>NC_053171.1:99186914-99503899 GCF_016835505.1 Polypterus senegalus | reverse complement strand
GATTGGCTCCAGCAGACCCCCATGACCCTGTAGTTAGGATATAGCAGGTTGGATGATGGGTGGATGGTTGCTGAAGCGATATGTATAAAGGTTCAAGTATGGCCTGCATTTCAAAAAAAGAACACCTTCCCAGGGAGCAAGCGGCTGGAACAGATCAGGGTATCTTTTACACAGAGTCAGATACATGTTCAGTTTAAGTGTTGTCTTCTTTTACAACTTAGAAATCAATGAATGATTTGTTATTATTGCCTATATCGGAATCGTATTCTTATTTTTAACATAAATTTTCTTTTTTTGATCTGAATATAATAAATTAGAACATTTATTTTTATAAAAAATGTATAAAATGTATGTTATTTTTTAAAGATGATACATTTTAGACATGATTTTAATGAAACACTACATTTCACCTGGTGTAAATGCTCGTTTATATTTCGCAGTATAAAGTGCGTGGTGCGGCTACACTACTTCTGCACTGCACTGCTCATGTGTTGCTGGCTCATTTACCTGTAATACAAGGACAGGTTTTTCTGAAACTTGTCTGCTGCTCAGCTGGTTAGTTTATCACTGATGCTTACTATGCCAAATGATGCTTTTGCAATGTACTCTCATTTATCACTGTATCCTAGCTTTAAAACAGTGCACAGAAAAGGAGCATGTAGTACAATATGATAAATGTTTTATGGAAAAATAATATTACAGATATTGAACATTTTTCTTGCTAAATTCAAAGATGATTTTTTTTTGCTAGGTGCATCCTAAATTTCAACTTTTTTCCGCATAAATTGAACTATAGAGAAGTAATATTTTCAGTAGGTAGTGTAATAGCAGTAATCTCTATGAAAATGTTTCACAATTAAATCTCTAAAGGTGTAGCTGCAAAATTCTGTATGCTTATTTGTTTCTTCTGAATAAAGGCATTCAGAGAGAGCGCCCTTTTAGATGTTATGGGCCAGGGGTACATTTTAATGCAGTTTCTTCCAAATCTTGCCATTTGTTTCATTATTTTTTATGTTTGTTTACTCTCTGTATTTTTTATTTTGTGCTTTATCACCCATGGCGTCATATGCCATGCTCCAAGTTTTGCTATGCGATTTGTAGTATAAAAGGATATAGCACATGCTGCCCATGTAGCATTCATTGAGAGAACTTTAAATTTGAGGGGGAGGAGAGATGTGCCAGTTTATTAAAGAAAAGAAAGGCATTATAGTTGTTTAGAAAAAAGAAAAGAAAGAAATATATCATCTATGTTCCAGGTCCACTTTAATATGGAACAATGGTTGCCATGACATCAACGTGACACATGTCCATGCACATCACATGATAATCACCATGCCGTGGTCATCTTAGATCTTGTGTAAAAAAAGAAAGTTACCAATTAAACCAAACAATGTGAAACAATAAAGAAAAAGAAAAAAAAAACAATAAAACATCTGTGCATTATAAAATATTCAATGAGGCTGACACATTCTAAGCAAACCTGTTTTCCTGTATAACACTTACGTCTTGATCCCTGGTCTAAACACCAGGATAGCAACAGTTCATTTGTATCCTAGAGTAACAGCAGTATATTAAACATCTCCTCAAAACTAAAGCTTTATCACACACACACACACATACATGTATTATATATTCGGCCGGGACGCCCAGGAGGACCGGAAAAGGGCTTGTGCCTGAACAACCCTGGAGCCTAGCACTTCCGCCACACCAGGAAGTGCTGGGGGGGAGAAGACAGGGGACACCTGGAGGGCTTCCATGTGTGCAGCCGGCACTTCTGCCACACTGGGGTGTGTCTGCGGAGGAGTGCTGGGAAGCAGCTGGAGCCCATCCGGGTTCCTATTTAAGGGGCCGAAGAAAGGCATATTGTGGCCAGGACTGTGTGTTGGGGTTTGTGCACTACTTTGGACTGGGTTTTCGTGACCATTTATTGTAAATAATTTGTAAATAAAATACGTGTGGTGGTGACAAACAACATGTCCGCCTGTCTGTGTCCAGGTCGGCTCCACAATACATATATATATATATATATATATATTGTGGCGGGTGGCCAGGACACCTCCATACTGGGAGCACTGGGGGAGCAAGTGTGGCCAGAGCATTACCACCCCCGGAACGTTAGATGGCAGCCCCCCTGATTTGCAGTGGTGCCTCGGACTCCCACCGGGCTTCATGGGAGTTGAAGTTTGGTACAGCCCTGTTGGGATCCGCGGGTGCTGTCAGGAGGTGCCACAATTACTGCTGAGCCCTGGAGAGCAGCTCTTCCGCCACATGCGGCCACATCAGACACCTGAAGCACTTCCGGGTGCCCTATGTAAGGGGCCAGCAGACGCCGGGAGGAGGAGTGGAGAAGAAAGAGAGAGAAAAGGACGAGAGAGAAAAGAAACTGAAAGTAAAGAAAGTGTGTTTGTGCTCTTTGGCACACTGTATATTTGTAAATAAATCACGCGTGCTTTGGGACTTCTGCGTGTCCAGGTGTCTGTCTGTAATCTGGGCTATATATACAGTATATGCAGTATATATATATATATATATATATATATATATATATATATATTGTGACAAGAAGAGACCCGAGACATTGTAAAGGTTTGAGGCAGCCACCCGTATAATGTGTTCCAGGGTGCAAAAAGTAAAAAGGTTGGTAGCAAGTAAAGTTTACAAGACAGACTCCAAAACAGGACTGAATTCCAGAGGAAGGGAGTGAGGCTTTATAGGAAGTCTGGGGGAAGTGATGCCGTCCTCAGGGCCGGAACCGGAAGTGGCGTGTCCCGAGTTGAGGCAGTGGCTCCTGGTGAGATTTCCCGGGAAAGGTCTGTAGGGTTCTTAGGAAGCATGTGAGTGCACCCCGCCACTCCCTGGGCAGATGTGTTGCCATTATTCTCCAAGCCCTTCAGCTGCCTCCTATGCACATGTGTGTGACAATATTTATATTCTTTATTCCTGCTCTGTCCCTCCTGTTACACTTTGCCACCCAGTACAGTATATAATTTGGCCATTGATGTTTTGCTGCCCACATTACAGTTTAATAGATGACTATGGCCAAAGCCAACACACTACACAACTTTTCCAGTTTTTTTCAACCCTTATTTACATAATCTTGGCAATCTGTGGACCATCGCACATGTGTCCATTACCACCAGTTGTGTAGTGTGACATTCCCAGTGACTCAGTCACAGTGCTGTAAAACAAGACGGTACAAAATAAAAGAGGAATAATTTTTATTTTAAGGTGTATAGGCTGTCTCTTGTGTGTAAGAGCTAACATCCAATGCATACAATGTAGCTACAAAGAAAGAAGAAAAAGGTGTCTTAGTCTGCCCAAACAGATGATAGGCTTGTCCAGTCTTGTGTCTGTCAAATCGCGACCGACTGGAAAAGTAAAAAGAGAGGCTAGAATTGTGGAACTCATTATAAGTGCAAAACTTTCAAACGGCCACCACCACTTTCAGGAAGCATGTTAATTGGCTGTCAAAATTCGGTGAATTCTTCATAATTTGGAACTGTTCTCAAACATCATAAGGAAGACATGCAGTCTGGCATCTCCTGTGATAATTGGTGGTGTAATCTAGCATCTAGCAAGGCAGTGAGATCCAGCAACTGCAGCAATTAATTGTGACATGCTCTCTGATGTTGTGTCATGTAATGCTAGCCTAACAGGTTCATTGACTTCTTTTGTAAGAAGAAACGCTAGGATATACCTGGTTTGTTACTGATTATAGAAAACACTGGCAAATGTAATATAATAAAAAGAAATTCCAAAGTATGAAAATAAAGGGAGGACACTTTGAGATTCTGAAGGATGTTTCAGAAGTACTCCTGTCCAAAAATGACACTAGAGGAGACCATGATGTTACATTGCACTTGGCTCGTATTATAGTGGCCAGTCACCTAGGCAGCTGCCTCACTTTTTAATTATGAGCTGGCATCCAGGAGTCTCTGAGACAATCCCTGACTTTGGAAGCAGCTGCTGACATGTTCTTGGAAGTAGTTCATTGCCAGAGCTTAAAAGCCCTTTCTTGCTGCAGATTTGCAGAGTATAAAATTGGTAGGAAATGTACTGGAAATCATTTGACTGGCAGAAAGAAGAAACCTAATAAGAAACTGGTTCGGCAGGCAAGTTGATGGGCCACCTTACTCAATGCATGGAGATTTGGAATGTATAATGGCTTTATTTAATTTCTCTACTACAATTGTACTTTTTGTTTCTCACAACCCTCTATCATTCAGTTTATTATTATTTTGTTACAATAAATTTTTCTTTATGTTTTCTCCTCTGCATTATTTGGATTTGGGGACGGCTGAAGGGCATTCCCTATAGTGTCTGTGTGATGGTTACACCGATGATATTTTCTTATTTTCACAAGATATTAAGTCTGATGTCCATGAAATCCCCCGCAGGCTTTAGCTGCAAGTATCCTCACTGCTCTTCATAAGTTCTGAAATTTCAAGGAAATGATTTCTGATGGGCACAACTGAAAAAAAAAAGCTCTGTGCCCTCATCTCCTGTTTCCAGTTTGATATATACTGTACAATGTTCACATGTTGACCATTTTAGAGCTGCATTTCTTCTGTTTCATTTGCTTTTTTTAGTTTTTTATTATTTGCCCAATGCAAATACAAAGTAGATTATCAGTAACTACAGGCTATTAAATTGGCTTTATGGGAGTAGTGGGATTGGTTAGAAGGTACCAGTTTCTAGCCAGTTGTATTTACCATCTACAAGGGCTTTATGGTTTACAAAACTGGAACAAAGATCTATGCAAGATTGGCTAAATGTGTATTATTTTTTGCCTTTTTTAGTTTTGTGATCTGATATCAGCTGAAAAAAAAACAGGGCCAGATGCTTCATATCAACAGGATGATGAAGATGATGGCCCAGAGACTCTTTTCTGAAAGCAGGTACTTGGAAGACATTGTTCTGTATGACAACCAGTTTGTTACATTATTAGATTTAGTTTGAGGAATTAACTCTCCAGCAGCCAGGATGAGAGCAGCACCAAAGCCATCTGAAACAACACCTCACGGATTAAAAGACGTGTCATGGTAACGTGATAAGATTGTATTGTGGCGAACCACCTGGCTACAGCACAAACTAAAGACACTGCAGAAGCCCACCTTAAAATGAGAAGTAGAGACTCTAACAAAGTCAAGGCAGTTTCTTTGCTGCCCAAAAGATTGTCACCATCCATGAATGGTGTCTGATTGTTCACGAGCTGATTTGTCCATTTATATTTGCTATCATCAGAGTGGTCTTGCTGATAGTGAACTACTTCAATAAAGTTGCTCATTTACTCCCTTTCTGTCAAGCCAAGAGTGGACATTTTGATTGACATACTTTTAGACTTCATGCAATTTGCAGCTATCATAGTGTCTGACAGGGGTTCCCAATTAGAATTATATTTATGACAAGTGCTCTATTACTGCTGTGGCGTTAGAGTAAATCTAATATCTGTCTACCACCCACAAATAAAGCAGCAAATGAAGCAGAAACTCAAGTTTTGTGTCCAGTTTCCAGCTGGGCTGGAGCTACTATAATTTTTCCTGCGGTCACAATGTTCAATAAACACCACGGGATCACTTTTGTGGTTTTATTTTCACAATTTGAATGTGTTTTCAGGTATAAGCTGCATATATCGTCTGCTTCTTTGAACCTCTGTGGCTCTCCAGAACCTACAGTAAATACTGTTGGGGTTCAATATGCACAAGCCATAGAACATTAGAACAATAGAACAATCTAGACGAGAACAGGCCATTCAGCCCAACAAAACTCGCCAGTCCTATCCACTTGTTTCCTCCATGAAAACATCAAGTCGAGTTTTGAAAGTCCCTAACATCTTACTGTCTACCACACTACTTGGTCGCTTATTCCAAGTGTCTATCGTTCTTTGTGTAAAGAAAAACTTCCTAATGTTTGTGCGAAATTTACCCTTAACAAGTTTCCAACTGTGTCCCCGTGTTTTTAAAATACAAGTCTCGATCCACTGTACTAATTCCCTTCATAATTTTAAACACTTCAAATTCATAGGAACATATCCTTCTTACTAAATGCCCAGAATGCAGCTTTTCTCCCAGGATCAACACATATGGCACTATTGTGAAAGCTCACTATAGATTTATTAATCCATTCAAAACTGTGTATCTATGGGCCCTATCATCCATCCATCCATTATCCTAACTACGGTGTCATGGGGGTCTGCTGGAGCCAATCCTAGCCAACACAGGGCACAAGGCAGGAAACAAACCCCGGGCAGGGTGCCAACCCACCACAGGGGCCCTATCAAATACTTTCTAAATTCACCACTCGTTACATCTTAGGAGTGAATCAAGTAATCCTGAAAATCACAGCCAATTTTAGTCGACAGCTATCCTGATTATGCCTTCAGGGGAACACACAGCGATTGTCCTGTAATTATTTAAAGCAGATGTAACACACTCAACCTAAGCAACTTGTAACAGTGATGTTATCTCAACGTGCAGGGCAGGCTGTTTCTTTAGTCTGTCATGCATGCAGTGTATTCATGTTTTTTATTATATTCATTTGCTTTCTAATACGCTCCATGATAATAAAATAAGATAGGAAATGTGCTATATACAGTAAGATAAAGATTCATTTGATTAATGTTGAGTTGAAATCTCTATGTCTGGGCACAAAGTGACAAAAAGAGAAAGGCCCAGGCATAGGCCTCCACATTGTATTGCTAACAGATAGTATGAAGTAACAGACTTGCAGATTACAGAGTTAATTGTGCATTTGAAAGTTAAAATATAATTGAATGTAACGTATTGACTGTAAAGCAGCCATACACATTTCAGTATGTAACAGAACCCTCTTAAATGACGGTCAAGCAACAAAGCAGCTAAGAGAAGGGCAGAAAAAATGGAAGAAGTAAGGAAATAATAGTGAGGCAGCTTTGAGGTAATGATTTCTTACCTAAGTCCCTCATTCTCATTTTAGAGGCAGTGCAGTTTTCCTACAAAGTGAGGAAGCAGATTTTTATTTCATCAGCAAGTTTGATTTTGACAGAGCCACTGAGTTATGCTTGAAAGGTTATGATAAATGTGTACTGTTAGCAAGAAGGCACCAGCAAAACAAACTTTTAATGAAGTGACGATACATGTGCCAAAGAAGAAGAAGAAGAATGGAATACATATGTAGTATCTATTGTAGTTCGATTTGATCAGGGCAGCTATATTTTACCCTAACGTAACCTATTCTTAAAAAAGCCCAAAAATGGCATGTAGTAGTTATAAGACCACTTGAAGATTCAACTCAGAGAAGCATTGATGATGCACTAAAGATGGCTGTCTGTGCTGATTAATTCATTACTGCGGACTTTCAGTGACACACATTAACATCACAAATACTGCATGGCCATCATGCAGAAGATTTCTTTTTAATTGTGTCACAGAAGAAGTATGAAAGTGCATACAGCAAAAATAAGAATTTTTAATAGTGTGGACAACAAAAAATGCATTTCAAATCTCATTTTACTTTGTGAAAAGTTCAGTTTCTAAATTCATCTAAGAGGTAAGAGGTGTGAGAATGTAATTCACAAAATGAACTTGCAGATAAAATGTATGCATGTGTGTGCACTAGCAGTTACTGTCCCCTTCGAAGTAATCTCCTTCTGCTCCTATATATTTAGTTGGACAACATTGCCATTGCTGGAAACATACCTGCTGCTGTATTTCTGGAATACCATTGTCACGTTATGCTGGATGTTAGAAATGTATGAAAATCTTTGTCTGTTCATGGAAGGTTTCATTTTTGGGAAGAGCCAGAAATCACAAGGGGGTCCATTCACAAATCAGGTGAATAGGATTGATGATCCAATTTGGTACTTGGTTTCATAGCCAGCAAATCGCAAAACACTGAGCACATCATGGCTTGGGGCATTGGCATGATGGATGATCCACTTCTGCCATCATCTTCTCACCCCTCCTTGAACCTCTCCTACCACACAAAGACATTTGATTTTTTCATAGCGTCCCCACCATACACCACTTTCAACAGCTCCAAACGTTTAAGTAGCTCTTTGTAGTATGGGCAACACTACATTGCCATTTCAGAAATTAAATTGTCACACCTCATATCATTTAAACCCATCCATTCCTTCCAGCTTCTAAACTTCCATTATCAGGTAGTTCTCTAATACAAGTTCTGTGATATACCTTCACTCTGCTATTAGAGTATAAAACAAATCATTTTAATTTTCAATATTCTGTTTCTTGGCGGGTGTCATGGTGGCGCAGTGGGTAGCGCTGCTACCTCACAGTAAGGAGACCAGGATTCGATTCTCAGGTCCTCTCTGCGTGGAGTTTGCATGTTCTCCCCGTGTCTTCCTCTGGGTTCTCCGGTTTCCTCCCACAGTCCAAAGACATGCAGGTTAGGTGTATTGGCGATTCTAAATTGTCCTTAGTGTGTGCTTGGTGTGTGGGTGTATGTGTGTGTGTGCCCTGCGGTGGGTTGGCGCCCTGCCTGGGGTTTGTTTCCTGCCTTGTGCCCTGTTTTGGCTGGGATTGGCTCCAGGAGACCCTGTAGTTAGGATATAGCGGGTTGGATAATGGATTGATGGATGTTTCTTGCACATTAGCAGTCTCCCTGTTTTTCATATTATTGTTTTTTGTCATGCATTTTAATATATGGTTTGAACTGTAAATGGGTCGAATGACTGTGTGCAAGGTATTGTGGCTGAGACGCAGACCCATCAGCAGGAGAACACGTTGTATACAGAGCTGGGCCATTTTCCTGCATCAGCCAGAACTGACAGAAAGGCAGCGATTCTTGCAGAAGTCTACATAAACAGAGTCAAAGGAGTTTTACTGTGGCTGCTCCCTGGCACCATCCCTCTCTGCATTAGTACTCCCCAAGTACCATACAGCAGTGGTGCTACCCAGCAAACCACATTGCCACAAATGAATCATATATTACTGTATATTCAGTAAACACCTCTATAAGACTAACGGTAGCACAAACCATCAGGACACACACTGCATCATTTATTTATTTATCGGTGGTTATTATTACATTTATTTGGCATCTTATGTTTCATTTGTTAGCTTTTGCTTAATAATTTATCTTTGACCCATTCTGTGGCTTCTTTGAAAGAATCCCATAAATATCAATAAGTCTTAAGCAGAAGGCCTCGGTGGTACACTGTGTACCAAGCAGGTAAGAGCTTGAACTCATTTACTACACCTCTGGACATGTTACCCTAAACAAGAACGCATTGTTTTATTGTAGTGCAGCAAACGATCCTGGGAGTTGTGCTTGCCCTGTTTGTGTCCACATTATAGGCTGATTAATGAGTTTAGAGCTTAAATTCTCCATTACCCCGGGGCAATTAAAGTTCTTTTTTGGATCAGTGAAACCTTACATTATGAACTGTCCAGTATGTATTTACATATTTACCAAATAGGCTCTAGTTTGTGTAAATATTTTACTAAATACATAAATAAGTAAGGAGCAAGCCAGATGATAAATGGACCATGCAACCTCTGCAACTATTTGAAAGTCATGTATAATGGATGTGCTAAGATATCTTATGATTTCAGATTGTAGCTGTTATTAAAAAAGAGAACACTAACATACAGAATATGTCAGTGTTTTCTCCCAAATGTTCCTTGTTTTTTCTCTTTTTTGTCAGTATTGGACATTTATCTTTAATGAACCCATTAATTCATCTTCATTATCCTCTCCCTATTTAGCACCAAGTGTGGCTAATTTTATATTGGAAACTGAATTAGTAGGGTACAACGAATTTTCAAGTATTGCATCATTTCTTTGAAATTCACATAACTGTCAGAATTTCTAAAGAATAACTCCATTTGGGATACAGATATACAGAGGACTTACGTTGTGTTCTCGTTGTTGTATGATGCTTAGTAACTTGCTTTCATAATGAGTCTCCAAGGATTTACATGCCCTGCTGTTTTAAAAGTTTTATGCATTTATTTGGAAGCTGAAGGATTTTGATAACATGGCTCTGTGATAAGAATATTTTTAAGAATTAGATTAAAAATAAAAGGAAACGTAACCTCTACTATGACATGTCCTCACATCTGTGCATATGCAGATAGTTATTATTGTTATTGTTGTAGTGAACATTGCAATGCATTACTGTTATTAATGTGTTAATCTAAAGTCATATTGCTGATATTGACCACAAAACAGGGCTTCTGTAGAATGATTTGTTAGAGATTCAATGGAAACACCTCAGCAGTCCATAGTTCTGCCATGACCGCCGTGACAGGGAAAGGAAAGGGTTGCTTTTAATACTCCAGAATATAAAGACGTTTCGGGGCACTCCTTATAATTAAGATGGAGTATCAGCATGACCAATCCAAAAAAAAAGTGACTACTCCATTAAGGAGACGGAGCCTTGTGAAGGTCCCAGCGTTGTTTGTAGATTTTATTTTTATTGTGTGGTAGCTTAGTGTAAAACTTTACAGACATGAAGTTGGTCACCTCAAATTCCTCTGTACAGTACACTTGTTCATAAAAAATGGTTTGGGAAGCTGTAAAAAACAAACGTTACTATCTTGCAGCCATTTGGATAGCAGTCATATGAAAAAGTTTGGGAACCTCTCTCAGCCTGCATAATAATTTACTTTCAACAAAAAATGTCTTTCACTTCCTAGGAACATCTGAGTTCTCAGGTGTTTTCCGAACAAAGATTTTCAGTGAAGCAGTATTTAGTTGTACGAAATTAAATCAAATGTGAAAAACTGGCTGTACAAAAATTTGGGTCCCCTTGTCATTTTTCTGATTTAAATGCATGTAACTGCTCAATGCCGATCACTTGCAACATCAAATTGGTTGGATTAGCTCATTAAGCCTTGAACTTCATAGACAGGAGTGTCAAATCATGAGTGGTAAAAGATATTTCAGGTGGTCATTTTTAATTTGTGCTTCCCTTTGACTCTCCTGTGAAGAGAGACAGACAGCATGGGATCCTCAAAGCAACTCTCCAAAGATCTGAAAACAAAGACTGTTGAGTCTCCTGGTTTAGGGGAAGGCTACAAAAAGCCATCTCAGAGGTTTAAACTGTCAGATTCAACTGTAAGGAATGGAATCAGGAAATGGAAGGCCACAGGCACAGTTGCTGTTAAAACAACCCAGCAGGTCTGGCAGGCCAAGAAAAATACAGGAGTGGCATATGAAGAGGCAGGATTGTGAGAATGGTTACAGACAACCACAGATCATCTCCAAAGACCTGCAAGAACATCTCGCTGCAGATGGTGTATCTGTACATCGTTCTACAATTCAGCGCATCTGTATGGCAGGGTAATGAGAAAGAAGCCCTTTCTATACTCACGCCACAAACAGAGTCGCTTGTTGTATCAAATGCTCATTTAGACAAGCCAGATTCATTTGGGAACAAAGTGCTTTGGACTGATGAGACAAAAATGGAGTTATTTGGTCATAAGAAAAAGTGCTTTGCATGGCGGAAGAAGAACACCACATTCCTGCTACCTACTGTCAAATTTGGTGGAGGTTTCATCATGCTGTGGGGCTGTGTGGCTAGCTCAAGGACTGGGGCACTTGTCAAAGTCAAAGGTCGAATGAATTCAACCCAATATCAACAAATTTTTCAGGATATTGTTCAAGCATCAGTCACAAAGTTGAAGTTACGCAGGGGTTGGATATTCCAATAAGACAGTGACCCAAAACACAGTTCGAAATCTACAAAGGCATTCATGCAGAGGGAGAAGTACAATGTTCTGGAATGGCCGTCACAGTCCCCTGACTTGAATATCATCGAAAATCTATGGGATGATTTGAAGCAGGCTGTCCATCAAATTGAACTGAACTGGAGAGATTTTGGATGAAACAATGGTGAAAAATACCTCCATCCAGAATCCAGACACTCATCAAAGGCTATAGGAGCCGTCTAGAGGCTCAAAGGAGCAAAAGGAGGATCAACTAAGTATTGATGTCATATCTCTGTTGGGGTGCCCACATTTATGCACCTATCTAATTTTATTATGATGCATATCACATATTTTCTGTTACTCCAATAAACGTAATGTCACGGCTGAAATAATACTGTTTCCATAAGGCATGTCATATATTTAAAGGAAGTTGGCACTTTGAAAGCTTAGCCAATGAGAAACAAAAATCCAAAGATTTACTGTAAGAGGAGTTCCCAAATTTTTTCATATGACTGTATGTGTCTAGCTCCTACCCGCACATTTATAAATTTATTAACAGAGTATCTGAGTCTTTTAAACCTTGTAAGCACTGATTTTTTATTCCTTAAGGCAAACAATACTAGGAACATCAGCTGAGGTAATACATTAGACAAAGTTGTGCACTTAATAGATAGAATTAATTACTCAAACTGGGAAGAACTATTATCTGATTTAGATTAGAGCAGCACTGCTCTAAGGACTATTTCACTTTGGAATAATGTGATAACATGATGAAGCTCTCCCAAGTTCATTTTCTCTGTATTTTATAAGTTTTATGATGTCATTACCAATTTGTTTTGTAAAACCATTTTGAATTTTAAAATTCTGATTTTTGTTTTACCTTTCAGTCATTTGACCTGCTTTTGAGTTTAGAGAGATGTTAATTTTCTGAGCTCAACCCGCTTCACTATACCATCACGTCTCCTACCCGGCAACAGAAAAGAGGTGTGAAACAATAATCTGATGATTGTGTTTAGTTCAAAAGACCGTGGTATAAATAAGTTACAAATTGATATAGTGTTTTTATTTACCGTGACTTACTATCATTTACAATGCTTAAAGTAAAAGACTCCTGGAAAGCAATCCAACTAACAATAGTAGTGTTTTTTTTTTAATATGTAACCTCAGGGGTGAAGTTCTTAACTAGGGGGCTACCTTAGCATGTGTTACATAAAAAATACTTCATACACAACCTCAGAGGCTAAGCTGCATTTCCTTAGTGTGTGTTTTAGAATAAAGCAGCGGTGTAACTATTAAAGAATACTCACCAAACATGAATACTCTCATTGCAGACCTGAGGTTGAGTTCCAGTATGTGTTTACAGAGAAGGGCCATACCAATACAGAATTAATTATAACAAAAGCAGGTTATATAATCAGTCAAATCATGTGATAATTGTCCAGGTATTACTAGCAAACTCAAAATTATATACAGTAAAAGAGAACAGAACAAAATGCTAAAAAAAGTGGTGCAATAACAAATATATGCATTCAAAAGACAGAATTATTTATCTTCTCTTTGTACATTCAGACATACCCTTTTTAAACACAATTAAATACCTTAAAAATCTGACTTTTTCTCAGAGATAAAAGATCATCAAGCTGGAAGAAAGCAAGGCCATACAAATTTTAAAAAAGGTTACCAGTGGCTCAGAATATCAAGGAGAAGGAGGCAGACACACAATGTGCATGTTATACACTAGAGATGGGAAGTTCGGATCATTTTACTGACTCGGATCTTTGAGTCTCATTCAGCAAAATGAACGAATCATTTTTCGAGTCATTTCGTTCAATTCTGTTTCCGGCTCAGACTGCATACTAGGTTAAGCTTATGGGGCTGTCACGTGATGAACGAACGACTCGAACCCGAAGACTCGAGAGATGAACTAATCAATTCTGTTTCCGGCTCAGACTGCATACTAGGTTAAGCTTATGGGGCTGTCACGTGATGAACGAACGACTCGAAAAACCCGAAGACTCGAAACAGGTGAATCAATTCCAATACAGAAACTATAGGAATTTGCGCAAATGCGCATGTGCGACTGAACGAATCACTCCCACGAGATGACTCGTTCTTCCCGAGTCACATTAAAGATTCGTTCAAAATGAACGAATCGTTCAAGAACGACCCATCACTATTATACACTTGTAGCTTTACATGAGAGAAGACATATCTGGGGTTTGCTTCACTGCACATTTTTACAAAGACCCTCACAGCATATTATCACAGTAGCATACTCTGCTCAAAACGTGACCCCAGAAGATTCACCATAACATTAGCATTACTTTAAGACCAAAGGTGCCTATGAAAAAAAGTGTTATAGATATTCTTAATTCCATTGATCTTTGAAGGCATAAAATCAAGTTACTGCCAATTTAGTGCAGTGTTCTCGTACCAGGGAGTCAAGAGGCGCCAGATAACAAAAATCTGAAGTGAGTTACACAGCATTCATAAGTAATTCGTATGAACACAATAATTTGACAAGAAGTACAGAAAGTACAGTATGCTAGAGAAAATGTGACAAGAAAACAAACGTATGGGCAACCCTCTCAAAGTCAGTACTCTGTTGTTAGTCAGGCATTAAAGCCTGCTTTTATAGGGGAGGGAGAATGAATGTCATGTGATTACTTACACTAACTCGCATGATCAAGCTACAGCGTCACTTGCACATGCCCAATGAACATCAAGAAATCGTGGCCACGTGGGAAAAAAAAAGAGAAACAAAGAAATTAAATGACAAAATGCACAAAAACAGAACAAATGGGCACACAGCCAACTGTACAACTTGGTCGTTAACTCGTGTTATTACAGCCAAAGCTAATAAAGGAATTAAACAAATGAAACATTACAAACAGCCACCAATTGTAAAGTGAAAACATGTAAAAATTTTGTTTGGCGAGAAAACAACTAATGAATTACCGAGTTAAACCTGATATGAGTAGGGGCAAAAATAAATAAGTAAACACAGTTTCATGACGTTTGTGTTACTAAACTGGCATGCATTTAAAGAAAATTAACAATAATTGAGGTTTTGGTGGAAACTAAACAATGGATAATTAGAACTGCATAGTGAGTACAAATAGTGGAGAGTAAGCAGATATTGAATACTTTGGGTAATCAAAGGTAGAAATGCCTTTGTTTGCTGTTTTTTCATAGTTTCCTATAATACTTAGGAAACTTAATTTTTTTGAACACATTAAGTGTACCCCAATCACTTTGTATCAACTAGACCCAATTGTTGCATATTGCTTAAAAAGGTCTTGATCCCAAACTTTAAAGTTATAAAATGAATAAAGCATGACCTAATGTCACTTAAGTAATTAGGGAAAAGGATTAGAACATACCTTCAAAGTATCTGTCCAAACTCTCTCTTTAAAGAGGGATTCAGAATTTCATAGTACATCAGCTCATCCACTATATGATGGTGGTCTCCCCTTCTATATTTCATTAATAGGTAAGAAAAAATAACTGCAAATAATTACAAAATAAGTGATAAAATGTCATTATCATGGAGACTTTTGCCCCTCAAGATCTAGTGGGATGACAACCCAGTAAGAGATGGCTGGCAGCTCAACCCAGCTGGGACGCCCCTGCTATGGAAGGATGGGGGAAGGCAGATTTTCAAAGACAATGCCTCCCCCAAAACACCAGATGGCAGCTCCCCTGGAGTGTAGCGGTGCCCCGGATTCCCGCAGGGAATCCTGGGACTTGGAGTTCGGTTTCTCAGCCCTGCTGGGTGCTGTGGGTAAGCTGTCGAAGGACCTGGGGACTCATCCTTTCCTAATAGCCCAGGCTGAAAAAAAAGCCAGTTCTTCATTAGACCAGGAAGTGCGAGTCAGTCATGTGGTCGGGAGGACAGAAACACTTCCAGGTCCAGGACTTTATAAGGGACTGCTGAAGACCCAGCAAGTGAGTCAGAGTGGGGAGGTGTAGGACAGAGCTTGCTGGGAGGTGTGGAGGAGAGAATTATTATTACTGAGAATATTGTTTTCATTTAATTGCCTTTTTATTGTGGTTGGAGTGCTTTGGAGGCACTGCTTACAAAGAAGAAACATTAAAATACTTCTTAGTGCTTTTACCCTGTGTCCTGTGTGTCTGTCTGTTGGGTTTAAGGGGCAACAGCAACCCCTGGCGTTCACAACTCATAATCTGCAAGGTTACCAATGCATCCTCACCAATCCCACATTCTAGGGTCAAATTCTGTGCTCAGGTGTTGTGCTCTTCGTGGAGTTTGCACCTTTTTCCCATGTCACTTTTGGTTTTCCTTCAGGTATTCCTGTTTTCATTCTGAAAGGCCAGTGTTATGTTAATGAGTGACTCTAAACTGGCCCTGTGTGGGTGTGTTTGTGTGAGTGGGTGCTGTGACGGACTGGCACCCTGTCTGGTACTCAGCACTGCTGTGATAGGCTCTAGCCCCCCGTGACCATGAATTGCAATCAGTAGGTTTGAGGATGTTATGCCATGATCCATGAATTCCTGACAAATTTAACTGGAACGCCTAAAGCAGCATTTTAAACCACAGTCCTGTAACAATATCATTAATGTTTCAAATATTTTTTCAATGATAAGAAATGTATCAATACAGTATGTTTCTTTCCTTGAATTTATTGTAAGCTTAGAAGTATTTGTTTTTTTTTCCGTGTATATCATATCCTTAATGTCCGATTTCTATCAAAAGGGTTTTTATATGAAAAATGAATAATGCATTACACAGCAGAAATTTTACCTCTACTGATAATGTAAATTAAAAATTTCAGTAAAATATTTAGAATTATGCCCTGCAGTCGGGTTTGTTTCCTGCTTTGTGCCCTGTGTTGGCTGGGATTGGCTTCAGCGGACCCCCGTGACCCTGTGTTAGGATATAGTGGGTTGGAAAATGGATGGATGGATATATATTCAGAATTATTTTTAAAATGTTTAACATTTCATCAGCAGATTTGCAGAAAAACTGCTGATTTCAAATTAGAATGGACCCCGCTTCACAAAGGCACAGAAGAAATGGAAGACCAAGGTTCTTGAAGTCCACGTGCATGGTCTGGACCATAATAATTTGAAGTCTGGGACGAGGGATACAAAACTTTTTGAGTCTCTTTCTTTGGTGGAAAAGGAATAACGGCTTTTTTTCTCTGTAGTACAGACATTTACTTGCAAATGTATAAGGATATTTTGAAAGTGTAACACTGGGGTGATTTCAGAAGACTATGTGCATCACATACTTTAGTAGGACAGCAGGCATGACTTTATTCTAAATTAAAAAACAAAAAATCCTCTGCCTTTAACCTTATTCATACTGTGTTATCCTGGTTTCATTTGCCATTCAAGGGAGAGAGAAGGAATAGAGTTTTCATTATCTCTTAAGAGCCACTGCCTTCATTTCAAAGCTGGATTACTAGCATGTGTGTGGTTTTCAGTATGCTAAAGAGGACTTGAGTTTGCAGGTTTGAGGGAGATAATTCACAGCATGAATGCATTAGCAGACAGAACTACTATACTGTTGTAGAAGTAATGGTTTGGGCATTTGGGATAAAATGAATAAAAAAAAAACTTAAAAAACACTTTGTTAACTCCTTCTGATTTTGAATCAATTTTAGGCAATCCAAGCTGCTGTGTAGTATTTATAAAATAAATTATTAAGTAGTAAAACATTTTGATAAAAGAATTTGAAGAACATATAAGAAGCATATAAATTATTAAACAGTAAAACATTAACATTTAAGAAGTAAAGATACATTGAGTACTACTGCAGGGGTTTCAGGTAAACTACCTCCTTCACAACCTTGCACTATTATTTATTAATTATTAATTATTCTGAGAAATGTGCAGAAGGTCCAAACAATTCCCAAGTCCAATTCTTTACATGAAGAGGTCGATACATATTCTTAGATGTAAACCCTTCATCTTCTTAAAAGAATTCCTTGAATGTTGCGGGGTTTTAGTGACCTGAACTCACCTTAAGGGACAGTAAGTAGCCGTGCACCACAATTTACCAAGACAATCACGGTTCGATGGCGCCGATTACACTCATTCGCAAAGATTTCCACTGTCCAAGGAGCCGACGGGGCACTTGAAGTGTCACAAATGGTGCGAAAAGAGAGGACGCTGCCCGAAACTACAAAGCTGTCGACTCAGCAGAGCAGCCCGACATTCCGCGTCTTCCAGCGTCCACTTTGTTGTCACGACCCCTCGCCGCTGAAGGTGGTCTTCTACAGCTCGGCGCAGTTAAAAAGTAGAAAGACGCAAAGCTGTTTTCTTCATCACTTCTACTATCGAGTACTGCCACTTAAAAAAAAGTTAGAATGTGGCAGTTTCCGCGACAGTCACTTGGACGAATAAATAAAACTTCTGTGTCAGAATGCGCCTGGTGGCGGACGGCTCAGCGCTGGAGTCCAGAGAGGTGGGCTGGGAGTGGGAGACGCGGGGTGCACTTCTATGGCGTGTTTGTGTTTACTTCTTTTCAAAATCAGTAAAATAACTCTCACAAATAATAACAATTCATAAAGACGATATAAAAATGGCATCCACAAACGAAGTGATTAGTTCCTGTATTATAATATGTTCTGTGGTCATACGTAATTTCCATTTCGCGTAATCGTACGCAATTTCCGTTTCAAATGCGAAAAGAAATTTATATACAGTATATAGATAAGTGTGACCATTGTACAATGAGAAAAAAAAAATAGATTTGAAATTCATTCATTCCAGTTAAAGCCCAAAAATGATTACTTGATCAACACAATATTCATTTTTCAAACCAGCTTACTTCAATGTATAGTCATTGAGAGAAGGGTTGCTGTATCAGTCACATGAAAGGAGCCCACTCTGAATGGGATACTGTATTTAGCGGACAAAATAAAAATACCCCCCACCAGCAAACCCAACAATTACTCTGAAAATGACAACCAGAAAGATTGTTTCTCAAGCTAAGGGTCACATAGGAACCAGAGGTGCAGGCCACCAGGGGTGACTCTTGCAGTTAAAAGAGCAACGAGAAAAGAGGCAGAAAAAGAAAGGGAAAGAAACCCGATTCATGTCCATCCACTGCCCAGTCCTTGACTAATTGCTTCAGATCAGTCCAAAACTGAACAGTGGAGCTGAGCGAGAGGTTGATCTGGGCAGCTGATGGTTCAAAGTGTAAAACAGAGAGAAGATTTCCAAGTTGATGGGAGAGGATACAGTAGTTGTGAGCGTGAGGCTAACAGCAACGTTTCTGCCAGCTAATCCAAAATTATTAAGAGAAGAGAAGAATAAGGAGGAAAAATCCAGCAGTACCAAAATTTGAAGAGGCAGAATGATATGGCAGGGTAGAATTGAAGTGAGTGAAATCATCAACATAGGAGCTAAGAGAATCCACCGAGGGACAGGACCAGAACATATGGAGGAAGTGTCCAAGAGCACTGAGAAAAACAAAAATGGCATATAGGATCAGGAACTATCTATGATCATTAGATGACAGGTTCATGAAGTAGGATATATCCTGATGTACAATTTGAAGCGTGTACTCACACTGACAATTCACATGTCTGCATTTAACCGTGCAAAGTCTAGTTCGTTTGACTAGTGTGATCGCTCAGTGCTGGGCCAACCATACTGTGCCCTGGCCCGTTTGGAAGAAGTGGGCCTGAGCACAGTTCATTAGCACTTGGGAACAGTGTGATCACTAAACATGCCTGGGCACAGAAAACAGACATGACGTGATAAGTCAGATAGTACAATTCTCATTTCATTCAATACCATTTGAGTTAAAAACAGGTTTTTATTCTCACCTTACACATGAACATGAATTGTAGTTGACAAGAAAAGCTGCAGATTCCTCCCTTAATATCATTTGTCTCCGTAAAATATCTTATACGCGCAGCACAATTAACAGCAAAACACTGTGCTGCTCACTCAACGTATTCGTAAGATGGTAGAGTGTCATCCTGCCCTACACGACTCCAAAACAACCCCAAAATAAGTAAACTCATCTTGACATGCATGTTGTCACTCCGTGTTCGGATCTTGTTTTGGCTTTACACAAAGTCGCATGGTCATGATGAAAGCATGCCAGGGCCCAGAACACACATGCCAGCAGGGGAGAAGGGAAGGAGGACAATGGTGCTAGGGCATGGTACGCAACAAAGGTGTCTAGTGTGAGTACACCCTAAACTGCATGTGCTGGTGGTCAAGAATTATTAATGTTTTGGAGTTCCAGCATAATATTTGACGGCTGAAGAGATCACAAAGCCAGCAGATCCATGCCCTCCTTTATCAATATTTAAAATGATTCTCTTTACTGCTTTGTAAAGGTGTTCTTTCTCATAACACAATTAGCATGTAAATTCCCAAGTGTCTTAAGTCAAGTAACTCCTGGAATGTAAGCTAGTGAATGTTGGCTGCCTGCCCAGTTAGTATTTTGGGGAATGCTAAATATGCTTTCATGTTGCCTTTATTCTTTGTTGATTTCCATCCTGAATTTGGGTTGCAGCTTTGTGCTCATTACTTTCCAAGGTGCTTTGATTAAAATGAGCAACGGTAAAATGAAACAAGTCATTTTTTTGGTTCAATAAATGTATTTTCTCTTATTCCTGTACACTGCCTGTCTTTTGCCTTATATTTGATCTCAGACTCAGCAAGAATGTAAAAATATAAAAGTACTATTAGTATCAAAGAGCATGCTGTTGACTTTTAAACTGTGACACGAAGATACCAAAAAAAAAGCAGCACATGGCAAAACATATTATCACTGTAACATATTGCAAAAGACTAAACCAACAGCTCCCCCCCGCCTCGCATTGCTTAGCTAACTCTTCTTGCAATCTCACCACCCAGAACTGACGACCATAGATGAGAATGGCCATGTAGACTGACTAATAATTTCAGACTTTTGTTCCACGTTGTTATCATCATCCGCAAAACTGCTGCTACAACACAGATTCATGGGTCAATCTCATGATCAGCTATTTCCCTCACTTTTGAAAGTCACAAAGGTACTTCAGCTTGGGGCAGCTATGCACCACTTACATGTGGAGAACAAGCAACTCTTTTCTACTTTTCCAACAGTAAACCATGGCCTCAGATTTGTAAGTGGATCAGTCAGAACTGAGAATCAAAAAAGATGCCATATTATGACCTCTGATTTCAAATGTTTTAGGTAAACCAGTTAAATGGGCACTGGTGGCAAAGGCAAGCAGCAATTGTCCATGAGGCATAGTAGAGTGCAGTGAAGGCATAGGAAGGGTCGAGAAGAGTTGCTGCCAAGATTAGGGGCTGGTTGGCTGTGCAGACATTAAACAGAATTATGGAGTCTCTTGACTGGTTATATGTCAGGCAGTTGCACAGACAAGCAGACACGGGTGGCTGATAATTACCAACTGCATGTAATAATCGGGTCAGACTCTTGGGGTTTATCTAGCCAGAGAAATTCAATGATTCCTCCACCTTATTGTTATGGCAGTTACAAAAACACAAAATGGCACTGCAGCTCAGCAGGGCGGACACTAAACCTCCACCTTTTCCTCAAGCTAGCTGCCCCAGATAATCTTCAGGCAATGAATGTTTAAGAGCAACTGCTAAGATGTTTAAAGCAAAAAAGAAGTCTTTCTCAAAGATTCATAATATGATTGAAAACAGAAAGAAAGAATTTTGCAAAGGTTGTGTGTAGTTTTTCAAGCCAGGTAGTTTAACTGTAATCATATGGGCAGGGAGAGCAAAGTGTCATTGTGAAAAATACATTGTAAATAAAGAGTCAACATTTATTCTTGAGTCATAATTACAAATAAACTCCAAAATTGATGTCCTTTATTTACAACAACTGGTGGAGCCTCAGCTGTACTTGTTCAATGCAACCGACAGACTGAAGAAATCCATCCATCGATTATCCAACCCGCTATCTCCTAACTACAGGGTCACGGGGGTCTGCTGGAGCCAATCCCAACCAAATAATTTCCTTTATTAGTTAGGCTTAGGGATGCCACTTAACAATGAGTTCATTTACATATAATAGGTAGGAAGCATTCAAAAGTCACAGAATAGTTCATCATTATAAGTCTTAAGTAAATATGTGGTTCAAGGAAATAAGTCTTGTTATATGTAAACCGTATATTGTATTTGATGTCATTTTTTAATTTGAATGTGTCGGTACAAATGTGCGGATGTCCTAGTAAACAGACAGGCAGTTTTAAATACATTTCCCTCTACACCAATTTACCAAAATTCTGTTATTTTACATGTGATAAAATGTTAAGATGGTAACCAACGTGAAACCAAAAACTACAAGTTAAATCAAGGCAATCCTAACAGCAATTGTTAACTGATCAGATTTGTACCTTGGAAAGGGGGGGCTCTAGCACTGCCCTGCAATTTATAGTCCACCCATCATGCTATATCCTAACTAGAGGGTCAAGGGGGTCTGCTGGAGCCAATCCCAGCCAACATAGCGTGCAAGGCAGGAAACAAACCCCAGGCAGCCCACCACAGGGCACACACACACCCAGCACACAGTAGGGACAATTTAGGATCGCCAATGCACCTAACCTGCATGTCTGTGGACTGTGGGAGGAAACCCACGCAGACACGGGGAGAACATGCAAACTTAGTGAACCTGAGTCTTCTAACTGTGAGGCAGCAGCACCACCACTGCACCACCATGCCGCCCGCATTTTATAGTGATTCTATGAAATATCTTGCTGTAGCAGCTCCTAAAATGGTGACGTGACATACTTACAATTTAAATGTTCTCTAAAAAAGAAATTTCAAACTCAAACATGAAAACAAAACTAAACAATAAAAATCCTATCAACCAAAAGATTGATTTGAAGCACAAAATCTCTTCTGCTACAGCAGTTTTCTCAAATTCTTAACACTTACTTCGGGTACAGACTCCACGACCAGGCTGTTTCTAATGTGTTTCCCATGTAATGTGGGAGACCTTCCGTGACAAGACCCTGAAAGTTGCTGAGGGTTGTGTTGGTGTTGCCGGTTTTCCCAGAAGGAGGTGTTTCATCTCGCACGGCACCCAGGATATCATTGAGAGGAGTCATAGTGCACAGCTTGTTGGCAACTCCGGTTGTACCAGGAAATGAGAAGGAAGGCTGCGAGGGCTCTAAGGGCAAGGGCATAAAAAGGTGTTTGTTAGAGAAATCTGTGGGCAAGTGACACACCATCTAGCGACCCACTTCCTGCTTACAGAGGAATCGAAGCATTATGCTCATCCAAATCTGTTTAAAATAACCATCATCACCTTATGACACTATGTCTTTAAAAATCCATATTGAAAACACTTAAAATATCCTCTTTACTTCCCAAAAATATATACTTGTTTTTATATTTTCCTCTAGTTCACTTATCTCTCCGTCAGTCAGGTTTTCAATTAGTCCTAACAGAAAATGGCAGTTTTTGAAATTATGGTCCCAGGGGTGTCTCCAGTATTTACAGAGCAAAAACATTATCACCCAACTACATTGTTAAATTTCAACAGCTGTACAGGTAATGTCTTGCTTTATCTTTTTCAGTCAGAAAGCATGTATTAATGTCACCACCTGGTTGCTGGGCACCACCAAAAACCTGTGCATTGTGCTGCTAAGTCAGGCTCTGACTTCCATAACCTGGAATCAGAATAAGCAGGATTATTACATGATGGGTTGATGGATGAAGGAGACTGCATATCCATGAATAATGAAATCTTTTCGATCTTTTAGTGACTGAATAGGAATCATCTTGAAACAAGCAAAACCAAATGAACCTAATCTTCTTACTTCAAGCATTTCTTCTCTTATTAGTGCAGCATCGTCCCTAAAGTCTACTATGAGATATATTTTACCGGAAACATTTATTAAAACATGTACAAACAACCAGGAGTTCTACTATTTTTCAGACTTGGTGTCGTCTATACATGCGTACCAGTCCACTTTAATTTGATTTTCCATTAGTAAGCAATGAAATTCTATTACTGACCAAGTTGCATGAAATCTAATTAGGCTGCTGTCTGTTTATAGAAACTCCATTTATAGATATTTGAAATGAAATAATTGACAGCCAAATAAAACTAATAATCCTTCTGTATTGGTCAAATTACCCTTTGCTACTTGGATAAAAATATTTTATGAAAACTACATGAAAAGAAGTTAGTATATGGCTTTGAATCAATTCATAATCAAGCAGGACTGTTTTTGATATGGTCTACCTGTAGATTTAGGAGTAAAAAATTAATACATCAGATAACTTAGGATATATAAAATTTCCACAGAGAACAGTTCAATATGAAAGGAGGTAATAATATTGGAGCCAGCGACAACAAATAAGCCTTATAACCCAAAGCAGTTTGACCTTTAAAATGCAATCTAGTATTATGACTAACTGATTTAGATTTGCTCAGTGTTTGCGGTGAGAATGTTTTCACTAAGGCTTAACAATAGCTTTAAACATTCAGCATTTCGTTTCGATTGGCAGAACAATTATATTTAAGGACCGCTGAGCAAAAAAAGCTGCACTTCAATTTAAAACGATTTATTTCAAAAACTGAAAGAATGCATGATGGGGTTTTGGAAAAATCAAACACATTTCCTTTCTCATACTGCAATAGGAACAGAGTCTGTGATATGTCTGGCAGCCCACTTTGGTTGGTAGGGGGTGCCTTCCCTGGAAGAGACACTAAGGGAAAGGAAGGACATTTGGAAACTGCAAACAGGGGAAAATATCCTTTCTCATATCACTAGAGGGCAGTACACTTCGCAGGTTGGAGTACCACACGGTTGTGAAAGAGTTGTAGTCTCAAAAGGTGGCCGTGGGGCTGCTGTGGGGAAGCAGTGTCATTACTTTTGTAAGTACCTTACCCAGAGGTGCAAAGTAGTCCCAGGTGAAGCTTTAAGTGGAAACTCCGCTGCTTGCTCAGATAAACTTGGAGTTGAGAGAGGAGTGGCTGAGGTTCTCAGTCATTAGTGGGCAAACATTTAGTCACTGCGGAGTATAAATATGAAGTGTGTTTGATACTATGTACTCGTCATCCAAGTCTAGATATAGTCATGTACACAATGTAAAGCATGTTCACAATTATTCTGCAAGCCATGGCCCCATTCAGCCACTGATCAAGTCTTCCTTTCCACTTCAGCAACAGTGGGTAATCTTAATAGGACATAGAGAAAATAACATAAGTGGATACAATTATGAAGAGTTTAAATATATTTGGACGGTGACACCATTTTCACTGACCTTTTGGTGTTGCTGAGTTCCCCAGTGTGTTCCTTCTTTTTAAGAACGTGCCAAATGGTTGATTTGACCACTGCTCGTGTTCCTGCTCTTCTCTCTGACGGTTTTGCTTTGTTTTCTCTGCCTAATGATGGCCTGTTTGGACTTGAAAGGACAGCTCTTTGGGTCTCATAATGGCAGTTCGCAGTGACAGCTTCCAAATGCAATTCCAGACCTTTTACCTGCTTAATAGTTAATGAAATACTGAGGGAACTGCTCCCACTTGGTTATGGGACAGCTTGTCAGTCAAAAGTCCGTTTACTTCTGAGCCCCAGGAAATTGGTGTTTGGTGGTATGTTTGCAGGGCAGAAAAATGGCTGTCATTGCTAAACATCTCATAAGATAATTTTGGTAAACTCCTTTAATTAAAGCTGAAAGTGTATACTTCATTCCTACCATGACTACTTTATTTCAAATACATTGTGGTGGTGTAAAAGCCATAATTATAAAAATTGTGTCAATGTCCATATACGTTATCCCGAAGCAGGATATAACATAAATCTACACAACAGCCATAAATAATGAATGAACAAGGAAACAGTCAATCAGAAAAAGACTGAAATGCTGTCTTTTTTTAAGTGCTTAAGCCTTTGTCTGTAAAAGTAAATTCCAGTTATTTTTATAAAAGATTTATGAACAGTAAGTTAAATTAAATTAGAGCCGAAGTGATACATTTTTGATGTATATAAGTTCAAGACAGCAACGTATACTTCTGAATAATATTTAAAATGTCCAAATTGAATAAGCTTTAGATAGTCAAAGGTAAAACAGACAAGGATGGAATTGTTTAATGCAGAGACCATCAGCATATCATAATATTAATCATGTTTAACTCAGGCTCAGACTTTTTTACTCCTTAAATATGTCAAATGGTTGTATTAAAGGTAATATAATCAAGTGTAGATGTTAATATGATTGTTCTTTCTATAATTAAATGCAAGCATAATAAGATGAAAAATGCAAAATATATATTTACAATCACAGAATAATTCACTTTTTGACATTTTAAGCTGTTTTCATAGCAGTGAAACAGAAGCTTATGGACGCAATAAATACTTAAAAAAAGAATCACCGTTACTTTGCCAAGTAATAGACATGGCACATTTTTTACATTGACCAGGTAAGTTGAAAAGGAAATAAAATCTACTCAATAAAACAAGAAATAAATGTCAACATGTTCAACTAATTTAGAAACTTGCTCACTCATACAGTCAATGCAATCATTGAAACCTGTCAGTGTGTCAAATACATTAGAAGAAAAATTGCTAGAGACGCAATAAAACATCTATAAGTCTAATCACACGAAAAATGAGTTGTAAACTGAATTTGTGGTAGCCAAGGCAGCAAGTCTTTTAATTGCTTGTCTTATAAAAAATCCTTTTTTTTTTGATTGGCCACTTTATTGGTGCAATTTATTAATAGTTGGCCTACATTTCTAGCATTAGAGCAGCCGGAATTCATCAGGACATGGAAGGAGCTGAAGTACAGCACAGGGATGCCGGTTGATGTTGAACATGTGGGTCGACTGTAATATAAAATCCTCAGACCTGCTCAATCAGATTCAGAGACACAGAGAGCCAGCGTTTGTCCCACTAGCATTGAGCACAAGGTAGGACTCAGTCCATTACAGGGCTGACAGACACACATATATACACTCGCAAAGGAGCATTATGGAAACACCATTCAAACGAGAACACACGTCTTTGAGGATAAGGGAGAGAAACCGAAGTCGTCAGAGTGAATAACACACATGCACACACACATAGGGTGAATGTGAATAGTTGCCAAGAGATTTGAAACCTGGGCATTCGGTCCACGAAGTAGCATTGCAAAACATTATGGAACAATACTAACCATGGGACCAGTGGATCTGGCACTTATAATAGCTTGTTCATTCTCAGACCCATATACTCAACTGGATTGAAATCTACAATAACTTAACGACCATCTAATATGATTTGATTATTTCTTATTATTAAGCACATTAATTCATCATTTAGTATTCTCCGCATCTTGTGACTGTGTTGCTAGCATGCACTGTACCATTGCTAACTAAGGGCCACTCCTCAGAAGGAACTATTTGCCACGTCACAGATGCACGACTTTAAAATTCCACACGTAATTCAATGTGGATTCTGGATTCAACAGGTAAACAATTTTAGTGTGAGCCTTACAGGCAAATGCTTTTTGATTTTTCGTTTAGGCTTTAATAACAGTCTCATGTTTCAATTTTGGAGACGACTCATGTTCAGGTCATTTGCGTGGATTCAAGTCTAGATATTGGTGACCACTCACCTTCTGGTTATTGAATGGTTTCAAGTCTAGAATTTTGATGGTAGTATGCATTCTATTAGTTAACTTCTGACAATTTCTGTTTCAGCATTAATGACTATTTTACACTTTGGTTTTGGCTGTGGCTTCTTTAGTTTGAGGACTCAACTCCCAACAGCTTTATTGTGTGCGTACCCATAGAACTGAAGGCTTTCACCTCATAGCAATTCTGCCCTTGACTCTGTTAACAGTTTTGGTGACATCATGCCTTTTGACTTTGGACTAACGGCAATTCACCTTTCAACTTTGTTGTCAGTTTCATGCACACATTTTATGATGGTATATCTTGTTTTGTTTTCTTTCGATACCAATCTCATGAACAAAATGCGTATTTCCCTGTCTGGGTAGCCTGCTCCTGGGGGTGGTGACTTTACTTCTTGCCAGCAGGCAATCCAGGGGGCCTGCTGCAACAGAAATAGCAGGTTGGCATTGAACGATTGTGCTGGTCAGATTATCATTGTTTGAACTGAGGTAAGAAAAAAAGTTAAGATTAGCACCATCTAATGGTGATGTTAAGCATTTGATCTACTTAAGAAATATCCTGTCTTTGGTTAGTGATGTCATCAAGCTGAGATTCAGACAGAGAGTAGAAAGAAACAGAGAGTCCAGGTTTCTCTCGCTCCTTTGGCTTTATAACATTCAGATCAATTTGGCTTTTTTAAGGCATTGTCAGTAGGTAGAAATGTTTTATTGATGTTTATTTCTTTATATTGATGCATATTTGGGAGACTGTCAAAGTATTTAAAGCTATTTAGTGGAGTATTTTCAGATAAAGCATTTTTCTACATACCAGTTTCACTGCATTTAAAAGAGATATCTTTTAAGACATTCTTACTAGCTTTGCCAGAACATCTACAGAGAATGTTTGCCATTTATTTGAATGTTATATATATATATATTTTCAAAGACTAAGCAATTCTGTTATTAAGTTTATCCTGTGAGTTTGTATATAAGGATTTCTCACATCATTCTGTGTTTATGATTTACTTGTAGTTTTAGCCTATTTCAACCGACTTCAGTAAACTGCAACAGCAAACTGGAAACTCTTGTCCGCGTGGTCACTGGAAGGAAGTTTATCTGACTGTCAACTCGGGTAGGGCGCTTGAGGCAGAGTAGAGGACATCGATCTTAACAACATCATAGTTGTATAAAAGAGGACATAACATCTTATCCATCATTTGTTACGGATATTGTAAGAAGTGCACGAATTGTAAACATCCTTTAATCCCAGTTAAGGGGTGTGAGTGGTGTGACTAGGCATGTGCTTAAAGGATCAAGGTGAGGTCACCTTGGTGTCCAGAGGAGTAACTTTCAGATAGGATTAGAAAACAGAATTCAATAGAAGAGAGAGACGCACCTCCAGTGTGGGGACTCTGAGTAAGAGAGAAGGCAGAAGCAGAATCTGTCTATGCTGAACAACCTCGAGAAAATGTGCCTAGAAGAACGAACCATAATCACAACACCATAGTAATGTGCAAAACTGGGACATACTTACCTCAAGGACTCAAAATTGTTATTGCTGTAAAAGTTAGCTGAACAAACTGTTCATGTGAGGAGAATCGTTACTAATGCAAATGGCAAGTTTTCTTATTTTCTTCTCAAGAGTGTTTGCAACAAAAAACAGTGCCATGAGAACATATTTTGAGCTTCAGTGTTTTGAAATAAAAATATTGTAGAGAACATCATTTCAGTGTAGAATTTGTAAAATAAGAGAACTGATCAAAGGACTGAATAATTTCGCATGGCTATACAGTATATAATAAATGGGAGAAGCTTTCAGTCCTTATGTAACCCCTACCTCTGGTTTGGCGTATTATTTCTTCTTAGTAGTTTTGTGTGGTACCAGATTTTAATAGAATCTCGACTATAGACTTTCTTTCTTGCACTTTCCTTTAGTTGGTCACGAGACATTTTTCATTACTGTGTCCCCATTGGTCAGTTTGGGGTGATGAGTGGTGACAGGTTCATTTTTATTTGGTCTAGTAAACATTATTCATTTTGTTATCATTTCTTGTCTTAATAGAAATAGATATTAGTTAATACATACTATTTTGTTGTATTATTACAAACCATTTATAGAATGCAAATCTCTAAACAGGAAACTAAGCACAGCACACTTAAATAAAGACAGTCAGTTTTTGTATCCACTGTGCTGTTGAATGACAGCTTTTCTTTCCTTTGTGCTGAAATAAAAGGACACCATGACTGTATTTTTATTTTAAAAATCTGCTTGATGTTAGTACATTTCCACAATGTTGATGTTTATACTCAGCATGACACATGCATAGAAGCTTTCAGATGTTTTCAGACAGTCTAATAAGTTCTTGTATCATCAATCTGCCCACACACAAAGTCTCAGTTTAAAACGTTCTGATGCAAAAATAGTTGCTTTCATGTTTAGCAAAGTGATAACCAATTTGCCTTCGTAGTATTTTAATTACAGGTTTATCCAATTAGGAATAGAACATACATTTAGATTTTGTTCCATTTCAGACTTAAAGTATCATATACTTTATATACATTTGTGATAAGATGCTTCCACGAAGAAATATTTCTACACACAGAAAAAGGTTTGGGGATCATCCCTGTATATTGTCATCCAGACAGATGAAAAAGAGGTTGATTCATATGACATTTCAGTGCAAAATGAACAATGAACTGCAGACAAAATGACATTTATATAACAGGATGGATTATGGGACAGGAAATGGTTGGCAGGACGTGACGATTGGCGGCAGGGAAACGGAACCAACGTCATCAGGAGTGGACAGGAGCAATGGATTGATGTGACCGGAAGTGACATCATCATGGTGAACCGGAGGTGACATCGTGGCGGCCATTTTGAACCCAAAATGACTTCTTATTTTTCTTCGAATTCTTTGTAGGTGAAAAGAGATTAAAGGTAAGTATCACGTGATAACCCTTTGTCTCGCGATATTTCACTCACCTTTAGGCTCTTTGACTGCCTCCAACTCGCACGTATGTGACAACATTATTTACATATATATATTATATACACACACACATATACACACATATATATATACACAGTATATATTGTGGATAGCGGTCCGGACACAGACAGGCAGACAACGTAGGTACAAAACCCAACACACATTTATTCATATTGACCAATTACAGGGCACACACAACCCCAAAACTCTCCCAAATTTCAGGCCTCACAATGAGTCTCTCTCCTCTTCAGGTCACCTCCACTCCTCCTGTCTACTCCGCTCCTGACTCCAGCCATCGAATGGAGGGAGGCGGCCCCTTTTATACCCGGACATGCTCCAGGTGCCTCTCTATTAGCTTCCACCAGCACTCCTGGATGTGGCGGAAGTGCTGAGGGCCAGGGCTCCTCAGGCATTGGGGCGCCCCCTGGCGGTGACCACTGGCCCCTATAGGGTTGAGCTTCCAAGCTCTGTTCCCATGGTCCCCAAAGTCACCAGGGCAGTCACCCCCTCATGGTCTGGAGGAGGCGTTAGCCCTCCTCCAGTCCTTCCCGGCATCCCGGCTGGGTACCACCCCAGCCACTTGCCACTATATATATATATATATATATATATATATATATATATATATAGAGAGAGAGAGAGAGAGAGAGAGAGAGAGAGAGAAAGAGAGAGAAAGAGAGAGAATAAAAATGTTGCTCACCAGTAGTATTTAAATATATATTGTCTGCATGCTTCCTCAGGCCATGATCTTCAGCTCTCTCTGGATCGGTTCGCAGCTGAGTGTGAAGCGGCTTGGATGAGAATCAGCACCTCCAAATCCGAGAGCATGGTCCTCAGCCGGAAAAGGGTGGAGTGCCCTCTCAGGGTTGGGGGAGAGATCCTGCCCCAAGTGGAGGAGTTCAAGTATCTCGGGGTCTTGTTCACGAGTGAGGAAAGAATGCAGCGTGAGATCGACAGGCGGATCGGTGCGGCATCCGCAGTGATGCGGGCTCTGCATCGGTCTGTCATGGTGAAAAAAGAGCTGAGCCGTAAGGCAAAGCTCTCAATTTACCAGTCGATCTACGCTCCTACCCTCACCTGTGGTCATGAGCTATGGGTAGTGATCTAAAGAACGAGATCGCGAATACAAGCGGCTGAAATGAGTTTCCTCCGCAGGGTGTCTGGGCTTTCCCTTAAAGATAGGGTGAGAAGCTCAGTCATCCGGGAGGGGCTCAGAGTAGAGCCGCTGCTCCTCCGCATCGAGAGGAGTCAGATGAGGTGGCTCGGGCATCTGATAAGGATGCCTCCTGGACGCCTCCCTGGTGAGGTGTTCTGGGCACGTCCAACCGGGAGGAGGCCCCGGGGAAGACCCAGGACACGCTGGAGGGACTATGTCTCCCGGCTGGCCTGGGAACGCCTTGGGATTCTCCCGGAAGAGCTGGAAGAAGTGGCCGGGGAGAGGGAAGTCTGGGCTTCTCTGCTTAAGCTGCTGCCCCTGCGACCCGACCTCGGATAAGCGGAAGAGAATGGATGGATGGATGCTTCCTAAAGCATATTCATAACTCTCTATTATAAAAGAAAATCTTGAGATGAAACGAAACTATTGCCAAGAGATCTTTTCACGTCCTGCGAGACAAGACTGTTGCCAAAAGATTTTTTAAGGTCCCGCCTTCCTCTTAACCATTTCAGGTTCACGGCCCACGCCTGTGGTCCTCTCACCTCTAATTGGTGTGAATGCTTTTGTCAGACACAGTTCCTGCACTTTCAGCTCTTATACTTTTTTACCTTTTCCTCACTTTAAGTTCCCAATAAAAGAAGACTTATTATGTCCAGATCTTATTGTTGATTACTTAAAAACCTTTTGTTTTTCTGAAAGCAGAGTTGGAACAGAATGTGTTACCACACTCTCTGAAGAACCACTTGGACAATGTTACACTAAACAGAGTTGTAAATTCCAGTGAAAGTGGCCAGAAAATAGTGAATAACAAATGAAATGAGATGAGAGCTTTATTACCCTTAGAAATGGAGGCCTTTCATTTAGGGAAATTGCAGAAAACATCAAAGTGTCAGTGAGTACGGTGGTGTCCTACTCAATCCAAAGGCAATTAGAAACTGGAAGAAGCAAGTGATCTGGCAGACCCAAAGTCACAAAGACAAGTTTCTGAGGATCACCAGCTTACGTGATCGGTGCCTCACAGCACAACAGCTTTAAGTTCACTTTAACATTTTTGAAAAAATGCAAATCTCAGTTTCTACTGCAAAGTGGAGACTTTGTGCTGCAGGTTTGACAGGGTGAGTGAGAGTAAGGAAGCCATTCCTTAAAGGATAAATTAGGGCTTTGAAATGTCGGCTGTGGACTACTGTAGACTGGAAGACTTTGATGAATCAAAATTTGAATAAAGTTTTGTACACTTAATGATTCCTTCAGTTATTATTTTTTTTTTTTTGCCATTATTTGTTCTATGCCTTGATCTCAAGAAACATGAAGTCATTAAACCATACATTTCCATAAAAACTGAAAAAGCTGAGGTGTTCTAAAACTTTTGACCGGTAGTATATGTGTAAGCTCATGTTTCACCTATTTAAAGCATTTGCCTTGAATTCCTGACCCTCGTAGTTTGATCGCTATTCTCTGATGGGGTACCTTGTCAGTCCAGTGAGCTTAAAAGAAAAGCATATTGCTTTTTGTTCCATTTTGTTTTCCCTGCTGGATAACTCAATGCATCACTTTTTGATCTTTATTTGAAGTAAGCTCACACCAGCCACATATTAGAAAATGTCCTGCTGCCATAACCTGGTTGAGTGACTTAAATAAAGAGTTTTTAGTAATTTAATGTTGACATGCACACAGAAATAACTGTATGGATAGCAGAGCTTTAAGATTGTAGAGGAACAAGCTAAATCAAACTGTGCATTTCAAGATTCATTCACCCAAAAAAATGAGGATCACAAATTTCCACGGGGAAATTTGTAAGTTGCAATGAAGTGAGCAGAGCAATTTCGCACCTTATAAACATAAGAAGCTTAAGTGCCTTAATTGTCAGTATGACTGACTACTTGTACATCACACTGCTATTAGAATCAATCAGTTTTATTTCCTGCAGAGTAATGCCCTGATGTTTGATTTAGAGTTAAATTAACCTGTAAAACCCAACTGAAATAAATATAAGTGTCATTATTTTTGTGTATTACACACTAGTCACTGAGAAGCGGCTTAAATTGATTTGTTAACTGTAGGGGGTGTTTGATACTATTTTGGCAAGGCTGGGTACCAAACAGTCCTGGGGAGCTAGTCATTTTGACAAAGTATAACAGAACATTCAATGTAGAAATATAAAAATAAACTGATTTTAAAAAGACACTTAACTGAAATATCTTAGGATTTGCATGTGGAAATATTACAAATAAAAATGTGTTTATAAAAGGTACAATTCACTAAACTAAGCATATGAAGTGAGTAGCAGCAAGGCTGAGAGAAAAAGCCTAGAGGCCCTGCTTGCTCCCGTCAGCAAAGGGAGTTCCTTTAAGCTCAATCAGATGACTTGTATTCCTGTTGTGCTTCAGGCCGGCCTGTCTGTGTCCTGAGCTTTTTTCTCACTGGTGACATCTTTGGGCTCATCTAAGGTCACTTAAGTGAGGGGAGAGTACAGTGAGTGTCAAGAAAATAAGCCGCCTTGGTCCACTTGTAAAAGGTTGTCCTTGGAATGGATTTGCGTCAGAAATTGGCTTGTGAAACTCAGGTTCGATTCATACTACTACATTTTCATTTAAAAATGGAATTTTTCAACAAAACAGATCTCTATTCACTCTAGCGTTTTCACACTAAAACGACCAAAAATGCATCATATCATTCGTCTACATTTGCGGTTTGCCTTTACAAACGTTTTCTCATCATTCTTCAAGAACCATGGCTTCCTTTTGCAAAATTGTCCCACCAAGCACTGTTCAATCCAGGTGTTACCCAAAACTGGCGTTCCTAGAAGGGATAGTAATGCGACCGACCGCAGGAGATTTCGCAACTGGTAAGTTATTTACCTTTTGTGCAAGTTTGCAGCATTCAAACTGTACAAAATGCAATTGAAATGCATACAGGTAAGCAACACTACAAGCGTCTTGGAGAGCAACTCCTCTGTGTCTGCAATTTTGGAATGTGGCTTTCTTCTGTGATGGGTGTCCAATCGAGGATTGAGACATGGTGCCGCCACCACCACCTAATCAAAGCACCATGATGTTCCTACATTGATGGATTAAAGGCCAGAAGTCCACGTGACCGTCATCATCAAGTCCTTCCATGAGAACCCTGAATACAATGAGGACTGATTGAGGTCATTTATGTTAGGTAGAGGGGACTGGGTGGTCTCGTGGCCTCAGGACCCCTGCAGATTTTATTTTTTCCTCCAGTTGTCTGGAGTTTTCTTTGTTTTTTCTGTCCTCCCTGGCCATCGGTTCTTACTTTTATTCTATGTTAATGAGTGTTCCCTGATTTTAATTCTTACTTTGTCTCTTTTCTGTTTCTTCATCATGTAAAGCACTTTGAGCTACATTATGTGTATGAAAATGTGCAACAGAAATACATGTTGTTGTAATGTTCGGGATCCAAACAGGGAATAATAAGCACAACATAAACAGTGTGTGATTAAAATTTTGTGTTTAAAATTCTCTGTTTTCTCCCATTCACATTGCAACACTGAACTGGGATTTTCAGAAGTATAAGACTCTTGAAAGTGTCTGTTTTCAGGGGTCATGAACGGCAGGGTAATGTGTATAAAAAGGGAAAAACGGAGGCTAAACCAAAACATAGCAGTGTGGATGTCGCCTCAGTGTCTACGATGTTAACATATGACCTTCTCAAAACTGAATCGGCTACCCTGGAAAATAAGAAAGAAACGGTCAGCTGACAACTGAAAAATGTTACTGTTTTCACAAAGTCCCCTTATTTGTGAACTGTAGCTTATGACAATGTTGGAACCGAGATGTCACACATCCAGAGCTCTCTGCTCTGAATTATTTAATGAAACTATAAATATAGTATATAGGATTTTACAACAATTACTTGCTTGAGGCTTGAAGCTTTTGGCCAACCGTAACTGAATTTAGAATAAGCAATTAAAGAATGCAGTTAATAATGATTCATCATTTAAGGAAATGTACATACTGTACAAGTGTTTTGTTATGTATATTAAAATTAAAAAATAAACCAAAAGAGAGCTACTGAAGAAGATTACAAAATACACACAGATCAGAATACCCTGTTAAGGTCAAATACAGTTAAACATATTGGGGCATTTGCAGCATCAATACACTTTAGAATTGATTTTCTGCAGACATTCCCATTCTGGAGACTCAAGAGAAGGGCAGAGTCTGGGTCAATGCTATTAAATGATGGTAAGTTCATTTGTTACTTATAAACGTAACTTTATTACTGATTTTATATGCTAGGTAAGCAATAAGTTATCTGATTGTATTATGTATTACCCTCATTTAATATTTTGTGGTTTAACAAATATGAAAAATGTATTCTTTTTGTATTGGTTTTTGTATTTTCTGCTCCAAGAGGTTCTGGGTGTTGCCAGCTTAGGCGTTTCATGGAAGAGTTAGGGATGTGAACTACAGGACAACAGGAACTGCAGACCTAGAAAGTGTAACTGGACCCATTAAACCCCCATCGCCAGGTCCTTGGACCAAAGGCCTAGAACTGCAGGGTGAAACTTGAGGGCTCCATGGTCACTACTGCTTCCAGATCTCTCACCTCTTTAGCCTGGAAAAGGCCAAGAAATCAAGTGTCCTTCAAGAGCCAGCACTAGACATGAGGTGCAGCAAGGCTGAGAAAGGGCTGGCCATTGGGTAACATGATATCCTTGTAGTCGCTGAAAAAGTCTGAGACCCAAATGCTCACTTTGTTGGTGAAGGTCCATTTAGTTCAACTGATAAAGTTGCTGCTTACTGACTCCGACATCTCAAATCTGTCCAGCCTCGTAGTGTAAGGATGTAAAGTGGAGAGGTATGGATCTCTAAAACAATTTATCACCTGTGACAGTGTAAGACTAGAAATTATTTTTATGTAAGTGTGTTGAACACAATATTGGAGCTTATTGTATACAGTATATTGTAACTTGATTCTAATACTATTACTACATGTGCTTAAACTTACAGTACATTCTTAACCATGAATGCCAGATAAGTTCAAAATGAAAAAGGAAACAGGACAATGCAGTCATTAATATATCAGTGATGGAAAATGTAGTATAGTGCTAAGCTAAACACTTATGATAATCTAATGTGCAAGGCATGGTTTAGTATCATATTTTCATTAGTTAATTATCAATATTGAAATTAAGCAGTTTGGCACCATGACCCATATCATATCCATTCAGTATACTGTCTAAAACATCTGAACTTTATTTAAAAGCACCTCAGGCTTTGTTTCTCAGACATGTGTTTGTCATATAGAATACTTCATGGCTGGTGATCAAGTCTATTTCAAACCGCTGAATGCAAATTTAAACTAAATACGCATATCCTGGACACAACAAGGCAAAAAGAATTGATGCCATCTGAATTTCAAAAAGACTCTGTCAACTCTATTCCCTCCGAAAAAGAACAGCTCTAAGTACTCATATGCCACATGATTTACAGTATACGCTGATATAATAAGCGTGCGGTATTATTTTTAAGACCCTTCACTTAGATTTTATTTAATTGCCCCAAGGCTTTATCTTAAAAAATAAATGTTCTTTTTTGCCTGCTTCAGTGCTGATAAAAAAAAAAAAAGCTTTTAATGATGAAATGTTTGATCACACCTGGCTAAATAATCCATCCATTATCCAACCCGCTATATCCTAAGTACAGGGACACGGGGGTCTGCTGGAGCCAATCCCAGCCAACACAGGGCGCAAGGCAGGAACAAATCCTCCGGCAGGGTGCCAGCCCACCGCAGGGCACAAATACACACACACACCAGGGACAATTGAGGATTGCCAATGCACCTAACCTGCATGTCTTTGGACTGTGAGAGGAAACCCACGCAGACACGGGGAGGACATACAAACTCCACGCAGGGAGGACCCAGGAAGCAAGCCCTTCAGGGTCTCCTAACTATGAGGCAGCAGCGCTGCCACTGTGCCACCATGCCGCCCTGGCTAAATAAAGCACTTATCAATTGGCCTCACGTTACTTTGTTTTAAAAGAAGAGTCAAACAAAAACAATTACAGTACACTGCATTTATTCACCAAGAACAACTTAGAAACAAATGATAACATTTTTCATTTACCAATGCTTTGATTAATGGTTTAATACTTTTATTCTTAGATTTGATCCTACAGTGTCCTTGTGGCTCCTGACTTTCGTTCCAACCAAATTATTAATAAGATACCACTTTCTTGGTAAAAATTAATTGAACAATCTGTCAACAAGAAAGAGAACAGAAAATGATATGGATAAATAATTCAGTTATTTAAAGTTCTCAAAAGCATTGATAATGTAGATCCAGCAACATTTTGGCAACATTGTTTCAGCTTAACGGTGAATCACGTAGTTGAGAACATCAGTGGAAATTAAGGGGAAGCCACGAAGCACTTCTTTACACAAAGAGTTGTGGAACAAACTACCAAAGCATGGAGTTGAAGCAGAAAATTTAAAAAAATGGGAAACAAATAAAGTTCTATCTATCTATCTATCTATCTATCTATCTATCTATCTATCTATCTATCTATCTATCTGCAACAGAAAAAATAAGAAATATATTTGGAGATTTGGTTAGCTGGTTTGAAAGTTGGAACTTTTGTAGCAATTTTTTCAAAGAGTTTGCTATCACAGTTTTAATTATTACATTTATTTTGTAAAAGTGAGACATATTGTTAAATAATAGTGCTAATTAAATGTAATTACATTTCAAAGTAGTGTACATTAAATGTTTTCAATACCATTTTACATGTGGTCGAATAACTAATACTGTTTAATATCAAGTAGCTGTAGTTATTTTCACAGAAAGCATCTCAAGTGATACAAAGGTTCGAGTGCTTTTGTCAGTTGTTCATGATTTTGGAAGTTTTTTGGCTATTTGTTGTTAAGATTTCTTAAACCTAATATTTTTCAAAGAAGTACCCAATGGGGATTTAAAATCTGTTTTAAAGTCTCAATCTAAAATTGTTGGCTGCATTTGAACATGACACATAGCAGATCATTGTGGCACTTTGCTGATCAATTACAGTGTCAGAGAAATATTGATCGTTGTAATTGTTAGATGATGTGGCCAACAAGACTTTTTTAGTCTGACAAAATTCCTGAGTACACATTTAGTCACTGTAGCATAGTCACCAAAGTGTCTTTCATAGCATCTTTCATACATTTCTACATAAATTAAATTTAATTTTGTTTTACATTGATGGGCACAAATACCAAATTGTTTGCCTGTTTCAGTTTCAAGGAGCTGGAGAAGTGAGCTGCAGTGACTGAAGTTCATCCTAGATGTCGCACCACAGCCTCACAAACAGAGACGAGTGTGGGTTTGGGGTGGAAGCAGAGAGCAGACCCTTTACATGTAATGTGACCTACCACTGCATACCTACAGTTAAGGATGGTACTTAACCTTCTACGATGATGAATTAATGAACAATCCCATTCCATATTGAACAAATAAAGAATAGCATTATTACAGTATTAAATAACTAAGTACATATCAACACATCATACAGTCCTTATATGGTAACACTCTGTCATCCATCCCTGCCCACATCAGGCCCCGCCCCATCCCATGCTCTGCAGTCCAGTTCCAGTGCTTCAGAACATACAGCTGCAGGTATTTTACTATTTTGCCAACATTGACCAGCAGTCAAAAAAGTAAAAGAAAAAAATATATAAAAGATATGAGATATAAAAAAAAAATTGAAATAACCACTGTCAATCTAAAGTAGAAACAGTAAATAAATTCATAGTTGAAGTTGCACAGAAGTTTCTGTTTTAAGATAAATAAATTTGCAAAGTCTCCAATGCTTTTAAATGGGAGAGTCTGAAATTTCAAAAATGTGCACAGCGACCTGTACTGTAAAGACTGATCTGTCTCAACAAATTTCCTTGAAGAATAAGTATGCCAAATTTCAACACGATTGGTGCCGAATCATTTCATGTGGACCATTAATCAGGTAGATGGGCATGGCTACCACAGCAGATGATTTTCACTTTATATGTAAAAGCACCCTACAACAAAGCTAATCAATCAGTAGATCTTTAACACAAATGAGCTAAAATGGATTGAGTGGCCACTTTATTAGATAGAACTACTTAATAACAAGCTGATCCCCATTTGGCACCTGAATATGCCAGAGTTGAACATGCAGCACAGGTCTAGACGTATGGAGGTGCATGTCAATTACAGTTTGTCCCATAAATATTGCAGTTCCAAATAACTCAGAGTGAGTAAATGGTGACTGGGCAGTAATAAATCCTAAATTTAGAGCGTTTATAACTATTCCAGGATCTACATACCTTTATGGCAAGGATCATTATTCTGCTCAAGTTATACTGTTGCTGCAAAGGGATTCATCTGATCAACAACAATTTTCATATACTATAAAAATGAAAATGTTGCAGTTATTGTGGCACGAGAGTACATCCCATTCCGGTATATTCTATTCACATAATGTATTTTGATCAAGCGCCCTCTCTTGGGTGGAGCATAGAAGAGAATATATGTATGTACTCATGTCCTGGGTCCATCATTCTCTCTACTGCATTTACAAAGAGAATATGCTGTAAGTATAATAAAGATAACACTTGCAGGTAGCCTTGTCCCAGGCTACAAGTCTATAATTTACACCTTTTTCTCTAACAAGCTGTGCAACATCTTTTCATGATCTAAAATGAAACATATTTTTACTGAGTGAGTAACTGAATGAGAAATAAATGAATTTCAATGCAAGGAAAAAGTGCATTTTTGAATCAATACATTTTAAATTAGCCACAGGATGCTCTCATTGTTAATTGCTGGTATGTGCCGTCTCCTGCAGAGGCCTCGTGGCCACGTGAAAAGGCTTCCTTTGATTTCAGGCTTATGTTTTTCAGGATGATATTTCTGTATAAAGTCTGTAGCTGTACCATTTGACACTATGCTTTGTGAATGTACTGGTAAAAATGAATGTATCCCTGCTATGCAAAGATTAATGAGAAAAGATTTGTAAAAACCTCTCTTGTATTCCTTGTGAAAGAAATCTAAATCTGTTTTTCTGCAACATATTTACAGGTATTTTTTTACAACCTAGTTCATAACTTCCTTGTTTCTGCAATTGAATTTAAATCTCAATTTTAGGGAGTATTATTTCAACCAGCTGTGTTTAGAAGAAGCTATGACTAAGTAGAAGCAGGGATCAATATGAGACTAAGTTAAGACTCGATCAAGCAGAAAAAAAACTACGCAAGTTGTAAGGAGCACCTGGAATCTTCATTTCCTTACAGGCTTTAAAAATAATGACATGACGTCAAAAGTGAACATTTAACAGCTGTACCCCTTTTTGCTCTCTTCTGGATCTTTACAGTTTGTTCAGACCCTAAAACCTCCAGAATGGCATGACTTTGCTGAACATATTGCTAGTTTAAAATGGGGTCCTAGCGCTAACCAAAGTATTAGGTTCATTAAATTTCATTATCTTATGCCTCCATCTCTGTATATTTTGTTTATTATTCACACTAATCATCATCATCATCATTTTAGCAGTTCAATTTTCAACTTGTTGATCTCCTCTGCTCTATGCGTACAACTGTAACTGAAGACATTCAAGACTGTTGTCCTTAATAGAAATGACAGCACTACCTAAAATACCAGTTACCCATTTCTCAAATGAGGAGTGTTCCATATGTAATATTATCTTGTAGACGGCTCCTAATCCAATTACTGGTCTACACTAGGCTGAACTATCACAACTACTTCTTGCCAGGACCCTTAAACAGTGCCATTACACTTCTACAGACTGCTGTCATTTACTTTGAATGCAGAAATCAACATCATTTACATTTTACCATCACTTTTGCCTACATTTTTTCATTCATATGAATTGTTGGTTTCAGTTCTATAAAGAATGTGTTAATAATTAACTTTATGAGATTTTACATGTTCCTTTATATATTATTACATTTTGGTTTTTATCTTCTGTGGTGGGTTGGCACCCTGCCCAGGATTGGTTCCTGCCTTGTGCCCTGTGTTGGCTGGGATTGGCTCCAGCAGACCCCCGTGACCCTGTATTCGGATTCAGCGGGTTGGAAAATGGATGGATGGATGGTTTTTATCATTCTCCCAGTAAAGACATTGCCTCACTGTTTTGTGTCTGTGTTTTACTATGAGCATCAGCATTTTGTCGATATGGACGTGGCAACTAATATAAACACAATTACGCTGGGAAAAAAGACAATGCAAAGTGTCCAAGATTTGACTAGAGGTGAAGACCTTCATGAGAGACTCAGTGCTAAAAAAAAAAAACCAATGTACAGTGTTTGACTGTCGTTTGGTCTTAGTAACACAGTGAAAGATAAAAGATGAATTCTTTGAATCATCCTGCTAACGCCCTTGACAATTCTTCTGCTTTGCCCCAAAAGGGAAGACCTTTCAAATCTCTGCCACTCACTACAATATTTGAATAAGTTACACTTATCATACCCAAGGACTATTCTTAAAACTACAGTAAATGAACTTTATATAACACCTGATGCCGCAAATATGAACTTTTCTGAATATCTGATTTCTTATTTAACCTTCTATAGTACTTCTAATGCCATTTACTGCAATTGTATACCCTTTTAGTACTTAACAGTGTAATTTCTTGTAATTGTATGCACTTCTAATACTTAAAACCTCATATAATTTTATGTGCTTACCACTGTTATACTTGTGAACCTGCTGCGTTGTTTTACGTATGATTTTTAGTTAACTTATAACATATGGCAGAGCTTAACGCTTATGGTTTGGGGCTTTAATGTTTTCTTCCCATATCTCTGTTTTTATATATCATTTGAAAGTTTAAAAAGCATCCATCAAAAAATACTTTAAGCAATTTTTATATAGTAACTCAGATGTCAGTGTTTTACCTATTTGTTCATATTAGCATAGCTTGACTAAAATGTTATAGAAAAGGAATACAGACTTCTAGAAGATGACTAAAATATACTTTTTTCAGAGAATTATTTAATTAACCATCTAATTTCACTTCATCTTCATATCCACTTTTCCTGGTGAGGGTTGCCATGGCAGCAGGCCAAACAGGTCAGCCCTGACTTCCCTGTCCCCAGTTACAGGAGTCCAACATTTCCTGGGGAATTTCCAGGTATTCCCAAACAAGCCAAAAGAAATAATCCCTCCAGCGTAGCCTGGGTCTGCTGCAAGATCTCCACCCAGTGGGACATGTCTGGAGCAGGTCTACGGGGATCCACCCCCTAGTGGGCATTCTTATCATATGTCCAAACCACCTCAACTTTCTCTTCTGAATCCAGAGGAGCCGGACTTCTACTCTGATGCTCTCCTGAATCCCTAAGCTTCTCCCCTATCATGCAATGTCAGCCCAGGCACTCCGTGACGAAACCTCCTTTTTGTCACTTGTACTTGTAATTAATTCTTTCGGTCATTGCCCACAGCTCATGACCATAGGAGAGCACAGAGATGTAGATCAAGTGGTAAACCAAGAGCTTTGCCTTTAGACTCACACCACACCAAAGGGCCTCTGTGTCCAATGACTGCTCAGAGGCTGGGTGTAATAGTGGTGTACACCTACAAGTACTTGGGGGGTCCACATCAATGACAAACTGTATAAGAAAAGGCAGAGCACATTCTTTTTTTTCTTAGAAAACTGCAGACTGCATTGTTTTACTGTGGGTAGTGACATTCTTTACATGTTCTGCACATCTGTGGTGGCCAGGTCAATTGTCTACACATCACTTCAAGAGAGAACCACTGAATCAGTAAGTTAATTAAGAAGGCTGGCTCAGATATGGGACACACTCTCGACTTGCTGTCACATTTAGGTAGAAGTCATTATTTGTTTTATCTTTCTGGCCCTCTACATTGGGACACAAAGCTATACAAAGCATTAGTAACCATCATAACTTACAGTATAAGCATTCTTGGAAAACAAAGTTCAATCAAAGTGTCAAATGTAATGGGATATAGTGGTTTCTCAAAGAACACTGTTTTCCACTCAATAGTATCCATCCATCCATCCATCCATTTTCTAACCCGCTGAATCCGAATACAGGGTCACGGGGGTCTGCTGGAGCCAATCCCAGCCAACACAGGGCACAAGGCAGGAACCAATCCTGGGCAGGGTGCCAACCCACTGCAGGACACACACAAACACCAAGCACACACTAGGGCCAATTTAGAATCGCCAATCCACCTAACCTGCATGTCTTTGGACTGTGGGAGGAAACCCACGCAGACACGGGGAGAACATGCAAACTCCACGCAGGGAGGACCCGGGAAGCGAACCCAGACGGGTCTCCTAACTGCGAGGCAGCAGCGCTACCACTGCAGCAAATCAATAGTAAAGCACAATTTTGATTGAGATTCCAGGTCAAAGCTTAAATGGCAGGACTTAGTTAAATGATATGCAAAATACAACTCACTTGAGCCACTGTAGAAGACATTATTTGAAAAGCAGACAGATAATAAAGTATTAGAATTTTGATCAAAGGTTTGCAGATACTGTATACCGTATATACTCGCATATAAGTTGGGTCTTAAAACCCGAAAACTCAATCATAAAATCAGACCCTGACTTATACACCCGTTCAATTAATCTTTTTTACATCTTCATGCTTCCTCCAGTCTTGCACTAGTTTCTCAGAAACATTGAATTTTGTTGTAACAGTGCAGTTACCAATTTCTCTCGCCACTGATCGAACACTTCATCGTGAATAAGGGATGCTTTTACAATAAAGGTGTATGAGGGTGTGAGATACAAAAAAAAAACACAAAACAGTGCAAACGTCGCTTTGGAATAATTTTGGGTATTACCGTGTGGTCACGTAGGCACAGTACATAGAAAAAAAGGCATTGTGCTCTGTGCTTACTCTCTTTGGTACCAAAGTGTATTAGGGCCACGGAGAAGAAAAAAAAATACAGACTTAGTGAAGAAAAAAAAAAGTATATGTCGAGAATAAAGTTGAGGAGAGGAAGTTAGTTATGTACCGAGTAACATGGGTCGGGGAACGCTTAACACAAAGCATTTAATGTGCTACATTACTTATGAAGGTGTTTGAGAAAATCTAGTAAATTAAACTTTGATTTTAAAATGATGTTTATGATGTTCTACTTTAATGACAAAATAAACTACGAGAATAAAATCAACATGTCGACTTTAATCTCAACATAAACTTCGAGATTAAAGTGGAAATGTCGAGAATAAAGTCAGCATGTTGACTTTACTCTCGACATACACTTTTGTTTTCTTCTCTGTGGCCCTAATACGCTTCCGTACTCAGCTGGGTATTAGCATATCATAATCTCTTGCACCAATAGTGTGAGTTTTCAGCATTTGACTTATACAACTAACATTATAAAATACCGAAAATTATACGGTAAAATCAAGCCCTGACTTATCCGTGGGAGATCTTAAACGCGAGTGTATACGGTAGTGTGAATTTTATAGCATGTTATTAAAAATAGGATGAGGCTAGATAAATGAAGCCCAAAGAAAGTACATAACACAACACTTTAATAAAGAAAATTTCTTTATCTTTCCTTATTTTGGAATTTATAATTAATATACTGTATACATGTTTCACTTATCATCTTTTTCATTAATTTGAGCATGCGACTTTCCTTCTGTTTTGTGCAAAGCCCTTTCTGTTCTGTCTCTGTCATCATTTTTAATGCCATCCCTTTGTGTTTTATCGATATACTGTACATGTTTTGTATCCCCTTTGTATCGTTTCATTTATTCAGCTTTCTGTTTTCTTTTTCATTGTATTTTTCTCTGTCTATACGTCTGTCTTAACCCCTTTCTAAATATTATGCACCTGTTGTTCCCCATCTTCTTCTTATATAGCTGCTTTTCCAAATTGTCTCACACTTGCACACTACAGTAGGTTCTGTTCAACCATTCCTTGTAAAATATGCCATCTGTGGCTTCCGTATGCTAACATTGTAGCCTGTGTACTTTGATTTTACAAACAAGAGGAGACCACTCCATTAAGCTTGTTTTATTGCCTAATGGGCACCATCTGACTCAGACGTTTTTATAGCATCATCATAGCATTGGCCTCAAAAGATTATTTTGTAGTTTGCTCCAGATATCAACTATAATTTGTATGAGATGCACTTCCTCGATTCCATCAACTGCACTCTCTTTATCTCCAGATGTATGAGACAGTTTAGTTGGATTAACACAACAGAATCAGCTTTATTCATTCTAAGTTTCTGTGCAATCTTTATTTAGTTTTGATTTTAAGATATGACATTCAGACGTACTAACTAGATAATAATTCAACCACCACACTACTGGCATAGATATATTTGTATTGAACATTAGTGATAAATCTTTCTTATTAATTTGAAGATTCATTTACAATATTCCTGTGGTGGGCTGGCGCCCTGCCCGGGATTTGTTCCTGCCTTGCGCCCTGTGCTGGCTGGGATTGGCTCCAGAAGACCCCCGTGACCCTGTGTTAGGATATAGCGGGTTGGATAATGGGTGGATGGATTTACAATATTCATCATACCTTTTATTTATAGCCTTTCTAAAAGGGTAAGTGGTAATTCAAAACTGGTCTAACGTGAGTGTGTATGTGTATGGATAGGCCCTGTGATGGACTTATCTTATTCCCAGTATTGCCATGGTAGATTGCAGCACACCTTGATCCTGAAGGCCTGAAAATGATATGTTACTTCAATTTCTCCCATTATACACACATTTGGTTTCTTGAAAGAGGAAGCAGATAGAAGTAAGGCTGTTTAAAAGTTATGGAAGGCTTAAAGCTGCATTGGCTTCAAGGTCCAAGAATTGTGGGATTAATCTTTTTGCCCATGAGTAAAATGTTCCCAACCAACTCAATGCAGTTGGCTGCACTGCCTTTATCTCAAGCTAAATGGTAAAAAGAAAGACAGAAACAAAATGGATGGATGTAATTAGAGTGGTGCAATTTATTTAACATAGTTAAGTTTTTAAAAATGTTGTAGATACAATGTATCCGGAAAGTATTCACAGCGCATCACTTTTTCCACATTTTGTTATGTTCCAGCCTTATTCCAAAATGGATTAAATTCATTTTTTTCCTCAGAATTCTACACACAACACCCCATAATGACAACATAAAAAAAGTTTACTTGAGATTTTTGAAAAGTTATTAAAAATAAAAAAAATTGAGAACTCACATGTACATAAGTATTCACAGCCTTTGCCATGAAGCTCCAAATTGAGCTCAGGTGCATCCTGTTTCTCCTGATCATCCTTGAGATGTTTCATTGGAGTCCACCTGTGGTAAATTTAGTTGATTGGACATGATTTGGAAAGGCACACACCTGTCTATAGAAGGTCCCACAGTAGACAGTTCATGTCAGAGCACAAACCAAGCATGAAGTCAAAGGAATTGTCTGCAGAACTCCGAGACAGGATTGTCTAGAGGCATAAATCTGGGGAAGGTTACAGAAAGATTTCTGCTGCTTTGAAGGTCACAATGAGCACAGTGGCCTCCATCATCTGTAAGTGGAAGAAGTTTGAAACCACCAGGACTCTTCCTAGAGCTGACTAGCCATCTAAACTGAGCGATCAGGGAAGAAGGGCCTTAGTCAGGGAGGTGACCAAGAACCCGATGGTCACACTGTCAGAGCTCCAGAGGTCCTCTGTGGAGAGAAAAGAACTTTCCAGAAGGACAAACATCTCTGCAGCAATCCACCAATCAGGCCTGTATGGTAGCGTGGCCTGACGGAAGCCACTTCTTAGTAAAAGGCACATGGCAGCCTGCCTGGAGTTTGTCAAAAGGCACCTGAAGGACACTCAGACCATGAGAAACAAAATTCTCTGGTCTGATGAGACAATAATTGAACTTTTTGGTGTGAATGACAGGCGTCACGTTTGGAGGAAACCAGGCACCGCTCATCACCAGGCCAATACCATCCCTACAGTGAAGCATGGTGGTGGCAGCATCAGGAACTGGGAGACTAGTCAGGATAAAGAGAAAGATGACTGCAGCAATGTACAGAGACATCCTGGATGAAAACCTGCTCCAGAGCGCTCTTGACCTCAGACTGGGGCGACGGTTCATCTTTCAGCAGGACAACGACCCTAAGCACACAGCCAAGATATCAAAGGAGTGGCTTCAGGACAACTCTGTGAATGTCCTTGAGTGGCCCAGACTTGAATCCGATTGAACATCTCTGGAGAGATCTTAAAATGGCTGTGCACCGACGCTTCCATTCCAACCTGAGGGAGCTTGAGAGGTGCTGCAAAGAGGAATGGGCGAAACTGGCCAAGGATAGGTGTGCCAAGCTTGTGGCATCATATTCAAAAAGACTTGAGGCTGTAATTGCTGCCAAAGGTGCATCGACAAAGTGTTGAGCAAAGGCTGTGAATACTTATGTACATGTGCTTTCTCAGTTTTTTTATTTTTAATACATTTTCAAAAATATCAAGTAAACTTTTTTCACGTTGTCATTATGGGGTGTTGTGTGTAGAATTCTGAGGAAAAAAATGAATTTAATCCATTTTGGAATAAGGCTGTAACATAACAAAATGTGGAAAAAGTGATGAAGCGCTGTGAATACTTTCCAGATGCACTGTAGACAGTAAAATGGACTCACAGTGAAATAGAAAAATTCTCTTTCCTTGCCCTCTTATTGTCAAAGCAGAGTATGAATATTCCATTTTTTTGTCCACATGGACTTTTTCTGGGCAGTTAGGTTTTGTCTCACAATTGATTAATTAGTAATTCCGATAAAGTTAAGAGTCAGTTTGTGCTCAGTGGTGGACATCCAGCCCTCCCATGAGTGGTTTCAGCTCATTACATCTCAATAATGCAAAAAGCAGTTTCAGAAAATAAATGGATGGTTGGATGAAAGAATGAATATAAACATATTTAACATAAATGAAGAAAGCAAATACGTGTATTTTATGGTTGTATAATGGGAGAAAAAACACTACAAATGAGAATGATGTGAAAGTCAAGTAACAATTTTAAAAAGAGGGCAGGGCAAGCTACTGCTTCATACCCTTAAGGATCACTTTGAAGTTTGTTTTAGAGTTCAGCTGCTTAGTTAATTCTCTTTATTTTAAATTAATGAGAGGAATATAAATGTGGTCATGTCTCATTTCATTTTGATATTTGCATCCACTGGCATGTTTGTTATGAGACCCTCTAGGTTGGTTTTTCATACTGACTGGTAAAGGCTGCAGAGATACGCTAAGATGAACTACTCCAGATGCTGTAGTCTTGGCCACCTGCTTGGCATAAAACGCTACAGAGTCCATCTGCTCTAATAGGACAGCTTCCAGCCAGACGAGTCATCGGTCCAAATCAGGGTTGTTAACTAGGGCAGCATTTAAATTTCTCCAGAGCATGAAATCTGGGAACCATACCTAATGAAGAATTATTCAAAAATCAGAATTTTTATTCTATTCACAGAGTAGTGGGGAAAAATGTTTTCTGGCAAGTGGCAATCATAAAAGCATTTATTTATCAGCTTATAAACCATGGTCTCATTCCTCAAAGTTATTCAAAATACTGGCTGGATTTTTAAATAATTCATTAAGGGTGGCAGTTTAGATGTTTGTGCAAGAGCCTGGAATCCTGGATGAGTAAAATATTCATTTAAACAAAAACATCGACTTGGGTGAAAGCATAAGTTTAAAAATGCAATAATAAAAATAATCAAGTAATAGTAGAATTAAAGGACATGGCAGAATACTACAAAGGTAACTGGGATAAAAAAGGAAGAATTCATTTGAAATGTTAAACAAGTACAATAATGTATATAGATATAGTACTAAACAAATTTGTCTCAGTTATGCTAAATTCTCTCTAAGGACAAATAATGATCTATTTATCTGTCAGTCTATCTGTTTATTTTTCAACCTGGCAATACACCTAGCTAAAGTACGTGCATTTTTGCTTTACTTTTCCCAGGCAAAAGTAGCCAATGAGGTTATCTGTAAACAGCTGTCCAAAAGTCTAGTCAAAAGGTTGGTCAGGAAAAAACATGTTATTGTCTTGATGCTGGTAATAAGAATCAGCTGGTTGTTTTAATGGTACTATTCATCATCAACTTTGCAAGAAACATATTTTTTCCCAATTCTAGCAGACAAGGTTGTTTATCTTCCCATCTAACTATTGATCCCAATAAGAAAACGGAGCACCTCCAAGAGGAGGGACATTCATTACTTACCCATGGACTGACAGAGGTGGGTTAAGAAGGCGCAATCCAGAGAGCTTCCTCCAAAATTTAAAACCAGCTTATTGTTCTCTGCAACTCACATATTAAGTGAAGACTTGTGGATACCTAATGAATGTGGATGAACGGGCCAAAGACAATTGCAGTTCCTGAGGAGACTCGGGTCCTTTGGTGGAGGTTTCTGTGCAATTTTTATTAGTCAGGGGTTGCCAGTTCAGTCTTCCAAAGAGTGGTATTTTGGGACAGTAGGATGATAAAAAGGGATATCAACAAGTTAATCGGGATCTCTACCCTGTTCTCTAGCCTTTGCTCTTTAGCTAGATTAGTATAGAGAAGGATGTTGGCTAAGCTGCTGGCTATCAAAGACAATGCCTCACACCTTCTTTTATAAAGCACTGGGTAACCTGTGAAGAAATCTGCAGCACAAGGCTCATTTTACTAATGTGCCCCCTTGTTTTTATCCATTAGTTGGTATAACATAGATTCTGGCCATGCTGTATTTTTAATATTATTTTAAAACTTTCACTTCAAGTTCAAGTCTATGGACATATCCATCTAGTTCGATAGCTACCTATACCATTGTTAAAGTATTCTGTGTAGTTTACATATGTTTTGCTATAAAACTGCAGTTATGATCAATAAAGTATCTAAAATGGTTTGTCAGATTATGGTGTGTTATGATGTGTCAATATATTCTTAATTGGCAAAAAGTGAAAGGTGTTTGCTTCTATGCTACTGATAACTGGATATCCAATGGACACAATAAGGTGTGTTGAAGCAAAGGAATAGTCTTTGACTTTTAGCAATTTCTTTTTGACAATTTATTTTAATCTTGGCTAATTAAATTGTGTTTTCACATTTCTTTAGATATATTGTATGAAGCCTCAGTAGCAAAGCAGTAATTGATATGTGTCAGTTTACACAGATCCCCAGAAACCCTTGGCAGCCAAGAGAAACTCTGTTTACCAGAACAAGGTGAGAAAAAGTGAAAATACTCCCAGGAAAGTTTAAGGGTGTACTATTGAGAATCACCCTTTGACTGACATATAAACTATAACTTAAGTTTATTACATAGAAAATCACCCGAAAAATCCCGAACCATCAAGAGATGTGCGAACTGACGACATGAAGAATCGTCTTCACGCCGAACTGGAATCATCTCCGCATAAATCAAAGTCATCCAGACGTCCTGGATCTGCATAATTAGATCTGGACCACCCTAATGGACTAGAACTGGTCACAAAAGTTGGATCACTTGGGATTTAAACTGGGGCCAAGTATTGTCAGATGAAACTTCTACCTGCTGCTACAGAACTATGCTGAGGAGATGTCCCGCTTTTATGCATTATGTCCCATTTTCTCTACTACATCCTGAAATTTGCCAAAATGTCCCATTCACCATATTTTTAGCTGGTTGTGATTTTATACAGATTTATATAAGGCGAGCAAAACTCCATCGGGGAATGCTCTTTAATTTAAATTGCGATTAGCCTACTCGCTGGATTAATGAGTTAAGTCCCATTTTGGAAGCATGAAAATCTGGTCAGTGCCATAATACACACTAAAACAACTCCTATTATTGTAGTAATTATTGCATCATGTGTTGTTCTATATGTTATACCAAGAAAGGCAAACAAATATTGATCTTTTTCAGTTCTTCTGAAAAACCTCAATGCTAAAAAAGAAATAAACTAGCTAACAAAATAAATAAATGACAAGGATCAGGAAACAAAATGTTGTCAAAAAGGATCATGCAAACTTCAGAGCAAAACACATTTTTATCTCCAAATTTAAAAACCTAACAGTAAATCCAAATCGAAAGTCGAAGCCAAAGTTCTATGAAGAAGAAAGCCACACATCATGTCTTAAGGAAATATCCAATCTGAGAGTACCACGAAAGCAGCGGTGCTGACCTTTATACAGCTGGCATGATGATGATGATGATGATGATGATGTCTCACATGGCAACCACCCTATCAACAAAGAGAGAATGAACATGGAAAATGCTAGGGTCTAGAAAACGAAACAAAATGGTATTAGAAAGGTTTGATTTACTGTTCACTACTTTAAAATGTATTAAAAAATATATGCATGCTAAAAATGGAATCTGCAGCCCAAACAACTGATAATTATGTGTTAAGCAACAAACTAAAATAAGAACAAAAATGAAAGTCAAAGCCAGTTCATAACACTATTGGAAATATGTAGGATGCTTGTTGTATTGTTGTAGAAATACTTTAATATAGTCGATTCATATCATATCACATGTAAAGCTTTATCTGCATGTGGACAGATGCTTTAAGCAATGAGAGATAATAGCTAAGTACAAGCAGACCGATCAGTTGAGGTACATCTGTGCCTGTTCACCATGCCACTCTCTATTGGAGGCATCCCTGCTCAGCGGCTACCCCTGTGGGAATATGACAGTCACCCCACACCAGGAGTTCTTATCACTGTACCTTGGGTGTATTATCATGGAAATTCCTATGTTCATTATTGTGGTTCACCGACGTTGTAGTTACTGTAAACTGTGTTGGTTTTGTATGAGAGTTAGGAAGATCTGCTTTATAGCATTACAGCCTTACCTGCACGTGGACAGCTGCTTCAAGCAAAGAGACTTACTAGCTCTGTGCTAGCAGACCAAACAGTCACCTTCAAACATAATCACCATGGCAGGTGCCTGTTTACCGTGCTGCTTTCCGTTGAAGATGTCACTTCTCAGCTTATGGTGCTCTTAGCAATTTATCTTCAATCCGTTCAACAATATAAAATCAGTATTATTCTAAAGCAAAATTAATAAAGACACAGTAAAGCCAATGATAGCAAAATTAGGAAATGTACTTAAAAGGGGCATTAAGGCTTAGGAAATAGTATTTCAAAAAGTGTCAAATTAAAAAATACTTAAGTAAAAATACAGATGATGGAGATAATTCTTTTCAAGTCTGGGTGCAGAGAATCTTTAGATTCAATCTGCAAAGGTCTTGCCAATTTCTTTGGGAATTTAGACCGATTGTCTGGGTGTCAATTTTTTCTGCTGTTATTTTGCGGGGTTCCCTCCACTGCACAGCGTACAGTAGACTTTTAAAGGGTAGATTTAACAACAACAACAATTTCATGAATAATTGACAGGTGTTTTATTTTCTCAGGCTGATTGTTCATTCTGATCCTAACTACCCTAGGCTAACAAATAATGTTAGTTTTGCACATTCCTAATAAATGAACCAAAAGGTAAAGATTCAGGTCAATAAAAGATTTGAAGTTTAAGTCAAATCAAGTTTAAGTTTGCTCTAATATTAGCTAAAATATACAAAATATCAAATAATGATTTAAACAGGTAAAAGTACGGTTTATTTAAGCAATTAGGTATGTTTGAAAGAGTTTCAGAGTTTAAATAAATGCATTCTGGGGTGTTGTGGTTTGTTTGAGATGGCTATAGTTCAAAGGTGTAAGGGGTTAAAGTTCAGGCCCTGAGTGCTGACTTTTCACTCTCTGGTTTGGGTTGTTTAGCTTTTGGACAATGGCTGTCCTTCGGAACTCTCTCCTTAGATATGCCCCTTTGTCCCCACTCACATTCAGTGAGTAATTGCCTGCTCCACCTCTCGACGTCTCTCTACTCACCCCTTTACCTGTCATTCTCTTGTTCTCTAAGGACAAACTGTGTTGGTTTGGGAACATCCGACCCATACCATGAGGAGGACGTATGCTCCTCTGGGTCTTCTAACCTTTTATTGTGTTATTCTTTCTCTGGTGTCTCAATTTGGGTATCTAAATACAAATTCCTGTTGTCTAATTTATTGGGGTCTCAATTGTTTGCTATAAAATCATTTCTGGTGTTTAAACCATTGTGGTAATGTTTTAAAATGTTTTTTTTTGTATTAACATTAATTCTTTTAGGCAGTCTCAGATTTGTAGATTTTTGTTATTTATGTATCATAATTTGATGTTAAGACCAATGGATAGTTTGCCAGCTGATCAAAGAGCTTACTGCTTTGAATGGCTTGTCTTGAGTGCCAAATGCCAAAGCTCCTTCTTATTATCTGCTACTAATGAACTAAGTGTCACTCAGTCAGTCAGTCATTGTCCAACCGGCTATATCCTAAGTGTCCTCTCCATTATTTGCAGTGGTTATGGTTAGGGTTAGGGATAGGTCATGCAGTTCAGATGGCGACTTGTATTCGATGTTTGCAGTCAAAGTTCCTATTTTATATATTGTTTAATTTGTATTTCAGTAATGTGATTTTGAACATTTATTCATCATATGGCTTATTTATATGCTCATATAGTTGTGCATATGGCTTACTGTTGAATACTGTACATTGTATTCTCAATTGTTAAATGCATCCCAACTGGATATATCTAATTATTTTAAATGATTTTTCTGATTAATATATGAAACTACAAAACTAGGCGATAAAGGGAGAAGGCTAGACAATTAATATAAAATATTCTGACTATAATGGACAGTCTGCAGATGGCCAGGTTTATGTAGAGGTTTACAATTTAAATAAAAAGGGCAGCATTTTGTAAAGGATGCTATTTTTACTGATTTGAAATTAAGCTAAAAACAACAAAATGTTTCCCCTTGCCTGCTATACTTTACCTGTGTGTTGTAACCATCAGATATTTGTGTTACAAGAAAAAGAAGAATTTGATGTGATGAACACTGATAGTCCACAATGCAGCAGCTGGTTGTAAGCGACTTGCAGTTACACATAAAAGGGATGTTATACTTTAGTTAAATAAGATATTATTTATATTTGTAATATAAAACTGAGTCACCTAAAGCCACCATATTAAAGTAGTAAAATAAAATGTACTGCAGCTAAAAATGAATGCCTACAATTCTACAGCATAACCTGACTTTAACAGTGCAACACTGAAGTTAAATATTAATATTAGTATTAAACCATTCTTAAAGGACTCAGAAATGGTCACTGTTACATTTACTGCTTTCAATATAACTAACTATGTGGATATTGATGTTACTCAAATTCATATATTAAAATAATGTTCCGTTGACCTGTTCATTTTCACTTCACTTTAGTTTACTCTTCCTCTTGGGTTCAAATGGACCAGATAGGAGAGAGATCATCCATCCATCCATTTTCTAACCCGCTGAATCCGAATACAGGGTCACGGGGGTCTGCTGGAGCCAATCCCAGCCAACACAGGGCACAAGGCAGGAACCAATCCTGGGCAGGGTGCCAACCCACCGCAGGACACACACAAACACACCCACACACCAAGCACACACTAGGGCCAATTTAGAATCACCAAACCACCTAACCTGCATGTCTTTGGATTGTGGGAGGAAACCGGAGCGCCCGGAGGAAACCCACACAGACACGGGGAGAACATGCAAACTCCACGCAGGGAAGGACCCGGGAAGCGAACCCGGGTCTCCTATCTGCGAGGCAGCAGCGCTACCACTGCGCCACCGTGCCGCACGGAGAGAGATCAGATAGTATGAAATGACCTGACGTCAGCTTTGAAAACGGAGTCATTTCGTAGATATTCCTTGCTTTACTCTTCATTAGTGAACACTAATGTTTACAGCCGTGTATGTTGAGTCCGAACACGGTCAGTTGGCAGATACCCTGGCAGACAATTAAATTTGCCATTTTTATCAATGGACAAGACAGCTTAGTTTGCTTTCCTGATTTAAGTCCTTTTGGTTTGAATTCAATCCCTCAAAGCTAGGGATAGTGGGATATGACCCAGCAGTACCACTTCACTTACTCTGAGGTTTCAGATGATTCTCAAACAAGTAAAATAATTGAAAACATTTTTTCACTGAGATGGTTGTAAACTTCCTTCAAATAAATGGTAACAAGGTGGAATGGCTTCTTGTGTGCACTCAAGCACAACTCAAGAAGCCTGACTCCATTGTTTTGAATAATGCATCCAGTCAAATGAGCTTTTTGTGTAGAATGTTTCAAGGTTGTGCTTACAGCCTGGATCTTTAGTTTTATATTTTGCTTCTAGTCAAGAACTTATTTTACCTCTTGTATTACATTGGCACAGTCTGAACCCTCAACTTGCCTAATGGTGTAATACTTGTCATTGTTTCTCAATTCTATTTATTGTTACGTAGGATAATGCAATTTTGTCTGTCATGTTCTTCCTTTACAAAGAATAAATAAATATGTTTACTAATCTGGAGTCAGAACTTTGAATAAGTGCCCCTTGGCTAGGTCAGCTACACTACTTTAATGTTAAATATAGAATTGAGAGGGTTTTTTTTTTTTTCAACATAAATGTTGCTGCCACTCACACTGCAGTTTATGTTTCTGTGCTACTTATCCTGCATGTACTTTTGCTAAAAGTCAAAGACTATTCCTTTGCTTCAACACACCTTATTGTGCCCATTGGATATCCAGTCTTCAGTGGCATAGAACTAAAATCTCTTTTGGCTTCGTTGTCTTTCTAATATTCCAGCACTCCTCTGGGCTCTTTAGTTTGTGTCACCCACTCTGTGGAATCCTCTATTTGAGTTTGTTTGTGAGGCCATATTTAAATCAAGGCTAAAGCTTTAGTTTATAACTGTTTTCTCATCCTGTTAACTCGTCGACATAGACTGTGTCATGCACTACTATGCCACAGATTTTCTTCTTTTAATTGATTTCACTGTACGTGCTCATCCCAAGCTCCTCTTAGCATCTTTCAGTACTAGATTTTTGGTTTTAGTTGTTGCATCCTGACTGATTTTGGATTTTACTAATGCATAATTCCTTTGGTAGTATAAGGATTTTGAACCAGTAACTATTCTGATAAACGTATTCTTTGATCACAAGCAGATGCAGTAAACGTCCAGTATATATGGAAGGACATTCCTTAGCCCGTTTTCTCTTGCACGTATACTGGCATAGGTTTTGGATTTCTCGACAATGCTGCAACCAGGTTTTTTAGATGGAGTATGAATTATCTTTATGTATTTTAAATATACACTTGAATATAGTCTTTACCTTTGCAATCTGTTAAGCCAGTAACTTCACAAACTAAACTTGTTGTGAAATACTCACATTAATAAATTAAACAATAACTTTTTCAAAGAGAAAAGGGTTTTACTTTTGGCTTTCAGAGTAGCCTCCTCCCTCAATGATATGGGGATGTTAGAAGGGTGGGACTGATTTTTATGGGTTTCTATTGTAGTTTCCTGGAACTACATCAAAGTTGTTTAAATGTTGTTCGGCTTAAATTTAGCTCCCTGAAAGAAAAAAAAAGTAACCTTCTTTCATCATTAAAGAAAATGTATGCAAAATTTTCCAAGCCTGGAAGAAAAAATCTGTCATCATTTAAATTTCTAATGGTACGGTGTGCCTTGGTGCTTACAGTCCTTGCTCTGCAGTATCAGAGGCTAACATTAAAGCTCATTGATGTATAAAGCTGCCTTGGAACAACATCTTTGATGCAGTTGTAAGAACAACAGAATCCTAATAAACTATGTTGGAAATGGCCTCTTCAACATCCCGACACTGCAAGTGCTAATCGCGCACTACGAATTTTACAAGATCTTATACGTGTTCATTTCTTGCTTGGTATAAACGTTACTATGTGCAGCATGTTGTGAGACAAGCCAAGACACCATCAGACTGACACCACATCTTTATAAAGCACACACGTTTATTAATCATCACAAAGTACAGTCCCACACAGCACACAGTGCTGCCAGCACTAATCACCCTTACTCCGGGCCTCTCTTTAAATGTCTGTGGGCCGCCTTTCCTCTCTCCATGGGACCTTCGTCCTGTTCCCACTGCCGACTCTAGCTCCCAGACTGTAGGGAGGCGGCCCCTTTTATTCCCACCCGGATGTGCTCCAGGTGCTCCGTGGTGCGGTGGAAGTGTCAGGAGAGCACTCGGAAGCATTCCGGGCATCCCTGGAAGGATCATCCTCCATGTTCCCAGGTGTGGCAGAAGTGGATGTTTCCCGGGCCCCAATGGGCTTAAGCCTCCTTGCTCCTCTCCCGATTCAGGGTGGTTGCCCCCTCGTGGCCTGGAGAACGTACACGCCACCTCCCGGTCCTTCTAGGCGTCCCGGCTGGGTCTGGCCCCCAGCTGCTTGTGACAATGTGTTTATTTGCAGCGTACCCGGTATCTTGACTGTCTCAATCCTAACTTTAGTGAAGAATAAAAGGACTAAGTGGCAAACAGATAACATTTATGGCACAAACCCAATTAGAGCCCAGAGCTAAAGACGTCTCAAGTTATCTGTCACTATATATTGAGGTGAACTTATCGACTAGTGCTGCATGGCTGTCACTTGCATTGGCATGAAAAACAAAGGACCATCATCTACATGTAAGTCTAATTTAAGATACCTTATAATTAGGAAAAATCACTTTTCCTGGAAATAATGTTTTCATTTATTGACATGAATGTTTTCTTTTTGTTTTCATAAGTGGTTATGAAAAGGACTATGAATTAAACACACACTTAACAGAATTAGACTACACTGTTAAGTGAGACGAACTTCACAAAGTACATAACACAAATTTGCTAAAAATCATTATACATGAGTGTAATTGTGAATTTACTGACATGTGCAGAAATGTAATTTCATAAAACATCATCATTATGCATAGTGATCCCAGTTTAGACATCTATCCAATGTAAAGAAAATCATTTTATCACCTGGGGTGTCTTTCAGGATAACTAGTGACAATGTGGTTGTTCCTCTTAAACAGAATAAACAGAAGAGTATCAGTAAGTCATGTCAACAGCAAAGCATGAATGTGACTGACCTGTTGGCAAAATAAGTGTCAGTAAGGATGAGAAACTTGGCAACATTTTGAGCAAGTCAATGTTTCACGTTCACGTTCAAAAGTTTAGCTGATGACGTATCATATCGATAGCAATTAGTTGTAGCCCTGCCCGTAAACAAATGTACAAAGGTGTACTGATGCTTATTGGACTTAGTGTGTTGTAAAGCATGCAGGAGATATTTGAAAGTGTTCAGGTAAGAGGCCTTTTGGCTTCACAGTCTGAGGTCTTGTTAAACTGAACAAAAGTACAATGCATGCTGGGGGTGTTGAAATACTAAGTAGGACTTTAACATTTCTTTTTTTATATACTGTATTTTATGCATTTCTTGCTTAGCTGGGAATCTCAGAAAACTGACCTTGAATCCTCTGTTGATATCAGTGAGTGAAGCATGGTCAAGTCTTGTGAGAAACTGGAAAATGTAATGTCAGCATGCTCTGTTACTGGTGTGAGTGTGTCTGGGTGACAGAAGGGTAGTGCTGATACTGGAAAGAGTTGCTACGAGTCATCTCTCTCTGTCTCTTTCCCCCCTGCTGTCTTATTTTGTGTAAGAACACATAGCCTGCAAGAAAACAAGACCCCTGGGAGTGGAAAGATCACTCAGTCGGATTGATATTTCAGCACCCACGTTGAATGATTCTCTGTGTCACCTTTTATGCAGTGTTAGTGGTTTTAATGCAAATAAATGCAGTTTACAAGTAAAAGCAAATAGCAATTTTCGTATTGCATTGACCCCCTTCTTTTTGACACAGACTGCACCCCCAACCTACCTGGAAATGGGTCTCTCTTTGAAATGCCTTTCCCAGGGTTTCTTTTTCCCTACTAGGGTTTTTTGGGGGTTTTTCCCTTGTCTTCTTAGAGAGTCGAGGCTGGGGGGCTGTCAAGAGGCAGGGCCTGTTAAAACTCATTGCGGCACTCCTTGTGTGATTTTAGGCTAAACAAGAATAAATTGTGTTGTATAATACCTGTGTCTAAATATCATAACCACCGAGCAGAAGGACTGAATTTCACCTTCCTTGTCCTGTTGCGGTCACTTAAGGGCACTTGAGAATGCTCGGATGCAGTACTTTATTGGTGGTAAAACTGAGTTGAAGTTAAAGTTTAGAAATAACAGACAGCCCCAGTCAGCAGGAAGTCTGCACAGGGGTCTCTAGGGTTGAATACACCTGGTATAATACGGACAGTGAGACAGGTAAAGGTTTAAGGTAATACGAATATAACTGGCTTTGACATTTCTCTCAATCCCCCATTAAGAAAAGAACCGAAGAGGTTAGGTGGTACCTTTTGTGTTATGAGATCTGATAACATGATGACACACTAAGTAACTATTTTCTATATGGAAAAAATAAGTAATGGTTATTTCCACACTGAAGCAGTATAAACGTAAGTTGGAAACACAATGTTTTGGTTATGTGGTGTGATAGTAATGAGACTTCAGACATCATAAAGGTTTGGGGCAGCCACCCGTATATTATTTCCCAGCTGCAAAAGTTTAGTATTACAGTAATCCCTCGCTATATCGCGCTTCGACTTTCGCGGCTTCACTCCATCGCGGATTTTATATGTAAGCATATCTAAATATATATCACAGATTTTTGCTGGTTTGCGGATTTCTGTGGACAATGTGTCTTTTAATTTATGGTACATGCTTCCCCGGTTGGTTTGCGCAGTTGATTTCATACAAGGGACGCTATTGGCAGATGGCTGAGAAGCTACCCAATCAGAGCATGTATTACGTATTAAATAAAACTCCTCAATAGATATACGACATGCTTCCCGCGCGGTTCTTTGCATACTTAAAAGCTCTAACAGCACGTATTGATTTTTGATTGTTTGCTTTTCTCTCTCTCTGACATTCTCTGCTCCTGACGTAAGTCTGTTCGCACACTGGCCTAGAGGATACAGACGCTCCTCTAAAAAATGCTGAAAGACTACCTTCACATTGCTCCCTCTCTTGCGGCTGCTTTGTCGGATGGTGCTTCGCATACTTAAAAGCACCTATTGATTTTTGATTGCTTGCTTTTCTCTCTTTGACATTCTCTGCTCCTGACGTGCACTCCTTTGAAGAGGAAGATATGTTTGCATTTCTTTAATTATGAGACGGAACTGTCATCTCTGTCATGGAGCACAGTTTTTGAAAAAGAGACAAATGTTTGTTTGCAGTGTTTTAAAGTCCCTGTCTCTACAACCTCCTGTGTTTCTGTGCAAATCTGTGACCCAAGTGTGACAATATAAAAATAACAATATAAACGTATGGTTTTTACTTTGCGGATTTTCACCTTTCACGGGGGGATCTGGAACGCAACCCCTGCGATTGAGGAGGGATCACTGTAGTCCAAAACAGAACTGATTATTTGGAGGTAAGATGCCAGTTTTAAGGGCTGGGAAAGGAAACTATGTCATCTAGTCCGGACACGGAAGTGACGTCATCAGAGGCGCCAGAACCTGGTGAGATTTCCCGGGAATGGTCTGCAAGAAACAGAGAGAGAGACAGTCAGCACACTCTGCCACCCCCTGGTTGGGTGTAGTATTTCAGTTCTCCCAGCCCTTTAGCTGTCTCCTAAACGCACGTGTGTGACAGTGGCTTGTGTAGCCTGTGGTCTAACACTAAAGGAAGGATGACCAGCTGAAACATTGTCTCTCTAAAGTTTGTTTTTACTTTATTTTTTTGGGGGAGGATGAAATAACTTTTATTGTGATTTCTTTTTTTCTTTTTCAGATGCATACTGCCACAGGAATCCCCTAACTCTCTTGTGTTTGTGCATATACAGTACATATGAAGAACAGACGGAATTAACAAATGAAGAAAATTGGTCTGTCTCATTTTAACAGACAGCAAATAAATGCAGTTTCTGAGTAAAGTGACTGACAAAAGTGATTTCTCCTTTCTGGCAATCGCAGGTAATGAAGTTGGTCTCGGGAGATTTAGCACTTCTTTCGCCTTCTCCTCTTGTTGCCTGCTATCCTTCATCTCTTTTTCCCCCTTAACCCCTCTCTGATACTCCCTTTTGAATTACTTAACTGCATTTCCCTTTTGATGCTCTTTTTATTTAAAATATTTGTTTCATGTCACTTTCTCTTGCTTAAATGGCCACAACATCTATGTAAGTCCTAACTTTAATAAAGTTTCTCAGATAGAAAAACGTCATGTTTCAGTGCACCTTCAAGCACATAATGATACAATATGTGGTGCACCAACTGCTTGATGCATGCTACCTAAGAACCCTATTATGAGAAAGTAAATTACTTTAGAAACAGAATAAATAAAGGCCATTCAGTCCATCAGGGCTCATTCATCACTTAAAGGCTAATCCCTAATTCACTGATAACTTCAGGATGATATCTAGTCATCACCGGATTGGGAAATATATCACTTGTCAAGCTATTTCATGTTCATTTCTTTCACTGGGTCCATTAGTGTGTCCACAATTCTTAGCTTAGAAATATTTACAGTAAACATTGCTTAGGCAGATCAGTAATTTGTTTCATTTACAAAAATAATATAATATGCTAACATTCTTAACAGGACCTATTTAATACATTAACTGTGCATTTACCTTTTGGTCACAAAGAGGATTATCGAAAAAATATACTCATTTATGTTCAACCAAGCAACATGTGATTAGTAATATAAACTGATTAGCTTTTTCAATGAAAATCAAATCTATAGAAAAATAATCTGTTGGTGACAATTCTTCCAGTTTTTGTGGTATTTTCAAAATAACCTTCAATTGAAAATATTAATATTTTGTACATTTGCCTCTATTATTTCAACAAACAAGTTATAACTTACATTATCAGAATGTAAGCAAATGTTCATCTGTTTTCTGTATTCATTTGTTCAATTTCGGTGTTACAGAAAGTCAAAGCTTATCCCACAGTACCAGACACAAAGCTAAACTAGCCATAGCGAGGTAATCCATAGCAGGGTGACGCACACTGGTAAATTGAGACTCACAGCTTAACTAAACACAATAATGCTTTGGCTCTAAGAGAAACTGGGGTATAAAATACACATGAACACAGGGAGATCTTTCAAATTATATTCAGGCAGTAATTTGGTCAGAAGCAGATTTCTGGCCACCAGTAAACACCATGTCATGCATGCACTTCAGAGCGTCACTTCCAGGCTTGTTAATAGGTAAGCACTACTGCCCCGGGACACCAGTGGGGGTGATCGCTTACCACCTTGTCTCCTTTTCCACACATAGCTCAGACCTGAGGGCAACTGACTACACCCCTTCTGGTTCAGGAGCTCTAAAAACAGGGCACTCCCAGAAGTTGGTGGCTTATTTGAAAGAAGACCAACCTGAGAGAAAGTAGTCAGACAAAAAGCACAACAACTGTAATTTCCGAAAGTTGAAAAAGCCGACAGCTACAGTTATTTCTGTTCTATTCAGCACCATCACACACTTGACACATATTTTTAGGAAGTCCCTGCGCACTGGAGAGATTCCGAAGGACTGGAAAATGGCAAATATCATCCCATTATATAAAAAAGGTGACAGGGCAGATCCAAGCAACTATAGGCCAGTAAGCTTACATGAAACATCACAGGAAAATTAGTGGAAGAAATTATTAAGGATAAGATTGAGCAACACATGGCAAGGACAGGAGTTATTAGGAACAGTCAGCGTGGGGTCAGAAAAGGGAGGCCGTGTTTTACTAACGTGCTGGAATTCTATGAGGAGGCAACAAAAGTTATGACCAGAGTTGAGCAGATGAAATTATTTATCTTGACTTTCAGAAAGCATTTGATAAGGTGCCACATGAGAGGTTGGGCATCAAATTAAAATAAGCGGCAGGTCAGGGTGATGTTTTTAGATGGGTGCAGAATTGGCTCAGACACAGGAAGCAGAGGGTGATGGTGCGATGAACCTCATCAGAACTGGCCGATGTTAAGAGTGGTGACCAGCAGGGGGCAGTGCTGGGGCCGCTGCTATTTTTAATATATATAAATGATTTAAATAGCAATATAAGTTAACAAGCTGGTTAAGTCTGCAGATGATACCAAGATAGGTGGATTAGCAGATAATTTGGAATCCATTATCTCATTACAGAAGGACTTGGATAGCAGACAGGCTTGGGCAAATGAAATTTAATGTCAGTAAATGTAAAGAATTACACATAGGAAGTAAAAATGTTAGGTTTGAATGCACAATGGGCGGTCGAAAATCGAGAGTCCACCTTATGAGAAGGATTTAGGAGTCATAGTGAACTCTAAGCTATCGGCTTCCAGACAGCGTTCAGAAGACATTAAGAAGGCTATCAGAATGTCATGTTATATAGCGCCTTGATGTGTGGAGTACAAGTCACAGGAGGTTCTGCTCAGGCTTTATAACACACTGGTGAGGCCTCATCTGGAGTCCTGTGTGCAGTTTTGGTCTCCATGCTACAAAAAGGACATAGCAGCACAAGAGAAGGTCCTGAGAAGAGTGACTAGGCTGATTTCTGGGCTACAGGGGTTGAATTATGAGGAAAGATTAAAAGAGCTGAGCATTTACAGTTTAAACAAAATAAGATTAAGAGGTGACATGATTGAAATGTTTAAAATTATGAAGGGAATGAGTCCAGTGAATCGAGACTGTTATTTTAAAATGAGCTCATCAAGAACACGGGGACACAGTTGGAAACTTGTTAAGGGTAAATTTCGCACAAACATTAGGTAGTTTTTCTTTACACAAAGAACGATAGACACTTGGAATAAGTGACCAAGTAGTGTGGTAGACAGTAAGACGTTAGGGACTTTCAAAACTCGACTTGATGTTTTCTTGGAAGAAATAAGTGGATAGGACTGGCGAGCTTTGTTGGGCTGAATGGCCTGTTCTCGTTGAGAGTGTTCTAACTTGTTATCTTCTTTCAAACATTATCATAGTAAATGGGGTGACCTTACTACAGGTTGACAGCAACCTGAAATTTTAGAACTTGTCCACTCTAGGCACTGTGGTCTATGGCTGGCTTGTCATCCCGGCCAATACCCCCAGGCCGCCAGATGGAGCTCTCCCTGCAGTATGGAGGTGCCCCGAAGACCAGCAGGGAGTCATGGACTATGTAGTTTTTATACACGACCCTGCTGGATACCACAGGGGTCGCAAGAGGGAGCTGCAGGGAGGACCAAAGACTAATTTGTGCCCTATAACCCGGAAGTTCGTCAAAGGAAGAGCGACGGGCTTCCGGGGTGAAAAAAATAACTTTTTTCCTGAAGTGTTCCCAATCCCCAGTCCATGTGATCCTGTATCACTTCCGGGTCAGGGAATATAAAAGGACTGTGGCAGCTCCCAGACAGCGAGCTGAGCTGGTTGGAAGGGTGGCAACGCGTCCGGGAGTTGGAGGATTGTATTTGTGATTAGTGTTTGGTTATTTATGAGTATAGTGGAGGAGAGGGTGCTTTGTGCACTGTGGCAAATTAATGAAGTCATATTTTGGACTTTTATCTGGTGTCTGGAGTCTTGGACAGGGGTTCAAGGGAGCGATAGCACCCCCTATCTGTTACAGTGCACAAAGCACCCTCTCCTCCACTATACTCATAAATAACCAAACACTATTCAAGGACCATCCCACTTTACTGGATTTGCTCTCTGTGAGAGTCTTATGTTGTGTTACTCTTCATTCTCTAAACTGTATATTAGACTTGGAAACCAAAGCTTCTTTATCACTATACCTGCTTGTAGTGCGTGTTGTTTGTTAAGTACTGTTTTATGAAACTGCCATCAATTGGTCTAACATGGTAGTGCATTTCAAATAAAAATGTTAACGATCCTTTTACTTGTCACCATCAGATAATACAATCAGTAGTAACCGGTAGGAAAAAGCATAGTTGTCTTCTTATATTGCGAATCAGTGACATCTGGATTATGAAGGCTCTCAGAATCAGCATCTTTTATGTCAGGAGCAATAAGAGGACTCTAATCCTCAATTGTTGGTAGGTGTTTGAAACATTTTCAAAAATTAAATATGTTGCTTTCATATGCATTCAGAGCACACATTTATATATAAAAAAAGCCCGCCTGAGCCACCTTTGGCACAGGAACAGGTTTGCACACCTGTTAGAAGTGATGTTTGCCTATTTTTCTTGGCAGATTCTCTCCAGGTCATTTGAATTTTTAGAACAGCTTCTACAGACTGCCACATTCTAACTGTGTCACAGATTTTCAATATGCTTTAGGTCAGATTACCTCAAGGACATTCACAGTTTTACTTTTCAGTAACTCAACTGGTGCTTTGGCCCAGTACTTATGATCATTGTCCTTTCAAAATGTGAACAGTTTTTCAGACTGAAACAGGCTCCAATGCATTATTTTCCACCTAGCATGCTTCATTGTGATGAATGTTACATGGAGCATGGGTTGTTTTAGGTCTCTACCAAACAGAGTGCTTTGAAGTTTACCCAGAAGTGTACACCATGGCCTCCTCTAAGACCTTTTCACAAAACTTGGCTGACTCACCTTTGTCATTTCTGGGCTCAAATTGCCCTTACAATCAATCTTTTAAAAATGTCTGTTTCGATCCTCCCATACAGGCCAGTGTTCGACAGGGCTCTTGAAGTTTTTGATTGATGGTCAATTATGCCGCCATCATGCAATCAACTCTGAATGCCCTTGAAGGCGATTGTTGGCTCCTCCGTGTCTTCACTCAGAAGCCTCATTTCTGTCTGGTTGCCGAGTATTGACAGATGTCTTTTTATAAGTAGTGTCTGGGCAGTGTGATTCTTGAGCCAAAAGTGCAAAGAGGGAGCAAAAGTTTGATGCAGGTTTGTGCTTTTTTCCTATTCTCTAACTGATCTGTTATGATTATTAGTTTTCATTTTCACACATTTCTTTTAGTGGAAAATGTGACTTTGTGACATAAATCAATTACATTCCTGGTTGGGCATTTTCTTTTATATATGAAGCTTAGGGCTACCGTAGCACAGAGGCAAAATAATAAGGCAAGCAACATTTTTTTTACTTTGACATCATTTAAGATATTTGCTGACAAATAATAAAATCTATCTATCTATCTCTCTCTCTCTCTATATATATATATATTGTGATGGATGGCCGGGGCCCATGCCTGGCCAGGATGCGCCTTCACCACATATACCAGGGGGACAAGGGTGGGAAACCCAGTATCTCTCCATGGACGCTAGATGACAGCCTCCCTGGGTTGCAGCGGTGCCTCGGACTCCCCCAGGGCTTCATGGGGGTTGGAGTTCTGTGCAGCCCTGTTGGGTTCCGCAGGCACCCCCAGAGGGTGCTGCAACAGGAGCTGCTGGCCCTTTTGGGCATTGGTCTCACCACACCTGGAAGTGCAGCCAGATGTTGGCAATCAAGCACCTGGAGCACTTCTGGGTACCCAATAAAGGGAGCCAGCGACCACCACTCAGCGGCCAGAATCTGGAGGAAGAGAACGAGGTTGGCAGGGAAGAGTGGTGGAGGAAGAGGAAGTGTGTTTACTTGTGTGCTTAGTGTACTGTGTTGTGGTTGGAGGGATTACGGGGAAGACGTGCCCTCCAGCTGAAGAAAAATAGTTGATTTTATTTTACCCGTGCCTCCCGTGTGAATCTGTGTCGGGTCGGGCGAAATATAGCACCTTTTTCTTACTATATATATATATATATTGTCACGCACGAGCACATCGGGAGCAGTTGACGGATCCGACGCGCATCGCCAAACAGCCGGCTGGGGGACGAAGGCAGCGTACTAACCTTTCTCTCTCTTGTCTCATAGAAAAGACGAAGCGACGCCACCATAAACCAGAGTGTAGTGAAAACAGAACAGCACTTCCGGGTTCCCTTCTTCCCTCTGGTCCCCCGATGATGACGTCAATCTCCCATACGCCACCACACCTACCCAGCAGTCATCACGCCTGATTTCCAGTCCCTTCCTTTAAAACTGTCCCTCCAACCTTCCATTTTTGTCTTCAATTTTGGTTCATGATTTGTGTATCTGAAACTCCAGAAAGACCTTATTTTGACAGTATACGGGGCTCACAACCCCAAACCTTTATGCGATCTGTTTTGTCATTCTTGTGAAAATGATCTTGACAGCGTTCTCGATGGACCATCTCTCTCTACACCACTCACTGCCAAGATCAACATGACAATTGATTAAACGATGGCACATGCCAAATTCCATTGCTTATCAATAGTGTAAACACATTTTCATTAGTTAAATAATAGCTTTGCTGTCAGCTGTCTAGAAGTACATGTACCTTTGTATGTTGGTTAGAAACCAATGTCCATAGAAGACGTTAATCTTCAAAGAAAGTTCTGTATCATAATATTGTATGTTGATTAGATGCCAATCAAAGCAAGTGTCTATTTTGCAAGGCAGGTAAATATCTACGCCCTGTAATAACCTGGAACTGGATTCTTCAGGAAATGTCCCTTTTCACGTACAGTATCACCCTGGTCTCAACAAAGGGTGAGCATTGGCACTTCATCTATTGGCTTTTACATTTATTATTTACATGTTTTTTGCCTAAGAGAAAAAGAAAACCACCCATTGTACCATAAATGTTCCCCTCTGATGCCTTTCTACACCCACTTATCCAGAGCGAGGTCACAGGGAAGCTGGGGCCTATCCCAGCAGCACTGGGCAGAAGGCAGATAACAGCCCTGCCAGTCTATCACAGGTCTCAGCACACTCCATACTATTACACACACATATATATTATATATTATATATCACACATATATGTCACATTTTAAGCTCAGCATTAAATAAATAAAAATTAAAACAAGTTATAATAAGGGTGGCGCAGTGGTGCAGTGGTGCAGTGGGTAACGCTGCTGCCTCGCAGTTAGGAGACCCTTAAGGGTTCGCTTCCTGGGTCCTCTCTGCGTGGAGTTTTCATGTTCTCTCCGTGTCTGCGTGGGTTTCCTCCCACAGTCCAAAGACTTACAGGTTAGGTGCATTGGCGATGCTAAATTGTCCCTAGTGTGTGCTTGGTGTGTGTGTGTGCCCTACGGTGGGCTGGCGCCCTGCCCAGGGTTTGTTTCCTGCCTTGTGCCCTGTGTTGGCAGGGATTGGCTCCAGCAGACCCCCGTGACCCTATAGTTAGGATATAGCGGGTTGGATAATGGATGGATGGAAGTTATAATAAAGTTATGGAAATAAATTTTAGAGTCTTTCAGAAGCAAGCACAATTAAAAATAAATCAATAAATTTCAACGCTGTTTCTTTCTAACCTAAATTTCAAAAGAGCCGCCCTCCTGGAGCGGGTAGGACTGCTAACTTCGAGACGGATCTGAAAGACAGAAGCACCCCTGCTAGGGAAAGTCTATTTGCATTAGCAAGACTGGCATTTTTAAAGACTTTTATTTACCCTAAGATGTGAAAGTTGTGTATTGAGCCAGTCAGGCTGCAGTTGATCCTACTGTATATGTCTCTAATTACTGTTTGCATGAAAGTGTTCAAACTAAAGCTTGTCTAGAAATTGAAAGCGCAGCATTTTCTGCTCCATACAAATCACCATAAACACACAAAAAGGGCCAAAAATGCAGTACTTCCTGCTGAAATGAAATTTCAACTTTAATTGATGAAATAACAATACACAAATTAGAATTATATGAAGGAAAAACACTATAACAACAAAACAAAATGAAATTAATAACTGTGTAGATTAACAACAATTACCTTGCAGTCCTCATTAAAATGTGGACTGCGTGTTAAAGTCCCCACCACAGATCCAATGTGACTTTACACCTGCTGCCTGTTGTGGACGTTACCTCACTCCTGATGAAGGTGCTGGCCACTGCAGGCAGAGAGTCATGTCTCTGGTGTGTTGTGATTCAGGGCACAACAGAAAGGTGGTATATCGGGTAGAGGCATTCATTCCTTGGGCCAGTTGGGACCACAGCAGCAGTGTGTGGCCTGTACAAGAATTCAACAGAGGGGCTCTGACAGGTTGCCTTGATATAAAGTCTGTCCCTCACTGTCCTGTTACTGATGTGAACTTTTTGTATGCCAGTAGTTTCCACAGCAAAATGTCTGGAAGATCTGAAACAATTCCTTAGATGGACTAGTCTGGTATGTTGGTCTTAGACCTCTCATATCATTGAAAGATGCTAAGAAATGAGTTCACGCTTTTGTTTTCAGTCGACTAGATTACTGTAATGCACTCCCCTCAGAACCACCAAAAAAAGACATCAATCGATTGCAACGAGTGCAGAATGGAGCTGTTAGAATCCTAACTAGGAAAAGAAAATCCGAGCACATCACTCCAGTTACCTACACTGGTTACCTGTGTCATTTAGAATTGACTTTAAAATACTGCTTATGGTTTACAAAGCCTTCAATAATCTGCTCCATCTTACATATCGGAAGGTGTCTGACATCTTATACTCTAAATCGTAACCTTAGATCTTCAAATGAGGGTCTGCTTAGAATTCCAAGAGCTAAACTTAAAAGAAGTGGTGAGGCGGGCAGGCGGCCTTCTGCTGTTAGGCACCTCAAATCTGGAATAAGAGTTCAGCAACAGGAATTCGCCAGGCTGATACGGTGGAGCTCTTTAAAAACTGCTAAAAACACATTACTTTAACATGGCTTTCTCATAGCTTCATTTTAGTTTAATCCTGATGCTCTGTATATTCAATTAATTATCATTAATAATAATAATAATAATAATAATAAATTGTATTTATATTGCACTTCATATTTTAGAAATCTCAAAGTGCTACAGAGTAAAAACAAAAATAATAAAACAAGAAAATCTATGTATACTTTAACAAAAAATCTTTCTAAAAAGATGAGTTTTTAGATTCCGTTTAAAAACATCAGTCGACTGCGGGGCTCTCAGGTAATCAGGGTTAGGGTTATTTATGGTGGCTCCAAAATCCGTACTAACTCCTACTTTCTCTTTTGTTCTTTTTCCGTTTTTCTGGGGTGGCGATGTGTGCCACCACCACCTGATCAAAGCACTGTGATGTTCCTACACTGATGGATTAAAGGCCAGAAGTCCACATGACCATCATCATCAAGTTCTTCCATGAGAACCCTGAATACAAAGAGGACTGAGGTCACTTATGTTAGGTAGAATGCCTAGAGGGGGCTGCTCAGGTGGTCTCGTGGCCTCGGACCCCTGCAGATTTTATTTTTTCTCCTGCCGTCTGGAGTTTTTCTTGTTTTTCCTGTCCTCCCTGGCCATCGGACCTTACTTTTATTCTATGTTAATTAGTGTTCTCTTAATTTAATTCTTACTTTGTCTTTTATTTCTCTTTTCTTCATCATGTAAAGCACTTTGAGCTCCATTATTTGTATGGAAATGTGCTATAGAAATCAATGCTGTTGTTGTAATTGTTGCTTTAGTGTGGTCAACTAAGGGCGACCAGAACTTGAATGGTCTGTTAAAACCCCACCTACAGATGGAACAGCTTAATCCATAGCATCTGGCCATGTTGGCACTGGATGTGCCTTCCTGTAGCAGGCTAACAGCCCTCTGTGTTTCACTGGTGGCATTCAAAAGACCATGAAATACAGAGACGACTGATTTAGCACTGCCTTTGTCTTTTGGTTCCTACACTTCAAATTAATGTTCCAGACAGAAACTCTGGAGAGTATGTGACGTATACTGATTAGCAAATGCAAGTACTGTAAGAATTTCACTGTGCTCTGTAAACGTCACAATAATGACCTTATAACAAATGCTTAAATCGAGGAGAGTCTGTGGTGCAAGCTGAATTGTGAAAGACATGCAGGCAGCATTTGAACGTTTTTCATTTGTAAGACAGAGGCTGTACTTGTCATGTCACTTGGCTACCCCACAAATGAAACACTGACTGCAAGTAATCACAATAAAAGTAGCCAAAGAACAAGCAATGACTTCATTCTTCACTGATAAGGAATGCAAACTAAAATATGTTGATAAAACAGAATTGTGTGCCGACTTCTACCTTGACTCCTTACAGTAGTGTTTGTTTCTCCTAATACTTTTGACAGGTGTCATAATTGTAGATTTCTTTTTTATTTAATGCACAAGGACGTAACTCTGACACCATATGGATGTGAATGGCTAGCACACCAGTAGTTCTCATCATTTCAGACAAGGCATTTTGCTGAGTGATGTGACCTTTTTATGTCATCAGACAGCAAATGGCATGATTTATAACGTTTGTGCAGGCAGGGTCAAACAGAGATCTGCAAATATACTGGTCACTTGTCAATTTGGTGTCATCTAGCTTGGCTTAGTAGCAAGGCTGAAGTCTGAACAGGCTTAATCAGCACAAATGCTGCCATCAATGCTGTTGATACTAGAGATGAGAATTAATTAATACAACTATGACAGAGCGATACATATATTTACATGTTTATTGCTCAATGTCTTAACCTGTTTCAATATGCTGTGTTAATAATGGTGAAACCCTTTCATGCATATCCTACAGTATATCCTATGGCATTACCAGTTCATTTCAGGATTTATGTTAATCAAATTGAAATTACTCTCTTTATTGTGTATTCAAACTATTTTGTGTATTCATTTATGTAAATGATATATGGCTTAATATTTTCTATCATTGCATTTTAGCTGGCAACTTGTGTAATAACTCTGGTCTTATACTCAGTTATACAAAAATAAATAGAATTGAAAATACTGTTGAGTAAAATCATGAAAGTGTAATATGTTTCTTACCTGATTACACATTTCAGTCTATAAAATGTTTCACCCTTGTTTACTTTTCATTTTACAGCAGAAACCTAAAGAGATAATAGTTAACCAGTGTGGCGGACGGCTGGGACCCTTGAGCGACCGGGACGCCTCCACGCTGGGACCACCGGGAGAGCAAGTGTGGCCATTCACTGTAATAATAGGCTTTACCTTAGCGGAGTCCGCTAAACATCCTTTAATGAAAATGTCATAGACCAGGAATGAAATAAGATTATTCACAAAATGAACATCTTTCAAACTTTTACCAAATAGTACATTTGGTCTTTTTTTCAGTTCGTCTTGAAAAGGAATAAAATAGCTAATCATGTCTAGGAATAGGAGGACATGTCCTCCTTTTCAGTGTTGTGTCCTCCATCCAGCAGGCATTGGCTAAAAAGGTGAAAATGTCCGTCTTTCATCAATCACTGACTTGACCGTGTTATTGGCTGAAATCGCACGCTATCATCTCCAGGTTTTACATACATCAAATGTTTTTTCGCCCACTTCACCATTTTGTGTTCTCTGTACTTGATATACGTATATATGCAGTAGTCCTTTTTCTAACAATGTCGTCCAGCAGTAACACTAACAAGAGGAAATACAAATTCTTGGACCACATGAAAACGAACGATCCGTGCTTTTTAAAGTTTTCATTGTAACACACAGTTCACACTGTGTTTCGTGAATAGAATGGGAATTGTTCTCCTTTATCCTCCTTTATCATGGTTTTGTCCTCCTTTATGACCTTCGGTGTCCTCCTTTGGGTTGGTAGGTATCTGGTAATCCTAATCATATCAGGTGTATAACCTAGAATATTACCAATGCAAACCAAAACAATTAGCAATAAATCACACAAGTGCAATTTATAAAAGGCAAAAAACTACCAGAGGATTTGATAATCCATGTGGCATCTCATGTAATGTTCATTTTTACCATTTACAGTGTTAAATGCTGTTTAGCATTCATCACCTTCTCACATTTGAAACTAATTAACTGTACTTATTAGATCAAAATAAGTGACACTGTAGAATCATTAATTTTATTTAACAAAGGTTAATTTAAGAGAGAGAATATTTGTGTGCAGAAGTGTTCCGGTTAATTCTGGATAAGAAAAATATTTTTTTTTGTTTAAATCTATAATGAATCTTGCAGTAGTTGGCCTGCTAGAGGGCATTATTAAAATCATCCTAAAAATTTTAAAATATACATTTCCATGGCCATGGTTACTCTGTCTCAAATGACACACAAGCCTCCCTGAGGTAAAGGAGCTCCCATCACACAGACATCATACTCACAATCATGAGGTAAACCAAAAGCCCCCATTTAATAAAATTATCTTGGTAGTCTTCATATTCTGGACGTAGAATAGAAAAGGAAAAGATGAAAGAAAATGAGCAGCTGATCTGCATTTTGTACACATTCTTTTCCAATGTAATTAGTAACTGAGATTCCTTTGCTTATCCCAAGAATACTTTATGCATCAAAGCTTCAATAACCATTGATGGATATTTCCACAGAATGGCGAGACACACAATCAATTTAATTGCCTTGGTTATCCAGTTGATGTGCGAGAATGCTGATTACTAATGCATTCCAACTGATAAGCAAGTTGTCAAAAATTACTTAACTATGTAGCGGGGCTACATAGTACCGTAGATCCCGGAATACAGGCCGACCCGGTATATTAGCTGAACTCCTTCTCTACCTACTAAATTACATGTATTTGCCGATGACCGGTATTTTAGCCGACCCCCTTCTCCAAGCAAAATTTTCTAAATTTCCTTAAAAGTGTCTCTTCGGGTATATTTATAGTGTTTATCGGCGAGAATTTGAGACTTCCAGCATTTTTGATATATAATATAATGTGCATAATTTACCAAAACACCAATCATTTTCCTAATGTACTAACCAAAAAGTTATAAAAAGTGCCAAGCCTACTTCGATTAAGCTAGGAGCATGGCGACGAGCATGGTCGCAGCGACTCAGGGCTCTCCTTTTCAGTGCACTTTTTTGTTGTTTTTCTACTTTTTTTTTGTCCTTGTTTGTGCACGATTGGTTCGGTGAACATCCGCTACACCAGTCAGAACCTTATAGACATCTGTGTCCAGAGCCAGACATCTGTTTCGAGTGTTTTTCATCACACGCACAACATCCCAGACAACATAGTGAGACCAGCAGGCTCTCCGTGGATTGTTGTCGGGTCTAGGAGACGACACAGACGGAGGAGGGAAAGAAAGCAGAAGCGGGGCCGCAGATCCGGCGTTATGCTAAAGCTAAAAAACAACCATACAAGCCCTATACAGAACGTTTTTCTGCACTGAAGTAGCTGCTTTTAATCTCATTGTAGATGCGTATAGTGACAATAAAAGGCATTCTATTCTAGAAACAATTTCATATTGTACTCACCATTTAATTTGACGTCTTTGGACTGCAGTAAGGGAGGAGATATTTCCACACAATGTCCATCTTCGTTTCGATTGCGATCTCTTTCTTTTACCTTCTCTTCCTTCCTTAGCAATTATGTGTCTTGCTTGCATGGTCTTAATGAATTATATATATAGGTAAATCACTGCAATGACGGAAATTACATCCACAAACACATGTATCTGGGCCGACTGACGCTACTAACGCTCTCGGTTGTTTGTTTACAATCGCATAGCGAATACACGTGACCGCATCCGTTTCGTAACGCAAGATGTTGGTCGTAAATCAAAACAAAAAATTTCATTTCAAACTTCCCAATAATTTATTATAAATTTTATTAATAAAATCAACAACTAAAACACTTTTTTGAATAAATTCTTTATTTAATTTAAAGTACCGGCATGCAAAGTTACTTCTTCATCTGAAAGATGGCTCTGTGGTTTCATCATTATTTACTTCCGTATTCATCGGCAAAACCGGCATTGCGCTGGAAATCTTGAATCTGAAACGATACTCGTTGTATAAACCGACCCCCAAACTCCAAGCCAAAAATCTAGGACGAAATTCTCGGCTTATATAACGGGATCTACGGTAATAGTTTATTCGATGTGTGTGCTGAGTGCGTGTTGTTTCCATCATCAAGTTTACTGTCCGTTATTTGTACATCTGTGAATGTTGTCCCCGTAAGTGCACAGGGGACGGATGAGGGAGAGAGACCGCAGCCCCAGGATGGAAAGCACCTGTTCACATTCAGTTACATCTGGCTCTTTACTATTTGAACTGTCAGGAGGAAAAGAGAAAGAGAGAGGAGGAAGGAGAAAGATGGAGATTTCATTTAACGACAACAGATTATCATTTCCTGCTATTTTCCACATCGCACCTTGTACCCAGTTTGTTTCTCACTCCTCCAGATTCATGACAGCTCAATCATAACCAGAACCCCCACAGTTGGACTTCATTATCCACCATATGCCGAGTAAGCATGGTGAGATTGTTTCATTTTTATTTGGGAGATTCAAACACATGCATTTTTTCTTGATCAGTCATCCGTATTCAGGACAGTAATATACCCGGACTCAAGTTCATGGACATTCCAGCATTCATCCATTATTGTTATTTGTGTTTGTTATATGTTACATGGGCAAGAGAGGGTTTGTTCTTGTATATATGGTGTTCACACTTTGCTGCTTTGGTGAAGGGAAATACAGATATATTCTACGGTGGGGATTTGCATTATTGGTTTTGTCATTGTGTTTCATTTAATATATTTATACACTTATTTTACATATCTGCTTTTGTTTGCTTGTGTTAACTGTCGATTGTGGGGAAAATATTATTTTTGTTAGAGGTACGGTTTGGTTAGGTTCAGCTCAGTAATTTACCCAGGCCACAGGTCTTGGTAGTGTAGCTGCCAGCTGGGTTAGTGGTCGGCCGTCACAACTAAGTTAGGTGAGGTAAACGTTCTGAATTAAATATGCCTCTAAGTGTATGCCATTAAAGACTGCAGGAACTATAAAGCAATGAGTTTTATGAAAGGTTGGATTTTTCTCCAAAATAATTTTGCACTGAATATTAGGGTGCTATCAGTCTGAACCCACTTCATGATCCAAGGAGCCAAGCAGGAATGGACACATGATATTTTATTATAAAATGTATAATTTATTTGCTTAAACTGAATTTATACATATTTAATTTTTTAACATAACTAATATCTATTGGTCAGACTTACTGTACTTTAATTTTTAATTTGTTATTATTATGTTATACAGGATTATACTTTACTAGGTTGACCCGCCTTTTAAGGCGATCGACTTTTAAGTTGACCACTTCTTAAGGCAATTCAATATGTAGATCAATTTGATATTTTATACAAACTCATTAATTTGGTTATATTGCATTTGAGCGGTATTACTTTAATACTTGTAGTTTCTGTTATTTTGGTGATGAAATTTAAACTTTTTTTCTATATTGAGGTTGCCCTTTTGAACCCCCCTGATATTTACTACACGGTGAGGCATTTGTACTCCATCAACATTAATTATTTCCAGGGACATAATTTTGTCTATTTTTCCAGCGCATCGTGCACAAAAGCAAGGGAACGATGGGAGCACCAGAACTCTGCTCACATCATGTCGCTTCAAGCTGCAAGTAGTAAGTCTGTGATAAGCGGAATACCGCTACGCTTTCCACTCACGGGACGGAAGGACAATCCTGACCGCTATTATATAGTAAGAAAAAAGAAGAAGATATTGCACAGTCTGGAGTAGAAAATCATCTTTTACCTGGAAAAACGATACTACAAATCCCATCGTGCATTGCAAAATGGACAGGGCGTGTGTGAAACTCCACACCTGCGTAGCACTCACGGGACGGAAGGACAATCCCGACCGCTTTTATATAGAAGGATTATACAGGACATTTGTGGACTTTCTGCTAAATTCCTAGAAGAGTATTCCACACAAAAAAAACCCATCATGCTATGTATAAAGAGTATGTTAAAAATGTTTTCAAGGAAGATTTTCAAAAATATTTATGACATATCCAGCTGCAGTGTAATATATATGATTAACACATTTCAGGGTGTATTTACCACAAAGAAGACAACATGAAGAAGAAAACACACAACATTTTGTATGCCTTCAGACAGAGAGAGATATTTCTTTGTAAAGATCCCTGAGGCAATCTGTAATTTTAAATTCTCCATGGAGGGCCTTGTGACGATTAGGCACTAGGGAGCTGTGCTACAATGCAAAGCCACTCCTCAGGAGACTGCAAACAGCAAGAGTCATCAACAGTCTTGTGTCATAGGACTACAGGTGGTGGTTAGAAATATATGTGAGGTAAACAAATCAAAAAATAGATGTTGCTTTAGAGCGCCTAATGGTCCCTAAATGTCAGAAGGAACATTTAAATAAAATGAATAGCTCAGCAGGAAGCAATTACAAGTATAGTACAACAGGACTAATGCAGCCTTGTTTCTGGGTATCTGTCATTTAACTGGCAGCTGTAGTCTGGATATGCTGAAACATGTCTTCAGTGCAGGTCTCCCTGCACAGCTATCAAAAAATAGAACTGTCCGTATGAAACGGCGTATATTCCAGTAGGAAATAGCCCAGGAGAAAAGCTGTCATCCATTATAACTGTGGAAATGGCTGCAGACAGATAAACACATTTATTAGAACTGTTTTAGGTGCTGTTATGGAGAATGTAACAGTGTAAGGGTTAAAAGTGTAATCATTACAAGATTATACGAGGGGGAGGCTTGTGGTACAAATTCAATCTCTCTGTGGGGAAAAGTGTGTAGTAGCTACGGTGGGCAAATATATTTTGTGTTTTAAGTCACTGAAGGTAGAGCATGGAATTAGTATATAGTCTCGCATTTTGGTACCAGTTGTCACAAAGTTGAGACATACTCAAGGAAAGGTTTGGAGCAGCCACCCGTATAATCTTGTTTCCTGGCTGCAAAAGTGTTCTTTTTATAAAGATACAGCACTGAAGTGCATACAACGAGTCCAAGACAAGACTGAGGGAAAAGGGAAAAAGGGCAGGCTTTTAAAGGGGAAGACAGGAAGTGAGGTCATAAGGATCGGGCACGCGTTTCAGCAAGTTAAGGCGGTGTGTGTGAGCAAAGAGTGAGTGGGGCTGGCGGGAGGAGGGATCGGGGCCCCTGTCCTTCCACGGTTTCAGCAAGTTCACATGATAAACCCGCTCCTTTGGCCGACAATTGGGTTGACTCACCAAATAGTCGGCCAGCCCCTTCCTCTCCTTAACTTCATAGGGGCCTTGCCAATGGGCAAGCAACTTAGAATGGGAGGTAGGCACTAGGACCATGACCCGATCTCACAGGTGGAACTCCCGAAGAGACGTGCCGCGGTTGTAGTAACGGGCCTGTGCTGCTTGAGCTCCTTCCATGTGACTTTTAAGGAGAGGCCGAATCTTTCCCAATCTATCGCGTAACTGTGCGATATATTCTAATATGTTTGTAAAGGGAAGAGCCTCTTCTTCCCATCCTTCTTTTAGAATGTCTAATATGCCTCGAGGTTGTCGCCCATATAGTAATTCAAAAGGGGAGAACCCCGTGGAGGCTTGAGGGACTTACCAATAAGCAAAAAGGACAAGGGGGAGGAGCTGATCTTAGTTCCTTCCATTCTCGCTGACCACCTTACGTAGCATTTGTTTGAGAGTCTGATTAAACTCTCTTGATACACCGCAGTCTTTAAATGCTTTATTTTCAGTAACTTGGTAGTCTCCTTGAACATCTCCGAGGTGAAAGGGGTCCCCTGATCTGTCAAGACTTCCTTGGGAACACCCACGCGTGAAAAGACCTTTAGTAATTCTCGTGCGATGGCTTTGGAGGTAGCTGAACGCAACGGAACAGCTTCGGGGTATCGTGTAGCATAATCCACGAGGACTAAAATGTACTTGTGTCCTCGGGCTGAGGGCTCTAGTTGACCCCGATTCTGTGGAAGGGAACATCAATCAGGGGAATAGGAACAAGAGGAGCACAGTCCCTCCTGGGAATTTGTCGCAGTTGACACTCTGGGCAGGAAGCGCAAAAGCGAAGAACCTCCTCATTGATTCCTGCCCAGTAGAAACAGAGCTTGCCCCGCTCCAGAGTTTTCTCGGTGCCCAAGTGGCCACCTAGTAGGTGGGCGTGTGCTAGCTCACAGACCTGCCGCCAGAAGGTATGCAGAATTAGCAGCAGCTTTCTCTCCTGCCCATCATGCATTGCTACACGGTAAAAAAAGGTTGTTGTCTAATACAAAGTGAGGGCCCTGTGGCATTGACTGATCAGTGCGCTGGCCATTGACAAGGACCACTGCATTTTTTGCAAATTTCAGGGAGTCGTCATTCCATTGCTCCCTTCTGAAAGAACATAGCGTCTCTTTAAATTGAAACCGCAACAGGGTCAGCGTCGACCTCAAGGGGCGTGGTTTCCTCCCGTTCCGTCTCGGCTTCGGTGGATGACGTACCAGCATGCGACGGCCTGGGAGTTGCCACGTCACTCAGGGAAGCTGCTTCGTCTCTCTCTGCCGGCTGATTACACAGCGTGGAGGCAGCCTGAGATGGCTCATTCCCGTCTATAATGAGGCCCAAAGTAATCCGCAAGTGGTATGTGTCTCACCGCTTTTAATTTCAGGCCAGTTTTGCCACAGTATCACCGGATGATTGCCACGGTTAATTTCCGAACTGATCCCCAGTAGCTGATGACACAAGTGGCGGCCCTGTACCAGTGGGTTTCCCCGTGGACACAGGTTATACCGACCTTATATTTCAACCACTGTCGCGGTAGTACAAGACAGCGGGCAACAATGGAAGTGTTGCTGCCGGTGTCCAACAGAGCAGACGTTTTGAACCCGTTAATGCCCTACCTTTGCCCATAGGGACCATGCTTGTTGAAGGGTCGGCCGCTCTGGGTCGAACCACCAGTTTTTTAGGTTAGTCACCTGCCAGTCTGGGGCACCGCTAGGTGGAAATCAGGGCTCTGGCTTTACAGGGAGGCGGGCACTCTTCTCTGAGAGAGCACAAACAGCTCTCTTTGCCTCCCCCTTCCGAAGCAGCCCACGTCTGTGAGCCCCTCCCAAACACTCCCTGGCCTGCCTAGTAGAGCTTGCCGGGAACAGAGCCTGTACCGGGCCACTCCGAAGCACGGGACACCCTCCCCGCCTGAAAACTCGGCCCCGGTACGCTTCCACCTGGTTGGGTTGCAGGTCCTGTCCGCTTCTCTTTCAGGACTTCTCGATCCTGCCGACTACACCAATGTCACAAAGTTGAGACATACTCAAGGAAAGGTTTGGGGCAGCCACCCGTATAATCTCGTTTCCTGGCTGCAAAAGTGTTCTTTTTATAAAGATACAGCACTGAAGTGCATACAACGAGTCCAAGACAAGACTGAGGGAAAAGGGAAGAAGGGCAGGCTTTTAAAGGGGAAGACAGGAAGTGAGGTCATAAGGATCGGGCACGTGTTCGGTGTCATACAGTATATATAAATAGTTTTTAAAAATTGCAGACCTAATATGGAATATTTGATGGTGAAGTGCCATCTGTGTTCTCCATTGTCTTTCAGACTGCTAGCTACATCCTTCCACAAGCCAACACCAGCACTGATATATACAGTTAGGTCCATAAATATTTGGACAGAGACAACTTTTTTCTCATTTTGGTTCTGTACATCACCACAATGAATTTTAAATGAAACAACTCAGATGCAGTTGAAGTGCAGACTTTCAGCTTTAATTCAGTGGGGTGAACAAAACGATTGTATAAAAATGTGAGGCAACTAAAGCATTTTTTGAACACACTCCCTTCATTTCAGAGGCTCAAAAGTAATTGGACAATTGACTCAAAGGCTATTTCATGGTCAGGTGTGTTCAAGTCCATCGTTATGTCATTATCAATTAAGCAGATAAAAGGCCTGGAGTTGATTTGAGGTGTGGTGCTTGCATTTGGAAGATTTTGCTGTAAACAGACAACATGTGGTCAAAGGAGCTCTCCATGCAGGTGAAAGAAGCCATCCTTAAGCTTCGAAAACAGAAAAAACCCATCCGAGAAATTGCTACAATATTACGAGTGGCAAAATCTACAGTTTGGTACATCCTGAGAAAGAAAGCAAGCACTGGTGAAGTCAGCAACGCAAAAAGACCTGGATGTCCACGGAAGACAACTCTAGTGGATGATCGCCGGATCATTTCCATGGTGAAGAGAAACCCCAAGTGAACAACACTCTCCAGGGCTTGGTAGGCGTATCGATATCCAAGTCTACCATAAAGAGAAGACTGCATGACAGTAAATACAGAGGGTGCACTGCAAGGTGCAAGCCACTCATTAGCCTCAAAAATAGAAAGGCTAGATTGGACTTTGCTAACGAACATCTAAAAAAGCCAACAGAGTTCTGGAAAAACATTCTTTGGACAGATGAAACTAAGATCAACCTCTACCAGAATGATGGCAAGACAAAAGTATGGAGAAGGCGTGGAACAGCTCATTATCCAAAGCAAACCACATCATCTGTAAAACACGGTGGATGGCTTGGGCGTATATGGCTGCCAGTGGCACTGGGACACTAGTGTTTATTGATGATGTGACACAGGACAGAAGCAGCCGAAGGAATTCTGAGGTGTTCAGAGACATGCTGTCTGCTCAAATCCAGCTAAATGCAGTCAAATTGATTGGGCGGCATTTCATGATACAGATGGACAATGACCCAAAACATACAGCCAAAGCAACCCAGGAGTTTATTAAAGCAAAGAAGTGGAAAATTCTTGAATGGCCAAGTCAGTCACCTGATCTTAACTCAACTGAGCAGGCATTTCACTTGTTGAAGACTAAACTTCGGACAGAAAGGCCCACAAACAAACAGCAACTGAAAGCCACTGCAGTAAAGGCCTGGCAGAGCATTAAAAAGGAGGAACCCCATCATCTGGTGATGTCCATGAGTTCAAGACTTCAGAGCTGGCATTGCCAGCAAAGAGTTTTCAACCAAGTATTAGAAATGAAAATTTTATTTCCAGTTATTTAATTTGTCCAATTACTTTTGAGCCCCTGAAATGAAGGGATTGTGTTCAAAAAATGCTTCAGTTGCCTCACATTTTATGCAATCATTTTGTTCCCCCACTGAATTAAAGCTGAAAGTCTGCACTTCAACTGCATCTGAGTTGTTTCATTTAAAATTCATTGTGGTGACGTACAGAACCAAAATGAGAAAAAAGTTGTCTCTGTCCAAATATTTATGGACCTAACTGTATAAGATATATAACAATTTTAGATCTATATCTATATTCAAGTACTGAGGAATTGTTTTTTTTTTTTTCTTGGGAACACTTATCATAAATATAAATTAGTCACCTGTCCCTCCAGGAGTACTAGCCTTCTGAGTCACTGTTACACCACAGTAAAGGCCATTTATCACCAGTATCCTCACCCTGTCTAAGGAAAGTCAAACCTCCTCCAAGTACGCCAGCTTCCATCTTATAAGAAGAGACTAAAGTTGGAGTTACAGTTCAGTATCAGACTAAAAGAAGTAGTGGAAAAACTGCAGGTTTGTTTTGTTTCAGTGAAATGAGACATACTGTATTTAGAGACTTCTCATAAGATTTGGGTGATTACACAATGGTTGTAACGGGACTGTAAAAAGTGATTAAACAACTGCGCATTTATAAAAACAGTGAACATATATAAATATAAATCTACATTTGAAATATACTGTAGGCTCACAGCAATGCATTTCAGGTTGTCAATATAGAAACATTGAAGAAATACAGATATAGTCTCAGGATAGCCATTAAAGTTGTTAAAATTCAATACGAGGATGAAATGAAATGGAGTCTAGCAGCTGTCTTGATTCGCATAAATTGTGGCAGGATTTACAGATGCTCATAGATGACAAACAAATTTCTAATCCATCATTACCTTTAACCTTGGAGCCCCCACAGGTTTATTTTCTGCTGGTTAGAGTTTGTTTCCTTCCCTGCCTCACCATCTGACCTTAGTATTATATTATAAAATAGTAATTATTTATTCTAATTATTGTAAAGCACTTTGAGCTGCATATGTAGTATGAAAACATACAATAGAAATAAACTTTCTTGTTCTTGTTACTTACATTTTATCTCCCAGATAAAGAAAATGCCTTCTAAGGCAGTTTAGATTGCAATAGCAAGCTGTTTCCATCCGATTGTGTGCCGAACTGCATGATTTAGTCCTCTCCGTTTATGGGGATGATTTGAGGATTTTTAAATGACTGAACGTCCATTAGGCTTCTCCTCTGGAAGGAATTTCAGGACATGTTTTAAAAACCTGCAGTGATCATTTAGATGACAGACAGGTTAAGAGCATGCGCTGATAGAGCATATTGCAGCACAATGACATTTTTGGAAAAATCTTCCACGAGTCACTAGAAGACTTTATGGTGTTCAGCTGGTGTTCCACCAGGGCTAAAGAAAAGAAGATCGGACTGTCTCAGCAACAGAGACCAGTGGCACTCACTTGCACTGTAATGAAACACTTTGACAGATTGCTGCTGGGACAAATTAAAGATAAATTTTCCTAAACGTTTGGACCACACAAGTAGGCTGCTCAACTGCCACATACTGTAAGTGTTGGCATTCATTGTATGGTGCTTTACTTCTTGTCTTGTGTGTTGTTTGCATTTTTCAGCTGTCACTAGGCTGTGGGAGACATGCCAGTAAAAAACATATGTCTGCTATGCACACATGACAGAAAACCTGAACATGTTAGGGGACATTGTGTCACAATGAGTCACATTTATTATTTCATCCATTTTAAAATTAGTTTCCTGCTTGTTGATAGCCTTAGCATATGTGGCACCCCAGGTGAGAAATATTTATTGCTTTCTTTTTCTCCCACATTTAGAATTTTAAAATTAGTATTCAAAGATTATAACACTTTGCGATAAGTGTTTTCATTATGGTTTACAGTACATTGCTTAATTCTTATTCTTACTGCTAGTAGTGAGAAACATTTTTTGCTGCAACTAGAATTCTGTCTCTTCATTTTTCAAACTTGTATCTGTGTGTATGTGACCCATTTCTCCAGGTCAGGATTGTCAGTAATGACTCTTTAATTTGGTGTGATAGGTAACTAGAAGAGTTTCTTTCCAGGTCACTGACCTATGTGCTTGTACAGTATGACTCAAAGCCCTGGTAAGGTGAATTGAGCATGTAAGCCCAAGTTAATGTGCTTGTAGACATGTGTTTTTTTTCCCCTAAGCTCTTTGCCAGTCAGGTAGTTCATTGAACGTTCTTTAAGATGAGCCTAGATGCAGATCTCAGACTGGGTTTTAATTTTATCCCTTCTAAGCTTGAAATATTTGAGTCAAAGAATGCTTTAATTTAATGCATCCTGCTTAAAACGGACGTATGACTTTTGCCAAAGTATAATGAAATGTGGCCAGCCATATGATTTTATGATCAAGTGTTTATGTATGAAATTAGAAGAACACATTTAATCCAGAACTGAAATAAACCTCCATCCCATTGAGTTCCTTTTCACCAGCTGTCATTCTTATCCAGGATAGGCTTTGTTGCTGGTAGCTCTGAATTAGTTTAGGCACAATTCAGCCTGTTGTATTGTGTTTTGTTATGTTTGTATGCTTGAAGGAATGTTGAGCACTTCTACTAACAGATTCCACGACCTGTTCCTGTATTTATCAAGTGTCTTAGAGTAGGAAAATGGCTCGACAATCTCAGAGAGATGTAAATGTGGTCCTACTCTTTGTAGTACCAGTAACAGCATGCTATCAACCACAATCTCCTCATTTGAGTCATTACCCAAAGCTCCTGACAATTAGTAAGGGCTGGGTGGTAGGTCGATTTGTAAATTGAGAGCTTCGCCACCCCAATTCATCTGTCAATCTCAACATTTGTTTTCTTCTCACTTGTGAACAAGTACTTCAGGTACTCCTTCACTTAAGGCAGTAACTCTCCTCCCACTCAGAGAGGATAGTTCACCTTTTTCCTACTGAGGACCATGGCTTCAGGTTTGGAGCTGCAGATTCTCATTCATTCACTATCAGTCACAACCATTACAATATGTACCAGAGTTCACAGCCAGATAAAGCAAACAGCATCACGTTTTCTGTAGAAAGCAGTGACGCAATTCTTAGTCCACCAAACTGAACACACTTCCTTCCACAACTGTGCCTTGATAATCTGTCCATGAAAATCACAATCATAATAGGACACAAGGCACAGCCCTGGCAGAGTCCCACACTAAGCGATGCTCATGTTTTAATGCGTATACGGACACAGCTTTCAATGTGATTATATAGGACCGAATAGCCATTAAGGGCCCCTGAACCACATACTCTCCCAGGACCCCCCACAGAATCTCTCAAGGATATGCCTTCTCTAAGTCCTCAAAACAAAAGTAGACCAACTGGGCATATTCCAGTCCCCTCTCCAGGGTAAAGAACTGTTCCACTGTGCCACAGCCCGGACAGAATCCACATTGCTCCTTTGAGGTTATTAAAGTGGGTAGAGTCTCATTTTCATTACCCTGGCATACACTTTCCAAGGTAGGGTGAGGAGTGCGATCATCCAATTGGTGCAACTCACCCTCTGGTCTACCTTTTAAAAAATGGGGACCACCATATTGGTCTATCGTTCCAAAGGCATTGCTCCTGAGAACCGAGCAACATTAAAAAGGAGTGTTAGCCATGGAGCCTAACAATGCTCAGAGCCTTCATCATTTATAAATTGGATCTCATCTTCCCCCAGGACCTTGCCACTGTGGAGTTGCGTAACTACTTCAGTGAATTAAATGTCTCCAGCCTCCCCTGGGATGGAGGTGGGAGTTAAAAGCCTTCTGGACAGGAGCCTCCCGTTGTTGTTACCAGTCCACCATAACTACTCACTTGAGCAGTCCAGGTCTGTCTGGTCACCTCCTCCATCTGACTTAATTCACAGCCAGGGGGTGGTCAGTTGACCGCTTTGCCCCTCTGTTCGCCCAAGTGTCCAGAACATAACAGCCACAAATCTGATGGTACAATTATAAAATCAATCATAGATCTTTGGCCTTAGGTGCTCTGGTATGAAGTACACTTATGAGTCACCTTATGCTCGAACATGGTGCTCATTATATAAACCCGAGTGTTGTTTTGTTATTCGTTAATCAGAGAAGTACATTTGAAGTTTTGTGCATTTTCTTATTTGTTTAATTTTTCCACAGTATCATTTTATCCGATGGTTTCCTTTATTCCTGAAATTCAACATGACCCCAACAATGTGATGTCATGTTGACAGTAAGACCATGTGTTAGTTAGCATGCGATGTTGTGAAAAGACAGCAGAATAAATCAGAAGAGTCTGTGGTCTTCCTTGTGTGTTTGGCCATGGTTATTGTGCCTTTTTACTTTTTCTTACTATGGTGATTTGTATCATTATGGACTGGTGCTTGTCGACAGATGCTCACACTGGCTGACAAGTGAACAAAGCTATTTTTGCAAGATTCACATTGGGTTTTTCTAATTGGGTCCATTTTTAAGGTTAGCTGTAAAGAATATCTGAACTTTTAAACATCACTAATGGTTTTCTTTGATTGGCCTTTTGTGGCATGTAATTTTTAGTCAACTAGTGGCATGTTTTGTACATTTTTTAAAAGTCTTACTGATTTTGACAATAATCATATACTAACTATGCTTACTTGTTGAAGACGGGCAATACCATTCATCCTGGTCCTGTCTTCGGTACCTTCACATGCCTCAACTTCTCTTACCCTGTGTGTATCTCCAATGTTTCACCTATGCCTCTGTTCAGTATCCTGTCGCAGTAGAGGGCAGTAGTGCTCCCTTGAACCCTCAGGTACCATGCCAAACACCTGGTAAAAGTGCTACAATTATTCTTTTTATTATAACAATGTGCACTAAGCACCCTCCACTCCACACTATTCATAAATCACAATAACCACAATAATAAATCAATAATCAACAATCCTCCACTCCCAGACGCGTTGCCCTCCTACCACCCAGCTCAGCTCATTGTCTGGGAGTTCCCAGAGTCCTTTTATTCCTCCTGACCCGGAAGTCTTTCTGCCCAACAGTTCCACAAGTCCTTATTCCTTCCGGGTCAGGGTAAACAGTACTTTTCTTCACCCCGGAAGCCTGTCGCTCTTCCTGTGACGAACTTCTGGGTCATGGTGCCCAAATGAGTCCATTGGGCTCCCGACAGCGACTCCCAGTGGCCCCCAAGGTATCCAGCAGGGCTGTGTATAAAAACTACATAGTCCATGAGGCCCTGCTGGAATTCGGGGCCCGTATATGCTCTCGGGAGAGCTCCTCCTAGTGGCCAGGGGGTGAGGGCCGGAGTAAAATGCCGGCAATCCACCACAATCCTTATGTGTCTCAAGCTGCTTTGCTGTACATCTGGTGGTTCCTCTTTCAGTTGTGTTCCCATAAAGCCTGCTTCTCATGCCTGCTTCTCTATGGCACCTTGCTCGTCTCCTGTCTATCTTAACTATCACCAATGGTAGACAGGCCTCATTACCCACTGTGAAAACATCATTCATATTCTCACCTTGTTAGTATTTAGTGACCCATCGCTCAGTAAGTTATTTGCTTTGTTGCTGTTAAAAAGCCCCTCTTTAGCTCCTTTTTTTGTAAAATGGTTATAATCAGGAACTAAAGCACCTGTATTATCGTGGTATTTCCCTCCACTTGCCCTTTTACCTGTTTCCTCAAGGGTAAGGGTTCTCGTCAAGTTCGTTATCGGGTTGGTCTACTGTTGCACTTTAAGATGAACACACACACACACACAGATAAACACACACACAGACCCTAACCACAACAGTGCTCCATGAATGACACACACACGCTGATTAACCCTTAGCACTTTAAACCACACAAGTGCTATAGGAATAACAGCCTGTCATTCAGCACTTCAAGAGACTTACTTATTTTCGGCACGAACAACAATACGATGTTTTAGTGATATCTCAGACCTAAATATTACTTTTGGTCTACAAGAATACATTTAAACATACAAAGACTCAGCACTCTTGACTATAGGCCATTCATCAGCCAAGAATACCTTCTTTATCGTATCTGTCCCTTCTGTTGAGTATAGCGCTCTTCACTCTCAGCCATATAAACCTCGCAGCACGGAAATAATGGCAGAAATCCGGCTGTCACCAGGTGCTCAAAGAAATCTAACTTATTACTTCAATCACTCTAGACATTAAGACAAAGCATTGAAAGTTAAAAGCAGCATGGTATTTATTACAAGAATAATAATAATACCACAAGAACAAAGAATACTAGAAAATAGGTAGTGATAGGAAAGTCTGAATATATATAGTCTTTAGAAAAAGCTTACGAAAAAGTTACAGATGACAAGGATGAATGTCCCAGGGAGGCGTTTGATTTAGCAGTCGGTGTTCATGATGCCTTTCTGACGACCAGGGCCGTCTTCGTCCGTTCCTTTACTTCTCTCTTCTTCTCCCTTTGCTTCTCTTTCTTCTCCCTTTGCTTCTCTCCTCTTCTTTCCAAACCAAGGCATATTTATTATGAAATGTCAAGCCTTGGTTTCACAACACATGCACCTGATTGGCTGGCTGTCCAAATGATTGATGAATTAATTCACTGTCTGTTTTCCCACACAACAAAACCTTTGATGTACTTTGAGGTAGCACTCCCAGGCTATAAACTAAACTTTGTTGTTCCAGATGTCCATCCATAAAATGTTCAATAGCCTGAGGTACCACCTCAGCATCCTTTCCCGGGCTATAAAACCAAATTAGCACGAAGCTATGAACAAGTGTTATAAAAGTAAGGTGTAAGGGAAGAAAACCTGCTTTAATTTGTTAATTTCATCTGTTGTCTTGTCTTGAACAAAATATAATGGAAACCAAAATGTACAGATTTTATACACCATAACACTCCACCCCTATTTTGGTCAGACAAACTAAAGATGAACTGTGAGTCCTTCAAACCCTTGGCCGTCCGGGTTGGTAGTGTGTTCCCACGCCCTTCCAGTCGCCTCCTACTGCCCAAGTACTCAGTCCCTCAAGCAGATTTGGCTCACCAAGGACATTTGAAATACTTCACAGCTCCTACAATTAGCAGAAAAGAAAAATTTCATCAGCAGATGCAGTTCTTACACTAGGATCCCATCAGATATACCCCAAAATTTGCCATTGTCATTTCATAATGATTCCATAAGATGACTCTGAATCTTTGGCTAGTTGACTCTAGTAATTCCTGTGTTCTGTTACTTCTGCAGCTCTTGTCTTTATTTCTTCAAATGCCAAAGATGCTGTATGCAAGATGGAAGCTGGATTGCCTAAATCTTAAACAACTATTCTAAGTTCAAGTGGTTTGCCAATTCCAAATTAGTGTCTGCCACATTACTGTGTTTCACCTAAACAATGGTAACTATTTACTCCACCCCTGGACCCCTAAACACAAGTCCATCTATCTAAGCTACAATTCTATACAAACAACAGAAATGTTTTTTATAATGTCTTTGCATCTAATAACTAAATACTTGGTCTTAGGAAGGAACACGTTTCCTCAGATGAGGCCTTCATCTCAACTATCAAATAAACCAAAGTAATTTCCCCTGCTCAATTTATTCAATCAGTAGAGAGATCCGACTGCCACCAATTCTGGCCAGAATAAAATGGGACATCCTGTATGGGGCATCAAGTGTCTTTCCATCCAACAGATCACCACTGGAAGATGCACCCAACAGGTGGACACCCTCTCCTGTTCCCTCCTTGAGCACTAAAAATATTTTTGGCTTATTCCACTACTTGGTGTTCATATGAAATGCCTCCTTCAACTCTTAGTGTCCTTCTCTAATGTGATCACTTTCCCATTCAAAACTAAAAATTAACTATGACCTCCTGCATTGTACATTATATTACATTTCCATAGTGTCATATGAATTCTCTATGATAAACTTTACAGTTCTGAAATTTAATACCTTATACAATGTAGGATACCAGTCTGTCAAAAGGCCCAAAACTTCTCTAAATTTAGTTGTTCTATTTTGTTCTAAATTTTGTCACTTTATTGTTTTTGTAGCACACATCATTGGACCAATTTACTCACTAAATAATTACATTAACAAAACTGCAAATCTAACATTCTAGTTTAGAATTCAAAGCTGAAATGTATCTAATTAATTTAGCTTTAATGTCCAGTTCCTTATGTTATATTCCTGGTTTTATGGTTCCCTCTGAGACATGCACTTCCCCCAGTTCCTAACTATGGTAGCCATAAAAGGCACACCAGGTGTGAGGTGGTTTGTGGTGTGGTGGTTAGCTCAGCTGTAGTTAGAGTGGGACCAGCCTGGTGGAATCACATAACTCAAATGCCATTGCCACCCCTTCAAATGTAGCAAATGTTAAAGTGCACCCTGAGCACAACTCTTTGGAGGACCACCAGAGGAATGTTAGCTGCCTCCTCGCTGAAGCATCACTTCCACAGTCACAGATACTGTTGTGCAGCTCCCTGCAGTGCAGCTTCTTGCCTCTAAGTGACTAAGATTATAGTCTTTAGGGCATCCAGCACTCCATTTATCCCCCTCTTTGTACTCACTTAGCACATTGCAAGCTTCTTTACTGCTTTTCCACCACTGGTCTTACACTCATGCCCCTTTACACCTTTCCATCACCCACAAAGCACAGAATATCTATGACACCCAACTAATGGGCCTCAAAAGGTGGAGGAAAATAGCCTGTTTCAAAGTGACCATTAAAACACAAGACACTATATTGACATTTAACCCACCCCAGAATGGACATCACTTTAAATCACCTAGTTTAGCCTAGTGGGCTATACACATCAATATACAGGCTACAAAAAAAAAAAAAAATTAAAACAAATGCAACCTATCTGTCTAGGCCTTTTGGACAAAGTGATTCCCTCATAGTCTTCTTGATTGTCTTGATCATTGTTCTCCCTTTGGGTCCTTTGAAATCCCTACAAATGTGTCCTAAACTATCCTGTCTTGCCCTTAGAAACCAGCTTCCCTCTGCATGCAGTACATCCCATGTTATGTGCTTATGGAAGAGAACACTTAGCTTTTATCTCTCAGTGTCCAGGTGTCTTTTCCTCAGTCCAGTGCTCGACAATGGTGGTGATGATGATGCAGTCCTTTGGCCTCTTTCAGCAGAATTCTGATGCTTGCTTCAGGTCCTAGTATAAAAACTTTGTCGCACACAAATTCAGTCCAAACATAAACAATTCATTGTGGTTCTAAAAAGTCTGTAGAAATGGATGCAAAACAGTTTTTCTGGCTTTCAGTCAAATCAAGTCTTTTGTCCTTTTTTCTAGCAGCCACTGTTTCTCATTTTCTGGATGATGTTCTTCCTAGACTATTAATCCAGACCTTGTTATCAGGTGTAATTATTAATAGTGCTGCAACTTGCCATACTTTGTCCACAACCAGAGTGAATGAAATAATATTAATTTCTAATTGAGAGAAAGAGAGTGCTCACATATTTTATTAAAATGTCTGCCTTCTGTCCCTGCTCCACAATAACTCCTAGAGCTCTTTACCTACCAGACAGACTTAACAAATATGTGACACCTGTCTTTCTTCCTGCTTTGGTGATCATGTAACAAAGACCCTAAAAACTACCCAGCTGTTAGTGTGAATCACAACAGGCCTTTCTGTATGTCCTTCTTACTATCAAAGCAACAGCTTTCAACTCAGCTCACTAGCTACATTTTCACCCCTTTGTTCTACATGCCAGAAACTGGATGGTAAGCCACTGCTTCCATTTTCTTATTCCCCAATATGAATGTGCTGCTTGTAATACTAATACTCTGCCTCCAATATACAGTAAATTTTGTTTTCTAAGCAGCATTAATCAACATGGGCTTTGAAAGGTGTGTTACTAATAACTAGCTTAATTTCTACTGCTGTTGCTGGATGTTCCACTGCCCTATAGCCTGTAACAGCTGTTCACCTTTAAAGTTATCAGGATCGATGCTACTTCAGTGTTAAATGTAAATCAAAGTTAAAAAACGTGCTTTTTCCTTAAAACAAGGGTCAGTTGTGTAGATCTACACTCTCACTCCGCTTATCTCATTTGCAGGGGACCATCTTTAAAACACTGGCCTCAGGGGGTTTTCTTTCCACCCCTCGCTGAGACCTGACAACTGCTCCTCCCCCGCTGATCTCTGTTGCTGCAAGCCGCTCGCCTCGCTATCATAAAACACCTCTGCCTGTTTCTCCTGCACAACAACCAGCATACTTGAATGACTGCCTCCTGTCCCATCAGCAATCTGCTCTGCTATAAACTGCTCTCCGGTGTGCAGCGTAACAGCTGAGTATTCTTGCCTTTCAACAAAAGCGGCTCTCTTATCAGCAAGCAAATATGAGAGTGCAGCGATCTGTGACAAACTAAGTAATCCTGCATTTATCTCCTGTTTCTCAGGGTCAAAAGACCCGAAATCAAAGCACACACTTTAACACTGAGCGATCGTTGCTTAATCTGTGTGGCATTCTCTTTATACATTTCTAAGTGTACTGCTAGCTGCTTGCGACTTTTTGGCCATCTATTTCTCATCTGTCTTGCCTCCACAACTAACTGCTTTATAATAATTAACAATACATAACCTGTCTGACCAGCAGACAAGTGTATGTTTTCTATTTTAGCCGCCTTTGCCTCCACTTTATGCAGAGACGGCTTCTCTGCGTCTTTGACTAGCGCAACGGCCTGCGATTCTTCACTCTCTACACCCGTTGCCGTTAAAGTTGTGGCTGCTGCCTCCGTTTTTAGCGGAGAAAACACAGCTGTAACAGCTGATTCTACCGTATACCTAAAAAACTTTACAAATGCTGTTGATGCACGCTGACATGTGCCGGCTGTATGCCAGCATGCGATTACAGCATATTTGCCGCCTGTGGACGATCCATCCCTGTCTTTGAAAAATGAAACCAAACACACAAAAATACAACACATGATTACTCCGTTAACTCTGCCGCAGCGCCAAAATGTATTATCGTGGTATTTCCTCCACTTGCCCTTTTACCTGTTTCCTCAAGGGTAAGGGTTCTCGTCAAGTTCGTTATCGGGTTGGTCTACTGTTGCACTTTAAGATGAACACACACACACACACAGATAAACACACACACAGACCCTAACCACAACAGTGCTCCATGAATGACACACACACGCTGATTAACCCTTAGCACTTTAAACCACACAAGTGCTATAGGAATAACAGCCTGTCATTCAGCACTTCAAGAGACTTACTTATTTTCGCACGAACAACAATACGATGTTTTAGTGATATCTCAGACCTAAATATTACTTTTGGTCTACAAGAATACATTTAAACATACAAAGACTCAGCACTCTTGACTATAGGCCATTCATCAGCCAAGAATACCTTCTTTATCGTATCTGTCCCTTCTGTTGAGTATAGCTCTTCACTCTCAGCCATATAAACCTCGCAGCACGGAAATAATGGCAAAATCCGGCTGTCACCAGGTGCTCAAAGAAATCTAACTTATTACTTCAATCACTCTAGACATTAAGACAAAGCATTGAAGGTTAAAAGCAGCATGGTATTTATTACAAGAATAATAATAATACCACAAGAACAAAGAATACTAGAAAATAGGTAGTGATAGGAAAGTCTGAATATATATAGTCTTTAGAAAAAGCTTACGAAAAAGTTACAGATGACAAGGATGAATGTCCCAGGGAGGCGTTTGATTTAGCAGTCGGTGTTCATGATGCCTTTCTGACGACCAGGGCCGTCTTCGTCCGTTCCTCTTCTTCTCTCTTCTTCTCCCTTTGCTTCTCTTTCTTCTCCCTTTGCTTCTCTCCTCTTCTTTCCAAACCAAGGCATATTTATTATGAAATGTCAAGCCTTGGTTTCACAACACATGCACCTGATTGGCTGGCTGTCCAAATGATTGATGAATTAATTCACTGTCTGTTTTCCCACACAACAAAACCTTTGATGTACTTTGAGGTAGCACTCCCAGGCTATAAACTAAACTTTGTTGTTCCAGATGTCCATCCATAAAATGTTCAATAGCCTGAGGTACCACCTCAGCATCCTTTCCCAGGCTATAAAACCAAATTAGCACGAAGCTATGAACAAGTGTTATAAAAGTAAGGTGTAAGGGAAGAAAACCTGCTTTAATTTGTTAATTTCATCTGTTGTCTTGTCTTGAACAAAATATAATGGAAACCAAAATGTACAGATTTTATACACCATAACAGCACCTTATAATCATCTCTACCACTAAGCAACCAAAGCAAAACTGACCAATCAGTTTAAAGAAAAATTGACCAATTAGATTGCTCAGAGGAACCAGACACACACACCCACACACACACACAAATGGACACACACAGACACTAGTGTGTCAGTAAAAACAGTTTGGCTAGGAGTTATAAAGTTCCAGATAAAGCACAAATATTTCACCATTTAGAAACTTGAGATAGTCTGTGTGTTGGGATTCTCAGAGTCAAAGAGAACGGCAGGGTTTGAGGTAAACTGACAGCTCACTCGTCTCCAGTCTGTCTGGACTGACTATCAGTGGTGGCTTAAGTGAGACATACAGCAGTTCCCTTACAAGTGCATACTTCATTATCAGACCTGGGAGTCCTTCATATTCTCAAGTAACCCTACTATTCTGTCAAAGGCCATACAGCACAAGGATTAATAACCACTTTGCTGATTCTTTGTAAATGTTACTAAGATCAAAAGAAGCCTTTGTTAAGGTTTTATTGCATCACAGTATATGGGTAATAGATAACATTTTTTGCAGTACCTTAACTAAAGTGTTACCAAAATATTTCTTTTACTCAATTGCTTTTTGGACCATATACCCAATTGACAGAGTCCTTGCATTTTGTTCTCAAAATGCCAAGCCAAACCAAGTGAGAAGGTGAGACATCACAAGTGATAGGCCTAAAATGCTGAAAGTACATAAACAGCAGCATAATATCCTCATTCTCTGCAAACTACAGCAGGCCATTGCTTTTTGTGCAAACATTTCAAACATACAGTCAAATACTAAAAACAGATAATGTTTCATAGTAGATTAGCTCCAATATGAAATATATTTGCAATAAATACACATTTTCAACCATTTTAAAAGAGAATACAATCCCTGTTTTTCTGTACGAACAGAAGGTTGAGTGTTAGTAAATAGGAATTTGGTAAAGTGCTTAAATTCATTTTTATACAAAAATATACTCAATTTCTTAATAAATTAGTCAATAGCATTAATGGCACAGAATGTGTGTTAAGTGGTTTATACAACAAGTAAGGTTCAAATAGAAAAAAAAAACAAGCAGTGTTCTTCTCACAAAATTGTGTCTTTCTTCAGGCAGACTCAGATTATTTCAACTGACAAACTTTACAAAAAAATCTCACAAGATCTCCTCTCCATGCCACTTATGTACTTGAGTAGGTTGAAGAAAATGAGCTATAAGCAGAAGACCAACATACTGTACCATCTATCCCATTTCATCCACTTCTAAACATAGCTGTCCTCTGGAAATAATGAATGTACAATAACAGTGTCATCTCTGAAGGAGGATTGCAGGAGTCGTCGGTTAGAGGGGTCCTTTCATTGGATTGGCTGGCCCATTGTGGTCTCAGCTGTGAGATGGCCAATAAGGGGTGGCAGCTTGTTGGCTGAGGTCTCAAGTACTCTGAACAAATCCAAATCTTATTATGTGATATCATCTACTGTTGATTTCTGCTCTGTACTTGTAATATATTTATTTTTCTATTGTATTGTATTGAGAATTACTTGTGACCTCATCTGTGTATTGTATTGTATTGATCCCCTTCTTTTTGACACCCAATGCACGCCCAACCTACCTGGAAAGGGGTCTCTCTTTGAACTGCCTTTCCCAAGGTGTTGGTTGTTACCGCTTGAATCTCCTCCACCGTCTCAAATCTGCATCCCTTGAGCCTCATCTTCATCTTAGGAAATAAAAAAAATCAGACGGCGCTAAATCGGGGGAATACAGAGGGTGGGGAATGGCAGTAAACTTTGTAGAAGCCAAAAATTCATGCACAATCAGCAATGTGTGTGCTGGTGCATTGTCGTGATGCAAAAGAAATGACTTGTCAGCCCACATCTGAAGATGTGTTCAGCGAATTCGATTTCACAAACGCCTTAGAACATCTCTGTAGAATGCTACATTCACCGTCTGTCCTTGAGGCACAAATTCCTTGTGGATGACACCCTTCACATCAAAGAAGCAAATGAGCAATGACTTGGTGTTACTGCGAACGTGTCGAGGTTTTTTGGGTCTTTCAAATCACTCATTTTCACGAACAACCCTTCACAGACACAACCGAAGTTTAAACGAGAACTGCGACTTGAAAAACAACTGCGCTGACGTTATAACGTGTGATAACAGCTCTCAAGGATAACTTGAACTGCTATCTAGCGGCGACTAATATAACCAAACTCTTCTGGCTGCAGAATAAATGCATTCCGGGAACTTTTGGATTGCACCTCGTACATCAGATGAACTGATCAAACAACAACAACATTTATTTCTATAGCACATTTTCATACAAACAGTAGCTCAAAGTGCTTTACATATTAAAGAATAGAAAAATGAAAGACACAATTATAAAACAAAATAAATCAACATTAATTAACATCGAATAAGAGTAAGGTTCAATGGCCAGGGGACAGAAAAACAAAAACTCCAGACGGCTGGAGAAAAAATAAAATCTGTAGGGATTCCAGACCATGATACCGCCCAGTCCCCTCTGGGCATTCTACCTAACATAAATGAAACAGTCCTCTTTGGATTTAGGGTTCTCACGGAAGGGCTTGATGATGATGATGGTCACGTAGACTTCTTCCTTTTAATCCGTCCATCATTGTTGGAGCATCATGAAGCTTTGAGTAGGTGGAGGTGGCGCAGGCCACCACCACAAAGAAACCGGAAAAAGAAACAGAAAAGAGAGTAGGGGTCAGTACCGATTTTAGAGCCACCATGAATAGTTGTTATGATGAATTGAACATACAGAGTATCAGGATTAAGTTAAATTACGATTAAAATGAAGAAACAATATAACTCACCAGAACAGAACCAGAAAGGGAAAAACTGCAATTATAGATTGAAGGATTTACATCTTTATGAGTCATTGATTTGGAATAACCTAAAATGTGTCAGAGGTCAACAGCTTGAAACAATCTGAAACAAAACAAAAAAAAAATAGCAATTGTTTCAAATCCAAAAGACAACCAAAAAGGTTAAACTCAGGAAAACAAATCTGAAAACACTAAATAGGACCATTCAAAAACAGTAACACTAATGTGAAAGACTAGAAGAGTTGAATGATACCATTGGTACAGTAGTACAGAAGAGCCCAAAAAGTGTGTCCCCTGTGATGTGATTGCTGCATAGTTAGTTTTGCCAAGTAGTACATTTTTATGGGTTGGGTCAGGTGATAGCATCGTATGAATAAGAAGAGCTGTCAGCTAGGACCATTCGTGGAACATTGAGCCAGTATCTTACACAAGTATTTTAAATAGCAGCAGTGTAACAATGTTCCAGTGCTTAAAAGTACAGAAGTCAACGCTTTAGCTTGGCTCCTTAATTCCGCTAATTTATGCCTGGCTTCCTAACAGTTGTAGACCTCTTTTATTGGTTGCTGAAACTGACAAAGATGTTTGCATGGACCAATGATCCTGAAAATGGTGTCTGATGAGCTGAAGGAAGCTGTACATCAAGCACCACTATTGGTGCCTCCTCATTTGAGCTTGTCATTTATCCTGGAAATAAATCCCAATAATGTAAACTATGGACACTCACATAAGTAATGCTTTGTGATTTATTACAGCCAAGCCTCGTTGAAAGCAGTGTAATTATTATGTCACTAGGCATCAACTGTTTACTGTTATAGAGACAGGTTGGCATTTTACATATTTTCTTTATGGACTGTCATTCACAGATGAAACTGACCATGCTGTATTTCAGTGTATAAAGTCATTTAAAATACACGAAGGGCAGACTGCTCAATGGAATGAAAAAATACAAGCCTTCCTGCACACCTTTGAACACCGATCTAGAGAAAAACATGTTAATTCTGATGGATTGTCATGCTGTTGGCAGGCAAAGTGACATAACAAAAGACCCGAGAGTACAGTTCTTCCAGTCCATGATGTTACCCTGTCAGCCAGGGGTTTATTACTGGAAGGAGCAGCAAGAATTTCTCCAACTGCACTTTTTCGCCCCGACTATCTAATTAGAGCCTACATTAGGACCATTAGTCACATGCATTCCAGAAGGTGAAAGGCCTGAGAACTGCAGGGAGAGATTGTGTCCACGTAAAAGAATGTGGAAGTCACTGAACAGTCATGGTTCCTTAAACCACTCGAGTAGGACTGTTAAAAAATTAACATGCATTTCCAGGAGCTGGACATTTTGTTACTACAGAGCATTTTTACTGGGATCCACATAATTGTTTGGAAAATTATGGCGGCTGATGTGATGCTAGAACCACCATAAAGGGGGCAGACTTATTTCCATGTACATAGCCAATATCTTAGAACTCCTTCCACATTATGGGCTTGGGTTTCTTCTGTTTGCCGTGGACTAATGAAGTCCACATGACAGTCATCATCAAGTTCTTCTATAAGAACCCTGAATACAATGAGGACTGATTGAGGTCATTTATGTTAGGTAGAATGCCTAGAGGGAGCTGGGTGGTCTCATGTTTTTTCTCCAGCCGTCTGGAGTTTTGTTTTGTTGTCCTCCCTGGCCATTGGACCTTACTTTTTTTCTATGTTAATTAGTGTTCCCTAATTTTAATTCTTATTTTTCTTTTTTCTCTTTCTTCATCATGTAAAGCACTTTGAGCTCCACCATTTGTATGAAAATGTGCGACAGAAATAAACGTTGTTGTTGTAGTAATGTGAATGTTATTCCTAATCAGGAGGCTTACACTGGCATACAAATATCGTTACAGCAGTCTTACAGTTAAACTGTCACCCAGACATATCCTAATTAGGGGCAGAATATTGAAATCAAAATGTTTTCCAAAGCTTTGCCCTATACTGGGAATCTAAAATACCTGCACAACCCTCCTGAAACCTTCACCATAGCAGTTGAGAGACTGTTACCAAAACCTTCCTTTAATGGTTCTGGTTTATAGGTCAAGTCAAAAAGTCCATGACTGATTTGCCAAATATAGCTGTAGAACTCTGCTCCTTACCCTGTGGCTATCTATCTTCTGATACTCCAACTGTGTTATCTTAGTCAGAATAGATAATAGTTGCAGGAAGGATCACCCACAGACTGCCCATGGCTGTGTGGAAGCTGCTTATAGGAGTCGAGTGGAAAACATGTGTTCTTGGTGCAAAGAGATTTGTTTGCATCTTAACATCAGCAAACCCAAGAAACTGGTTATTCACTTTCGCCACACCAAAGAACCTCCATGTCCGGTCACTATTCAAGGAGTGGATGTAGAGGAGGTGTACATATATGACAGGTTGGACAGGTCTTAAAACACAGAATTGCTGCTATAAGAAAGGGCAGAGCAGACTCTTCTTCCTTTCGAGACTGCACCCCTTTAATGAGGGAAGTTACGTCTTTTACAACTCTGTAATAGCCAGTGTGATTTTCTTCACTGTGGGGTATTGGACGGGTCACATCACTTCAAGAGAGCTCCCCCAAAACAGGCTATTAAACAAGCTATTTAAATTGACAAGATCACATATGGGACACAACCTGTACCCCATGAAGGTTTTAGCAAAGAAGAGAAGAAAAGCAAAACTGAGTGCCATTCTGAACAATGGTGCACATCCTTCCTCTGACACACTGAGGGGTTTCAGCCAATGAATCATTCAGCAGAAGTGCGTGAAGAAACGCTAGGGGGGCTCCTTTATACCAACAGCCTGTATAACACCTCACTGGGACTGCCAAGTCAGAGGGTTTGTTTTCTTTCTTTTTAAATTTGTCTTCCTTTTTAGCCATTTTGGTGTGTGTGTTCAGACCATAGTGCTTGTGTATATTTATTTATATATCTATATATTTGTGTCTTTAATTATTTCACAATAAAGTTCTATCCATCCATCTATCCATCATTAATCTTTACTGCATCATCCATCTGGCTCAGAAGAATAGAAATCTATCTAATCCAGAGGAATAGGGTGGTCTGTCAGAGCTCCTGACCCAAATAAATTACAAACTATACAAAAAAGAGTAAAAAGAGTAAAAAAAAAAGAAATGTGATGTCGTTTAATTATCACAATACAATCCAGCTGTGTTTTATTTGTAGCTATAAAAATATTCCTGTTGGTCAAACATTTGCTTTAAATTCATTTGCCTTTTTGATAATTATTTCCATTAAAAACAAAGTTGTAAAATGTTTGTTGTATAAAAAGGATTACAATTTTTGTTTACTTAGCAAGGAGTGCCAGAATCTTCATCCTTTTATATTCACTGCTTCTGTATTCAGTCTGCAAAGACAATACAGGTGTTCGTATTAAGCAATTGTTTAGCCCAAAGCATGAGGCAGCCAACTGGCAAAATGAAACATGGCACCACTGAAAGCAGCACATAAAATATCATCAAGTAAAATATGACAGTTTTGCAAACAGTAGCAGATTTGCAGCAAAAGAGAAGGGCAAAAATGAGTTGCATGACACATTTACATATAAAAACCAACGCTGAAGATGGCATCTGTCGCGTAAAATCCTTCGCAGTAGTTACTGAACAATACTGAGATGCAAAAGACACTCGCCTGGAAACAACATGTCATATCGACTATGATTTACAAAGTTGAAACACATTTTTTGAAACAATTATTTTCCATAAGAAGTTGTAATTCTAGTTTATTATTAACTGTCTTGTGGTCCTTTTCATTTCTGATCATTTTACTCAGTGGAAAACAACAATACTTTAAGAGGTAAATACAGAACTATTTTGAATTTTAACTGCAGTTTTTGCAAGAGCCAAAGGCAAAATGTATAACAGTGTTTCAGAGCCCACCAGTGCTCCTTAAACTTAAGAATTGTTTCTGAAAATGTCTATTAACAAAATACCTTAGAGTTTATTTCACACCCTTAAGAGCAGCAGCTGTAAGATTCAAGGCATCATGGTTTAAATCCCAAAAACTGGGGCAGTGACTGGATGAAGTTAGTTTGCACAATTTCCCAGTGTCTATGTTTTTTCTCATAATACCACATTAATGTTAGTTTAATTGTCGTTTCAAAGTTTAACTCATATTAGTGTGCGTAAGTGCCTTCTGATAGACTTGTGCACCATCAAGGATTGATTCCTGCCTTAAGCCTGATGTTGCTAGGACAGGTTTTGGCCTAATGATGTCAAACTGGATTAAGCAGGTTCAAGTGTGGATAGCTCAGACTAGCTGGCCATATTTATCTGTTCATTAAAACTTACTATTCATTCTATATGTTCAAATTAGAGGTGTACACTTTCGACATGAATGGAGACCATTTCAGAGCCTGGAAACGAACACCTTTTTTGTTCCAGCTAGAGTCTTGACAGTTAGCTTTTCAATGGCTTATGGCCATATATAGTGTGAGAAGGCAAGCTGCAGCTCAGCCATTACATGAATTAAGTGGCATTGTTTTAGCACAACATTTGCAAAGCCAGTTAATCCAATCATGGGGTCATAGGGTCATGCCTATCCTGGTGGCATCAGGTTTGTCCAGCTAATCACAGGCTCCCTCACAAATTAAAATTTAAAATCATTTCTTAATATAACAGGCACTCCATTGTCAAGCTCATCACCCAATTTAATGTATTTTTTTGTTACTGTTTTTCTGGCCAATGATTTTCCTTTAGATAGATAGATAGATAGATAGATAGATAGATACTATTATTAATCCCAAGGGGAAATTCACATAATCCAGCAGCAGTATACTGATACAAAGAAACAATATTAAATTAAATAGTAATAAAAATGAAAAGAATTAAAATAAAATTAATGTTCGCATTTACTCCCCCGGGTGGAATTGAAGAGTCGCATAGTGTGGGGGAGGAACGATCTCCTCAGTCTGTCAGTGGAACAGGACAGTGACAAAAGTCTGTCACTGAAGCTACTCCTCTGTCTGGAGATGATCCTGTTAAGTGGATGCAGTGGATTCTTCATGATTGACAGGAGTTTGCTTAGTGCCCGTCGCTCTGCCACAGATGTTAAACTGTCCAACTTTAATCCTACAATGGAGCCTGCCTTCTTAACAAGTTTGTCCAGGCGTGAGGCGTCTTTCTAGTCTTTCATCTTTATGCTGCCACCCCAGCACACCACCGCGTAGAAGAGGGCACTCGCCACAACCGTCTGGTAGAACATCTGCAGCATCTTACTGCAGATGTTGAAGGATGCCAACCTTCTCAGAAAGTATAGTCTGCTCTGAGCTTTCTTACATAGAGCATCAGTATTGGTAGTCCAGTCCAATTTGTCATCCAGCTGCACTCCCAGATATTTATAGGTCTGCACCCTCTGCACACAGTCACCTCTGATGATCACAGGGTCCATGAGGGTCCTGGGCCTCCTAAAATCCACCACCAGCTCCTTGGTCTTGCTGGTGTTAAGGTGTAAGTGGTTTGAGTCGCACCATTTAACAAAGTCTTTGATTAACTTCCTGTACTCCTCCTCCTGCCCACTCCTGATGCAGCCCACAATAGCAGTGTCATCAGCGAACTTTTGCACGTGGCAGGACTCCGAGTCATATTGGAAGTCTGATGTATATAGATTGAACAGGACCGGAGAAAGTACAGTCCCCTGCGGTGCCCCTGTATTGCTGCACACAATGTCAGACCTGCAGTTCCCAAGACGCACATATTGAGGTCTGTCTGTAAGATAGTCCACAATCCATGCCACAAGGTGTGAATCTACTCCCATCTCAGTCAGCTTATCCCTAAGGAGCAGAGGTTTATCATCTAGTACTCAGGGTTTCGGGTCACATGCCATTTTTCGTCACAGTCTTGCGCCACCTGAAGAAAAAAATTGTAATGTGCTAGCAACTTTTGCTTTTTGTTTCTCCTTTTTCATCTATTTTTTTGTTTTTGATTCCCTTAAATTTGTTCACAAAATCCCAGACTTTCTTCTTTAATACACAGAAATTTGATTGAATGCTTTGCTTTTAGTTACAGACCTGGTGGGTTAATAAAAAGGAACAAAACTGTGAACATCCATCCATTATCCAACTCACTATATCCTAACAGAGGGTCACGGGGGGTCTGCTGGAGCCAATCCCAGCCAACACAGGGTGCAAGGCAGGAAACAAACCCCGGGCAGGGCGCCAGCCCACCGCAGAGACTGTGAACAATTCCTATATATGGAGTATATATGTCTGCTGAAGGAGCCCAGCTAAAGCTTCAATAAATTGAATGGGTAAAGCACAAACGACAAAGACCACACTGCATGAGGGTATGAACCCTGTAGGTGCCGATGGGCTGCCATTCAGGCTCATGGCCATGCTGTTACAGGCCATGACATTGGGAGCTGGTCCAGCTACTGCTGCCTTTAACCGCTATGAATGTCTTCCCGGTGCACTGCAGCAGTTAGATCAGCCCCCTGTCTGACAGGGTCTCACCGACAAGGGATGTTAATTCACCTTAGGGGCCAACTCATCACCTCAAAGTCACTCATTTTTGTAGCAAACCAGAAAAAATACAAATGATTTGTCTTTAAGGGTCACTAGGCTACTATTGATTTTTTTAGTGGCAGATAGTTAAGTAGCTTTTTCACAAAATAAACTTGCTACACAAAAATACCTGCCAGATCAAATCAAAGAGATTTCTATCAATGAGAGACAGAGACTATTTCCTTCTGTATTCAGGCCTCACTTGGGGGTTACACTCTACTAGTTGGTGACGTACAGTTTTTGAAATTACTCAAACCAGTCACTGTTTCAATGATGAAGACTCATTTATTTGACAGCTTTTGATTTTAACATATAGTCAGATATATTGCTTTAAAAATTTTAATTGGTCATAAACTTTCTAAGACATGGCAACTATTAAAACCTCAAACATGTGTAAAAGGTTTAATTAAGTCGCTTTAGAAATACTATGCGTTTCACTGGGACGCAGACAGAAGTGAAACCTCGTGTCTGATCCATCACGCCAAAAATTATTTCTGCATCTGAACGCTGTCGGGATGGTGTTACCAGCCTCCCTCGGCCTTTTTGGGTTTTCCTTCCTCATTCCCAGAGGTGTGCAGGCTGAGCTAACAGTCAGTAACAAGTGGGTCTCCTGTGTGCATGTGAGTGGGCACTGTAAAGGACTGGTGCTCTGTTCAGCAACATTTCCTGAACTGTGCCCGGTGCCCATGCCATACCATGACCAAGAATTAGTATAAGTGGATTTGAGAATGTTTTCAGAAATACCATCACTACATACTTAAAGGCATATTATTTTTAAAGATATATCACACAGAATACACAGTTCAGTTTGTGCTGTATTTTACATTTTGACAAATATTTATATTTCACAATGTCAAAAAATTTGAATTATGACTCCATCATTACTTAGTATATGCCCAAATGTTTCTTGTTTAATATGTCTGTGTAAAAGCCGCAGTGCTGAAACGTTTAGGCAATATGCTACTGAACTGAACAGAGGAAGTTGTGAGCATGAGCTAAAAGGAGAGGTCCATCCATCAGCCTCACAAGGCCCGTCTCTGACCACGCTGAGTGGTACGCTACTCCAGGGGCATCAGCAGAACTTTCTCTCTGTCGTCAACCACCACATTCTCTGCTCAGCCTCGTTACTACAGCAGCCATCCATTTTATTAGAGTTTTTAGTACTTTTTGGTCCACACTACCTTGGGGTTTTACTGTACCATTTTTTTAAATTGATGCCACTGACTTTGCTGCCTTATAGATGTGTGAATCATGAGTCTGGCCTGAACACTGTCTGTGTAGAACTCGAATATTCCTAGTGTATCCACAGGTTCCTTCTCTCATGTTCTAAAGATATTCACAGTAGGTTAGCTGGTGACACTAATTTGGTCCAGAATAGCTTTGTCATGGACTAAACATTCAACCAATCCCAGGTTGGTTGCATTGGATACTAGGCTCAAGCCCCCAATAAACCTGTAATGACATAAGCTGGTTCAGCAAATTAAATGCATAAATACCTAATGCAGAATCTACAATGAAAAGCCCTCTGTCTCGGTAAAAATATCAAGCTGTATTATAGAGTATATAAATATTTTTTCTTTATTTTCATATTAATAGCACATATACAGTATGATATATATAATCTAACACTTTATTCTCTTAAACATAAGAGCATCAGAAATGTGACAAACGAGAGCAGACCATTCAAACCATCAAGCTAATAGCTAAGCAGTCCGAATATCTCATCCCGGTTGTCAAGATTTCTGTTTCAGCTATATGACCCAGCAGCTTGTTCTAGATTCCCAAAACTCTTTGAGTAAAAATGTGCTCTGTGGCTTCAGTCCTAAATGCACTTCCCCTTAAATTCCGGTGGTGTCCTCGAGTGTGTGAATTGGCCATTACTTGAAGGAATTCTGCTGGATCTACTTTATCAATGCCTTTGAGGATTTTGAAGACCTCCATGAGGTTCCTATGCAGTATCCTCTGCTCGAAACCAAGCAGCTTTAATTCTCGGAGTCTGCCAGAGTACGACATGACCTTAAGTCTCAAGATGCACCTGGCTGTTCTCCTCTGCACACCTTCAAGTCCTGCTATGTGGTTTTTATAGCCTGGTGACCAAAAATGCATCCTATACTCCTGATGCGGTTTCAATAGTGCATTGTATTGCCCCTTGTTTTATATTTGACAGCTGTTATGATATAATCTAACATTATATTTGCTGTTTTGGTTGCTTCTGCACAGTTGATGAAAACAGTGTGTCAATGTAAACCACTAAATCCTTTTCAGAAGGTCCTTTTTGTAGGACAGTGTCTCCCATCTTGTGTTAGCGTTCCTTTTGCCCACTTATAGCACTTCGTACTTTCTGCATTCATTTTGTTTTACTTTGGTTTTTAATAATATAAAGTACATAAATTAAAAACAAGCACACAATACAGGCAAGCATCTGCATTATGAAAATGAATTGACATTCAAGCACAGTGTTCGAGTTCTACTTTAGTTGGTATTCCTTTAAGTTAAACTGCACTCAAAATGAGAAAAAAACTTCAGTTTCTATTTATATCTTATTTATAAATAAATACTTTTAACACTTTTTCTTGTACTGAAAGAACAAACATGATTAAGAGTTTCATTTTAATTGCTATAAACAGCAAAACAGAATTTCAATATAGATTTCTTAAAATAAATGCATATTTTGCGGTATGTAAGCTTTCTGTTGTACTGAACACCTAAGGTATTTTTCTTTTTATTGTGAAGGAAAGGAACAGGAGAAGGAGGATGGAGGAATTAAAGGGAGCAGCAGCCATATATGAAGTCCCATTAACAAGCAGGAGGCTGAAAGGAGCTAACCAAACCAAAACAGGTCAACTTGAAAACCGAAGCAAGGCTCCTAATGCTAATATAATGTATTTATTTATTTATTTATTTATTTAGGTCCTAATGTTAATCTTCTTCATCATTTGTTGTGAGCAGTGGTGCACTGCCACGTTATATAGGTAGAGTGTGATTACATTTATTTGGAGCAGCTGAGTGCCACCATGTTATGCAGATTGAGTGTGATGACCTGGCATGTCACATGACTGGCAACAGGCATAGTAATCATAAACAACATGGCTGCAGTTACAAAATGGTGGCAAATGTACAAAAGAAAAAAAAAAAAAGCTGAAAATGGCTACACGAGAATAATGATTAAATATATAAACCACTTGGAATAATCATACAAAAATTCCAAAAAATAAAACAGATTGAACCAGGAAATATATACTGCTGAATGTTCATAAAATGAAAACTCAAAATTTAAAATTCATTTAGGTGCATTCAACACTCTTCTGAAATGTTTGGACTGTATGAATCTTAAAAATATCACTTAGTATCGGTGTCATCAATTAATTACAGTAGTTTCAGCACTTGCATTCCTTTTTAGCTCTGTCTCCTGTGACTCTGAATTGGATTAAGGAGGTTTAGAAAAATGATGTTATGCCCCATTATGTTATGTTTCTTTGCATCTTTTATTTAGAATTTCAAACTTTGCTAAAGTGATCTATATCTGGATTACTGATAGGGGTGGAGAATGTCAGTGGAGAAATCAGCTTACTCCATGCTGCTTAAATTGAAGAAATTGGTCAATAGTGCACTGACCAGTTAAGACAACTTTGAGATAAAAGCAATTTTCTCTTCACTACAGTGATTCATCTTGTAATTCCAAGTGAAACTTTACCACTTTGTCTAATGTCAGCTGCTAGAAACTCCTTTTGTGTGACACTCTTTTTCTTCATAGATCAGTTCTCATTACTATGAATGACAACTGTTACGAACGAGCACACCTGACTGACTACAAATGAAGCACATTAAATGCTTATAAAATGTACGTAAGAAATGAAAGTGGAAGAAATAAATTCTTGTTTTCAAAAATAAACTACAATTTGTATTCTTTTTTAATTTATATGAAAGTCTAAATACATATTTCACTTCTCACTTAATTACTACAAATAATCCATTTTACTACATAATGCACAGAAGCATAGCAGGACTGGTATCTTTAAAAAGCAGTAACAAATGAGACGTTTCCATCTACTTTCAGTCTAAACTCAATTCTATTCAGGTTTATAGTTGAGCTGGAAATTACTGTAAACACCAGTGGGTAATAAGTAGGAATTCTTATTGAATAATATATGTGTGAGAGAGAAGCAAGATAAGGGGGCTAGTGTACACATTTGCTGACCACCACACACCTCTTCTGAAGAAATGTAACATTTATTGTTTTCTTATTTATTATTATTATTATGGTAATAGATTGATAATTCATTATAGTGTGAAAATAATAGAAAACCTATAACTGACAGCTAAAACCGTTTTTTCAATGTATACTTGTGATACAGGCATTCTAAACTATATTCCCATATATATGCGTATGTGTGTGTGTAGGATACAGTATCTGCCAAATAATGCAAAGAGTATGCAACACGTGTTTTGCCCTTACTGGGGCTCATCAGGTGCAGATAACCACCCAAATAATCACACCTAATTTATTATAATATATATATATATATATATATATATACACACACACACATATATGTGTGTGTGTGTGAGAGAGAGAGATCTATCTGCGTATCTAGATAAAAGTTAAGTCACTCACTCATCAAGAAAAACATTATTTAAAGTTTAGTTAAAAAACTGAAATTTTGCAGGACAGCACATCTAGGGCAGTAGGTATCCACTAAGAAAGGACATTTCTATATACAGGGGGTCCTCGGGTTATGACACAGTTCCGTTCCTACAACAGTGATGTAACCCGAATTTTGGTGTAAGCCAAAGTTACTTGCCTATCTTAACACATTTGCAAAATCATAATCTAGAACATAAAAACACAAAACCTAAGCCTGAGAAAAAAGAAAAGGACATAAATATACTGTACTGTACACTGTATTGTAGTAACAGAAAAAATGAGTGTAAAAAAATGCTTACCTTTATTTCTTCTCATGTGAGTGAGTGTTGTAAACTTGAAACGTTGTTATGTCGAAACGTTGTAACCCGAGGACCCCCTGTACGAATATTTAGGAGTAGAAACCCGCCTACAATAGAAAAACTAACATACCCAAATATTTTAAAAACGCTTTGTCGGATTTAATGACATTACAGAAAAAAGAAAACGAGCTGAACTGTGTTTTATATTTGTCCATAATAATACTGTACTGAGGTGTGTGGCTGTATGTAAATGAAGGTCTCGAGAATGAGGAGTTTAGACAAGCAGCACCACTGAGCAATAGGGAGGACTGACGAGAGAAGAAGGGGAGGGGTCTTAGACAGAAAAAAGACGGCATTGACACGTCTCATCATCTGAGCTTTGCATATTGGAGATGATGTACTAAGGAATCCATGTCACCCATTTTGATTTACTTTTATTCTTAGATTTTCCCCTGTTCTAATCCTTATGAAAAACCCTTCATTTTGAACACAGAAACAGAGTAACTGCACAGACGCAACAAATCAAATTATATATGTTCATAACTCAAAGTTACTGTAAGATTATTATACACAAAAGTATAATTAAACTGCAAGTAATGCAGATGAATGTTGCCTGTGCATGTGCGTTTTATGGAGTGGACGTGCGTGGAAGTTGGCTTACGCACTGTTTTGTGCATCTGAATTTTTTTGTGCATACGCACATTTCCACTTTTGCCCGTATGCAGTGTTTTAGTGTGAGTTCTATGCACGACGTTATGCATGTGGCCCCTGGACATCGACACAAATCGAATATACACAAGCCTGCAATAGAATTATAATCTTGCAATACTTCTTTAAATTCCCTGCTTTGTGCCCCAGTAAATACAAATTATTGTCACTGCACTAATCATCCAATTTCCCTTCATTCACTCAGAATATGGAACCAATGTAGGAAGTACTTTAAGTAAGAGAAGCTGTTATCTGATGCGTCTCTACATAACAACCATCTTTTTCAACCATTTCAAACAGATACTGTATTTAATGTTTGGAAAATGTCCGGAATTAACTCTGAGGGCTAAATATTTTTTCCAAAAAAAAACAGTTTTCCAAAAAGCACACAAAACAATGTATTCATACAGAAATCAACATAAAACACCTGTTGCTGAGTGCTTTGGGCATGCCAGGAATGTGTGGCATGATGGCTCTCAAGCAGTCTTAACATGGTTGGGGACGTGGGCAGCAGCGATAGTCATAGTGCATTGCTATCTGGGTTGTACCTCTTGTCACTCTAAATCAGAGGTCACTAACAGGCGGACCTCGGTCCGCATCCGGACCGCAAAGCTGTCTCATACGGACCTTGACTTACAGCCAAAACAAAAGGTTATCATTTAAACATGATGGGGCGCTTCTATTTTTACCCGGCGCAGCTTTTGTAATCTTTACGGTAATGGTGAGGAAATACACAGTATACGCGCTAAGCCATTTCACGTGATACCTCTCATCCAATCAAGTCTGCGGATTCTAGTCGGTGAACGTTGTTTTACGAATCCATGTACGCAAACAGAGGAGGGATTTTTCAGAGATACGGTCGAAAAGAAGAAAGATAGTGAAACGTGTGTTAGAGGCAAGGTCAGGAACCAAGCGTTCAAAGAAATGTAGCGATAAAAATAAAGACTACTGAGAGATACTGTGAGACTGTGCTGGATAAAGAAGAGACGAGTGACACGGCGAAAGGGACAGAAATATACGGAGCAAATGGCTCTCTAAAAGAAGGAAAGTGGACAGCGAAAATAGGGTATTTAATCCAGAATGGACAAACTTTTTCTCCATTCCTTTTGTATTCTTCTGAAGTTTAGCACTTTATTTAAGCATGCACAGTTTTCATAATTTATTTTTGTCTTATTTTGAAGTGCAGCCCTACTTTTGTTTATTAAATTAAAGAAGAAATTATACACTGACAGAACAAAAAAGTACATATTTGCAGTCATACATAAATGTTCAGTTCTGTGTTTGAAAATAAATATTGTCAAAAGGATTATGAATTGTACGAAACTAATTTGATTTGAAAGTCTAGTATTAATTACATGCAGATGTTGATACAACTACTAGGCTACTTAAATAGACATGATACTAAATAGTTAGACAACATGATCTTCAGACGGACCGGACCTTTGCTTCAAGAAATTTTCTCTGACTGGACCTCGATAGATTTTAGTTGAAGACCCCTGCTCTAAATGGTGGTCCTCCCAGGTGAATGTTGGCTACACAAACCTGCTCAGCACCACGATCAGCTGATGCTGGCACCGCACTTTCATTTTCAATCACTTCTATCAAAATTGGAGTCTGATAAGTCAGAGTCCAATTCAGCGAAAATGTGCAAAAAATTGTCCACAGAATGTTTTTTACTTTACATATTCGCTTCAATCTTTCGCCAGATGTTGAAGCCATTTTTGCCATTGCGTGTTCCTTTCAACTTGCATGTGAGCACCTGGGCCGGTTCTAGACAGGCATATTTAAGCGGGCAGACAGAAATGTGAAGGGGGCACATGGTGGCGATGGAGGCTGGAAAGGGGTGGGGTGCTCTGGATAACTGTTTTTATCATGTCATTGGATTGCACTTCATCAGGCCTCTACCCTAAGACCTGTCCAACTTGGGTGTCCCACCTGAAGGCTAAGCTTCTGCTGGTGTAGCTCTTAGGGTCACTGAGGCACGCAAACCCCCTGACCACGATAAGGTGGTAATCCCTCAGGAGGAAAACATAAAAATAAAACAACAAAAAATAAAATATTCCTCATCAGATTATAACAACTAAAAACATGACATTTACCTTAATTGGATGGCCTATATCAAATATATTAGAACCCAACAATAACACTTCTCACTATTGCCAATATTAACAAAACTAAAAAGGGTAGGCCAAGTTATTAAAAAAACATCAATTCACCAAGTCATAAAATAAAGTCTTAAAATAAAACTGAAAAATAGAGTAAAAAAAATAAAATAAAATATCCATCCAGATCTTTACAACCAACAACATAAAATTTATCTTAATTGGATGGCCTAATTCTCAAATAAATTTGCAAAATAAAGTAAGAATAAAATAAGACCTCTCAATATAGCCAATATTTACAAAACTAAAAAGGGTTGGCATAGTAATTTAAAAAAAAAAAACAACTCACCATGTCTTTCCTACAATTCTCAAACTAATTTGTAGAACACAACAGATTTAGAACAGAACATTTGAACTTTTTTCTTCTTTTTTTGTCTTGTTTTAAGCTTGTTTGTTTTGTAAGCAACTGAACTCTCTGTTTGTAACTGAACAGCTCCGCTCTCCTTCCTCCTCAATCCACTCTACAACAACAGTCTCCTGTTTCCCTTTGCAAACATCTTACAAATTCATCCATATCCAAGTTATTTGTTATGGACTTCTCATGGGCCAAGATCACCAAATTCCTCTTTCTTTTATGTAACATGGTGCGATGATAGGGTGTTAGGACCCGTGACAAAGTAGAGAAGGACCTCTCACATGATGCTGAAGACACACCAATGACCAGGGCTGTTACATACAATTTATGCAACTCAGGAAAGGCTTCCTTGTACTCCTGCAGGAGTTTACACACAGTGGACAGGTCTGTTTCCTTTGAACATTTTTTGAGCAGCATCTGTTTTGCAACAAGAACTTCATTTTTCAGACTTACAACATCTGCTACAGTGCCAGCCATCACAGCCAGAGGGTGCAACAGGGTGGGATCTAGAAATGCATTAGATTTGGGTGCAAGACTAGATATGGCTCTCATCAGGTCAATATTCTTGTGTGAAAATCTAGTTTCCATTTCTGAAATGGCCCTGTCAAGGATTTGAGCAGGGATCTTTTCAGAGATTGATGGGGGGAAATGGTAGGGTCACCAGAGTCTGTATGGCCCAAAGTTGAGAGCACAACACTTTGACCCAGGTGTTTGCTCATTGTTCTCCTTCTCTTTGTTGGATGTGACTCATCCTCAGCAGGAGATGACACTCCCCAACAGTCTTCCTCACGGATGTTTTTTAAGGAGTCCAGTGCTGCACTAACAACCTCAGAAGCACTGCACAGATCAACTGACTGAGACTGTAGAATAGCATTTGCTGGTTTCAAGACACCAAGCACCCGCACTGGGAACTTTCCAATCTCAAAGAAGTGATGCCTCTTAATTTGGCATAGCAGGCCTGATGCCTCGGTGCACAGGTCAACTGCAGCATCATCATCCTCTGTCATCTCAGATAGGATACTAAGGATTTGTTCTTGATTGTCCACAGTGCACCTTGTCACCTCACCTCATAGTGACTTGTCCATCTGATCTCAAGCAGCCTTTTTAGACAAGGTGCATCATGTTTATTGAGCACATAGTGGTGGTGAAAAAGTTGTAGAGTGAACTAGATAGGCTAAAAATCTTTTGCACACGGCTCACTCTGCATGGCATGCAGAACCACTAAGTGCAGTTGGTGGTTGTAGCAGTGGATGTATGGGACATATCTGTCAAGCTTCTTTTGGAGCAGAGCTTGTACACCACCTCTAACCCCATCATAACACTGGTTAAGTATACTGTCAGCACTGTAGCCAGCATCAGAAAGGTGTAACAGCATCTCAGAGGTGATGTACTCTGCATCAAGTTGTTACAAGTCAAGCAACCCAATAAGATGCTCCTCTGGCATGGAATTTCTGACAAACCGTATTATCACAGACACATTTTCCACATTGCACCTATCCCTGGTCCCATCACTTTTGAGGCAAAACCCTGCAGAATCAGCACTTTCATATTTTTCCTGACCTCTCCAAGCACCATGTCAGCCAGTGTTTGGATAATTTCATTTGGATATCCTTAGATGTGTATTTTGCATTTTTGGGATACCCTTAGCAATGCTTGCTAGCTTCTCATCCTTCTCTAAGGTATATTCCATCAGTTTTAGAAAAATACCTGAAGCAATGTCATCATCATTACCCGCTGCATCATGTCTCAAGGTTTTTGCAGTCCCACGGACCCCCAACTCATTTACACAGAGAAACCTTATAGCACTACCAATACTCTTGACATAGTAATGTTTTTTTTCAAGTTGTGTTTTACCAACCAACATTGAATCCACAGTCCCCCTCTGGCCTCTCTGCTTTTATGCTCAGTCCAGATGGTTGAAGCATGCACATGGTTGTGGCTGGACACATGCCTCTGTAGCCCCTTGTCTCGATCAAGTGCTGCTTTCCAGTTGTTAAAACCAGTTAAGGTAAAACTACATCCCTCTCATTAACAGTGCTGCCATATTTCCGACAGGGAACAGAAGCATGCGTCCCACACAACAGAGTACTCCAGCCATGGTTGTGTGCGTACCAGGCAGGATTGAATGATCTTAATGTTGTACCACCAAATACACGTTTGGGGTAACTAGCCAGTATTGGCTGGGATGGTGTATTGCCATTTAAGTCACTGGGTAGCTGAGCGGGTTGCTTTGGGGCAGCAATTGTTGGCAGAGGTACAGGAGAAGCAGTGCCTGTTGATGCCACAGGAGTAGACATGCTAGCTGTGTCTCTGATGTACCAATCAATGGTATTGCCATTGGTACAGGCAGCAGCAGCGCCACACTTTTTAAAAGCTTGGGAAAAAGGATGCATTTCACAGCATTAACTTTCCCTTTGTGAGCTGCTGGAAGCTGGGTGGAAAGTGAATAAATAAGCTTTACTAAAATCTCTGTGATTACATCAGTATATGAAACAAGAAAACTGTTGAGTGCAGAGTTGAAAGCTGGGACGGGCTTTGTGTCGGGGTCTGACAGACAGACTCAGGTCCTCCAGTCGGCTCTATGCAGCAGACAGGCTCACAGTGGTGCTTGTGGGATCGAGAAAGAAACACTTCTCTACCAGACTGAAACTGTGAGAAGAACAATGGACTAGTCCCCCATTGACTGCACAAATATAGATATATTTTTTAGTTGTTGTTAATTATTTCACGAGTTGCTACGATTTTGATGACAGAGATTTGCTGCTTCCTCAAAGCCTCCTGCAGTTGACGAGCTCATTTCGCTCTGCCCTGCCTGCTGAGAAACCTGACACCGGGTCATTTGCATACTAACAGTGATTGGACGTTTAGCTGGGGGATCTCTGCGGAGTGCTGTGTGAGCTGCGGACAAACAGTGCACGGAGGGAAAGAGCGAACAAGAGGTGAAACCTATCATCTCATTTGTGCCTTTTCCAGTGGATTTTTCAGCTACTGTAGTAAATCTTGTCCATATTCAGTTCGTAGGTAATCTATTATTTTCTTTCTCAACCTCTAAAAGTTTGATTTAAGGGGGCAGGACGTTTGTTTAAGGGGGCATTGCCCCCTCTTGCCCCAGCGTAGAGCCGGCCCCAGTGAACACAGGAAATCTCCGTCAAACCAACGAATCTAACATTCCTTCTAGCAAAGAGAGTCCAACTAAAACATAACGGTGGGTTTTGCTACCATTTACAGTTGATTACCCCCCATCAACCCCCTCCCTTTGACAAAAGTCAACATCCGCCCTGAAAGAGTTAAAACACTTAGGGATTTTTACACGGATAATGTCTTTGCATCCTATGAACAACTACTCTTCAAATTGAACTTCTCATCAACACATTTATTCCACTACTTTCAAATTAGAAATTGTGCTATACGGAAACTGCCCAATTTTCCTCACCTTCCACCCATTTCTAGTCCAGAAGAAATATTGATCAGTCTTGAAAACTAAGATAACATCTCTACATTATATAAAACATTTATAGTCCCTTATTTTCAAAGATCCCAGGGTAATAGTGGGGCAAAGATCTTTTACTTAATATTTCAGAAAAGTAGTGGAAGTCAGCCATACTCCACCTCTTTTAAGTCAGTGGGCAACTGATGTTCGCTCTACATTATTTGAAATTGGAAATAAAATAAAATTCTCACTTAGAGGATCTGTTCAAAACTTTTTAAAATATGGCAGGATCTAATCAATAACATTTTAGAATAAACATCCTTATTGGGGAAGAGGATACTCTTCTTTCCTTGCTACTTTTAAAGATTTTCTCTGGTTGATGGCTATCCTCTCTTTCTCTTGGGTGTGGGTTGAATTTTGGTTTGTTAAGTTTGACATGATTGTAGGGAATGTTATTTGCTTCAAATTAAAATCAATAAATATATATTTATACATTGTCACACATGTGCAACTAGGAGCGAGCTGAAAGCACCGAATGGAGGTGATTACCCTCAAGGCCAGGGGATGGCGGGGTGCTCTAAACCTATTTCTTTTATCTCTGCAAACCAAATACGGGAAAACCTGTCTGATTTAACGTCACTTCCGGTTCCGGTGCCCAGACTGACGTCACTTCCTGTTCCAGCACCCGGATTGACGTCATTTCCTGTTCCAGCACCCAGACTGATGGCACTTCCTGTTCTGGTCAAATGACATCACTTCCGGTTTGAAGCATATAAATCCTCCACCTTGCCAAACTAGTTCAGTTCATTCTGGGAACTCAAACCAACAACTACAACTACAACGTCTTGACTTCAAACCTTTGCAGCTAGGAACAATATATGGGTGGCTGCCCCAAACCTTTTTCAGTGTGTTGAGACTCGTTCTTTTATAACATATAAAATTACCTCAGCCAATGAAGAGAGAGAGACCTAATCTCTATGGTGAAATTCATCCTGACAAAGCTCATTTGGAGGCTCCTGGAGCAGCGTGACACGGACTACATGCTGAATGTTTCTTTAATGCATGACATCTACATACCTATTTTAGCTTGTTGTTTTAGGTCATTTTGTTGCCATTGTGGGTTTGCAGTGTTGCTGTAACAGCGGAAGTAACTTTTCAAGCATGGCCCTTCGAATAGATTTATCACAGTAAGATCTCAGTCTGAACTTTTGCAAAATAAATAAAAAATTCTATGTAAATTTGAAATCAAAGCAACTAAATAGTGGGAACAAACAAATGTCTCTGTGTAAGCCCATCAGTCTCTGTACCGAAAGTGAATTTGATCATAAATTTTCTTCAAGTTTTGTAATGTCTTCATTTTTCTCCAATGCTTCTGTCCCGTTATAATTTGGTAATTTCCTTATTTAGTTATTTCTTTGTTATGTTGATCCCATCTGTATATTTACAACTGTTACACCACTACTGTACATGCTAAAATTCATTGTAAGTTGCCCAAACTTAGCCTGTGGAGGACATTACTGTACCATGTATAGAATGAACACACCCGATAGGCCAAAGGCTGGAGGATGCAGTGCAATGTTGAGTAGCTTGTCCTGTATTAAGAATATTTTAAAATGTTCTACTCTGATCCATTGTAGTAATGAAACTTAATTTTTAATCTTACATTAACAAATCCTGCCAATAAAAATACAAAGGAAGGAAAGGCTTCCTTTATGAAATTGAACTAAAACAGAAAAGCTAATAAAGTAAATTACATCACACACATGCCAGCACACACTCATACGTACAGTATGTCTGTAACCACAGATGAAGATGGAATAGTTTCCATGTCTCTTTCTTGTACTTGTTCAGGACTTAAAAGTTTCCTATTTTACTTTTCCTGAATGTAGAATGATCTTTTATTATATTACGTAATGAAAGCATAGTGTATGATGCTATAAGGGCATATTTATGGCAACAATTGAATACGGTTTAATGAAGGAGACTGCATGTCTGATAAATGGTTAATTATCTTAGCCCATTTGTGACAAATTATCTGTTTAAAACTAAAATGAAAGAATGCTGTGTTATAGGTCTTTACAATCATGAGCATATTTACAGATCAAAATAGATTGAAATGAAGCTTCCACCTCATCCATTTACTTGGAGGGCCATATCTAGAAATGGCATGTGCTGACAATATCTCTATTAACAGTGATGGAAGGCATGTCATGGTAACATTATTAACAGCCACGCTGTGTGACAGCCTAGCCGGAGATGACTAATATGCTTGAGTGTTAACCCCTGTATGACATTTAATATTATTAATGTAAAATCTCTGTCTTATTTTAATTTAGGCAGAGCCAGTCACTTAAATATGATGAATATTATGTACAGACAACCACAACATAATTTAGATAGAAAGTTCATACATGTTGAAATTAACATTTTTGCTCATAAAAGTTCATTCTTCTTTAAAGTACCGATGACATTCTGAAAATCAATAATACAATGATACAGCTATCTGGAAATCAACATATATAATGAATCTATTCTATTCTAATTCTATTAGACAATTACAGAATATTGTTTCAGTCATTATACTATTGTAATTTAATTTCATTTTTGAAACTTGCATTATTTAAATACCTTTGCTCAAATCAATCCAAAGCTACACAATAACTGTACTGTATTTAACAGATTAGGCAAACTTGTAAAAGAAATGAGTTACTTTATCAACAGTATCCTAGTTTCCCAACCTTTATAATTGCATTTGTATTTTAAATGTCTCCTCCCCAAGTTAAGGATTGTCAATCATAAATTTGCCACAAAGATGTGGGCCTTTGTGCTGACATTCTGTGCCCTTTTCACATTTACTCTAGGGAAGTAAAATAATAAATCTTAGGACTTGTTCGACCCAGAACTCATAACATAAAAGGCAAGAAAAAAATGAACGAGAGGTGCTAAGCTTATTTCTATGCAAATCAATTACAGATCTGAAAAAAACTGGCATTTCAAATTAGAAATGCCCCTAGAAAAGAAAAAGAAAAAAAAAAGAAACCACAAATTCATTAATTTTTTTCTGCATAATTAAATACTTGACAGAAACCAAATATTACTTGATCTAAATATTTAAATTAGTTTATATTCTATTTTCAAGAAAGGAATATAGGATTTCATTGATAATTTCATATTTTAATTGAAAATACACACCTTTTCTTAATTGATGTTTAGATATAAACTTACATATATAAAGGCTACAAAGATGGAAGCACTTAAATAAATGAGGAAGAGAGAAGAGTACTGAAACCAGACGTTTCCACACAAGTGCACTTCCTTAATTAATGAGTTAATTATGCAAGTCTCATTCCCACATGCTCTGGCTCATTGGCAAAAATGCCTGCCCAGCATTTTAATACATAATTACAGCTAACGTGTCTAGAGGACATAAGCACAGTGACTTTAAAGGGTGTGATTATTTGACCTGCTTGCGGATGGTTTCTGTGGAATATATCTAGGCAGATTTCTGGGTGGGATTCAGAAGGAATGGCATCTCATTATCTTAAAGCCAAGTTAAGGTGCTGTCCTGCCATTTACTTGGACTGCCTACCACTTACCCAGCATGTTAAATATGTCCAATATCGCGATCACTAGTAACAATTTGCTGTTAATAAATGATGGACATTGGTGTCTTTGACCAGAGTGCAGTGTTGCTGAATGTAGTAATTACTCCTCTTACCATCAGTAACCAAAATACTCAGCCCTCCATTAGGTTACATTCAATGACACTTACTTTGTCTGGAGTTGTTTCTTTATCTTATTGACTTAAAAGACTGCATTACAATGAGAAAGTTACAACCCAACAGGACACCCTCGTTCATTATTACACATTATTCAAACAGGATCAGATACCCTCTTCCCTTACTCATTTAAAAGTAAGAATTAAAGATTTAATAAATGTAATCATTCAAAGATATTAAGGAAATTAAAAGGTTAGCAGAGATTTAGTATGCTTTATTAACTGAGTACTGCATTAATACACATCTGCCAGATCCTAAACAAGGTTTAGATTGTTTCTTGTAAATTGGATTTTTAATAAAATAAGGCATCCTTTTTCTATTGTATTATACTTGGTAGGTTAGGATTGTTCCATATGAGTAAGTTAATACCGAATTCTAGCATCATAGTAGACTTTCTGTCAGGCAATAACTTCCCATCTGGTGTTTTACCCCAACAATCCTATTAGAACAGGGGTAGGCAATGTCGGTCCTGGAGGGCCGCAGTGACTGCAGGTTTTCATTTCAACCCAATTGCTTAATTTGAAACCAATGTTTGCCAATCTCAGACCTCATCTAATCGATAGATAGATACTTTATAAATCCCAAGGGGAAATTCACATAATGTTATGGCATGTTAGTCTGCAATATTAGGTTCTTATATCATAGATTTTTTTCCTTTCCAAGGATGTCATCTTAATTATTTGAAGTCTAAAACGGATCATTTTCAGTCTGTCAGATTGTTCTGTTAAATTTTGTATTAAACCAGATTGTGCATGATGAATCCACACAGGTGTGAATGGAAACAAGTTGGACAGAGAACTGCTGGCTCCTTTGTCATTTGCATCTTATTGCTTATACTGTATGCAGGTGTTTAAGACTGAAATAAGCCATTAAGTGCAGGAAACCTTAACAAGTGAGACCAAAAAAATGAAGGATCAAAATGTAAGTTGAGCAATAAGTACTTCATCAGCAATAGTTGACCTCTCATTAAGAAACTGAACAGGAATGAAAACCTGCAGCCACAGCAGCGCTCCAAGGCCGACATTGCCCACCCATATATTAGAAGTTGACAGATTATTTTAAATCCAAGATTGTCTGATGAATAAGGAAAGATTTTTTTCCACGTGTTCTGGGCATGGAACACTGGTTTACAAGATGCTTAGGATAGTTATTGTAGAACTAATATCTATTAATCTATTTTACCATGAGTTTGGTATAGAAGAGGATTTAACATGATACTCAATATGACTGTAAAAGACTGTGTTTCTCGAATCTATGAGATAATAAAGAAAGCTCTGATAAAATCTTCAGAAGTGCTAGTGCTGCTTAATATTCACATGCTTTAAGTTGCTTCTAGCAAATTTTTGTTACTGTTTAAATGACTGTTGATGCCAACACGTGTTACTCACCCAATGTGTTTGAAATCAACAGAACCGAATTAAATAAGAAAAGTCCATATCTTCAAGAAGGTAGTGTGTCCCACCAATGTCATCTGCTGAATTATAAGAAAGTATTTACACTTTAATGTTATCAACACCAGAAAGGCAAAATCCCCTTTATATAATTTGTATAAAGAAACCCCACAAAAGGCATTGTCCACTGAAAAAAAAATAACGAAGCATAACATATTTCCTTTGGAAAAGAAGGTGAGATTTAATGAGCAATAAAATGATTCTTCTGAGTTTTGCTTCGTTGCTGTGTTACTGTACATTTGTCCTACTGAAGGCCAGTCATGCCTGTGCTATAGAGTTATTAGTTGTACATTAATTGTGTAAAAATATAATTAAAGGCTGAAAAGGAGTCAATAGTATCTCCAGAAATGGTTTACCTCATTCCACTTTAACTCCATTCCCTACAAATCTTGTGATCTTTCTGGTCTTCTGAATAATCTTCATAGTGTACTGTACTCCTTTTTAGCATCAGCTGCTACATTTCTGAGACTTTGCTTGATGTTCTCAGTTATTGAATTTTAGGTTTATGCAGGAAAATCATTTATTTCTCCTCTCTTATTTCCCTTCCTTCGTCAACTCAATTTCCTTTAGATATCGGTCTTTCTATGAAGTTGCCATGACTTAAAACCTGTGTCTATTACCCTCCAAATGACACACACAGTTACATTCTCCACAGTTCCTTCAGCCCCTGGCATATTAAAGACACTCCGCTTCTTTCACAATTCTTTGGACTCTACTGCCTCTGCAGTGATGAGGGTGACTTGTAAAATGAAGCACTTGGAATGAGGGGTTCCTTCATTGATACAAGATTTCTTTCTCATATTGTGGACATCAGCCAAGACAGGAGTAACCTCACTACATTCACTCTAAGAAGAACCCCAATAATCCACAGATAATCAAACAGAAGTTTCCAGTTTTGTGGACTGAACCTTCCTCAGGAGTCTTTTTTCTTAATCCTCCCTCAATCTCCTTTCATTGACCACCTAACCTACTCAAACTTGATGTCCACAGCTCAATTCACAAAGGTGAGACACATTCCTCCCCAGGCACTTTTAGCTGTAACAGGATCCACTGTGTCACTCAGAAATATGTCACTAACAATATCTGTGTAAATGGTATTTCTCTTAAATTCAATATTAAACCTCTCACTAGTCTAAACATTTTATCTACTACATTTCGTGTAGGAAGTGATCATAACCACACTGATTTCTCTCTTTGTGTTCCTTCATAGGCTTTCAAAGAAACTTTTCAAATGAAATCATAAAAATCTAAATCATTCTCAGAGGATCACTTATTTCTCTAGGCCTAAATGACCGATGAACTTTTTATTCTCCCCTCCATTTTCCCTACTTGCAGCTTTTCCCCTTTCAACTGTCTTGGTCTTGTTCTCTCCTATATATGTTACCTGCTTTTTCCTTTTCAGTTGAACTCCTGAACCTCTCTTAACCTTTCTTTCCTTTTCCTTGTCAAACAGAAAACTGGCATTTTCTGAAGCTGCAATTGTACTAAATTTACATTATAGTTATAAGAACTGGAAACTTCCATCCATCCATTCATTTTCCAACCTGCTGAATCCGAACACTGGGTCACGGGGGGTCCGCTGGAGCCAATCCCAGCCAACACAGGGCGCAAGGCAGGAACCAATCCCGGGTAGGGTGCCAACCCACCACAGGGCACACACACACCAGCACACCAAGCACACACTAGGGACAATTTAGAAGAAATGCAAACTTGTTTGGTTAAAACTGTTTTCCTCCTATATCCAGATGACACATGTCAGGTTAAAAATCAGCCAGAAATGATCCCAATATGCGTGAGTATTAGTGTTTTTACGCAAGTGTAACTGATGCCGAATCCAGTGTTGCTCATACCTCGTGCCTGATGCTCCTGGGATTGGCACTGGCTTGCTGTAATCCTGAACTGAGCAACTACAATAAAATAGACTTAATAATGGTTGTTGCTGTCATTGTATTTCTAAATATTACTGTATCTATTTAACAAATAATTTTAAATAAATAATGAACCACAAACTAACCAGGAATGCTATATTTGTATGCTTCAATTTCCATCCATAAATTTAATATGAACTGAAAATAGCCACTGTATCGTTACCTTTTAAAGAACATCTCTTTTCTGCCTGTATGTGAAATAAATTTGTAATATTTGTGTTGCAAACATCATCTAATTATTCTGAGAAGGAAAGCGTGAAATAAAGTATCCTAGGTGTAAATACTGCTCCCACTGTTATTAACTTTGTAGAATTCTCATATCCTGTCATTTTCCACGTGAGCTTTTCTCCTGATACTTCAATTTTGGTCCTGGTACTTCCAGTTTTCCAACACTAGAAATATTTAAAGTCTAATATTTATATTATGCCGATTTACAGTTTCCTATTGCTCCTGTGAGCGTGTCCTGTGATGGTGTAGCCCCCTATTGTTGGCTCTTCCTTGTCTTCACCTCGGGATGCCGAGATACACTCAGGCTCCCTGCAACCCTAAACTGGACTAAGCGGATTTGACAATGAAATGTTATATAAGAGTAAAATCAGTGCAGAATAGGGAATGCCTATTAAATAAAATTGACAATAAACTTACTAGTGAGGAATATTTAAACAATTCCAGGGCTCAAACTTTACTTAAATATTTTAAAAGTTAAATGGAACAACAGTCAAAAATGGGTCATCTTTGCTTAATTAGTTTTCATTAAAATATAATCAGAAATAACAGAATGAAAAAGATGCAGCAATCATTTTTGATTTGTTTATCACTGATAATGGAAACATTTGTATCTTTCTATACCTCGCTGACATATTTTGGGTCTTTAACTAAGCACTTTTTATGCATTTTATCTTATACATTTATGCAACAAAAGCAAAAATCTTTTAGAGTTACAAAAATCAAATGGATACGTGAAACCGAACTGAGGTGGGAAGCAAAACAATGGTTGTAACTGGAAAATCAGACACAAAGACACATTTTGAAAGCAGAGAACCACTCTCATAAATAAGTACAGATCAAAACTGCAATGCATAATAGTCTCAGAATCAAAGCAAAGGAAGGAAGTTAAACATTTCCAACAGAAATTTACCTGGGCCAAGACCTAATGTGCCTTTTCTGAGCATAGGAGTTGTTTTAAAGACCAGATGGGCATCTGCACATACGCTTTACATACATCTGTCACCTGTAAGTAGAAACAGATGGCTAGGAATTGAGACAAAAGGCAGCTGACATCCAGAGGGATGGAACGGGCACACAAACAAAAGGGATGTGAGCCCAGTTTTTGGCCATCAGACACCGTGAACAAGGTGAAGAAAAGGAGGAAACTGAACAATGACTTGTTATGTTCACTGGTGACTTGGAAAAAAATGACAAAGAGAAAGAGAAAAAAAATATAAAGAGCTGCTGATAAGAGTAACACTTTTGCTGGACTTCTTCCAAAGAGAATTCAAAGAGTGTAATACTTACTGATGTTCCATGACATCTTTTACAGAGTGCAAAATGGACACTATGACAGCAGGTACTCGCCCTGACCCTGTGGCATTACATCATAATTTCCATTTTGAACAATAGAAGACTGTTAGTCAGACAGAAATACGTAAAACATTGGGGAAGCAAGTTCAGACTGCTGGCACTCCTCAAAACCTGACAGGATATTCCTTGACTAAGCACAATATTTACCGCAGGCTGAAGATCCCTCAGTCTAAAACAAACAAAAAAAAAAACCTCTTACTTGTTGCCTCTAAAACAAAATCCATTTTTGAGGCGCAGATTCAGCTCTTTCGTTACAAGATGCCAATCATGTAGCTTTTAGTTAGAAAAAATGCAGGTAACTTTATATGCTGAGGAGTTTCAAAGACCACCTGTAGCCGTGCTCACTTTGTTACATATATGTCATAGACCATCAGGTTAAAAGAACCAGAAAACAACCAGGATTTCAAGGATAAATGTCCTCAGTCCTTTTAACTACCACTGCCCTGACAGTTTAACACACAAATGGGAAGCAGGGGCCATTATTTAACGGATGAACTTTTTTACAAACATAACTTTATTACTAATGAATACATTTACAAGAAGGTGATCTTTTTTTTATCATTCAACCTCAATAAGCTCAATTCTGACCTGAAGCTTACATAGTGAGAGGTGTGTTCGTGAGTTTGACGAAAATAACATAAAGATAAACAAATTGGGTGAAGATTAAAGAAAGTCAGAAATGTGATCATGTAGAAGAGAATAGTGATATACTGTAGATAAGATTTATTTGAAATAATCTGTGCTGTATATTATGGAAAAGAAGTAACAGATTAAGAATTGGCAAGCAATGAATTTCATATATTTGAGGTTGATACAAGGAGAGAAGGCTGTACAGAAAAATAAATAATAAAAGAAAGTGAATATAAAGGTAAGACAAGCTGGCAAGTCTTAGAACTTATCACTTGGTTAAAAAGTTATGTCATAAATAATGAAAAAAAGAAACGGGAAGCAAAAAGCTTTGATACAGGAATACTTTAACAGAAGCATTACCTTTGAAAGAAAATGACAATTTAAGCAGGTGTGAGAAAATTAAATTAAAGGAAGAATAAAATAAATGAAGGGAGGGCAGGAAGGCAAAGTAATTAAAGATATGTCAGGAAGCAAGTGTAAAATAAAAACAAGGAATTGTGGCATGAAAATACAATGAAATGGTCGCTTTGGTTTATTCCCTTTTCCCAGCACTAGTGCGTCTCTTTGTGACCAGCAGGACCTAGCTTGAGCAGGCAGGCACTCGCTTTTTATCACACAGGCTCAGGTGAACGAAGCAAGCCCTTGCAGGCTCCATATTAAGGTCCTTTTTCAGACCACATTTAAAGGCTCTTAGTTATTTCATTGTTTTTTTCAAACTAAGGTTTTTTTGGTCAACAATTACCTTAGGTATAAAACATAAATTTATATTTCAAAGTTATGTTTCATGCATCGTTTATCTCTCCATTAATATTATAAAAATTTTATATATTAGAAGAAGATTAGACAGTTGTTTGTTTTTATCTACTTAACAGATATTCCAAATATAGAGTAGATACAGTTAATGTATTGCTTTAAAGGGTATCACTCATTGACTCTGCAGCCTCACCTGATGGAACGAGACTCATAAATTACGATTGGATATCTGTGCTGGTCACAGATTGATCAGCAAAACATGTTTGAATACAAGGTTGCTGATGAATGTATAATACCTGATCCAAGATTACCCTGTTTCAAAGGTTAATGAATGACTTTGCAGTAGTGTGATCTCAGTCAGTTAATTTTGGCCACATATTTAAAGAGACATTATAGATCTCCATTCTGTTATTGATTAATTCATATTAGTTTGCTTTGATAGCAACAAAAGCTTGTCAGAATGATAAGGTACCAACTCGCCATCTCTTCCCAGCATCATCCCAGCTCCAAAGAAGGCAGACACTTCATCACCTAATGACTACACAGATCAGTTGGCTTTATGTCACACATCATGAAGCCTTTTGAGGAGCTGGTACTCGACTATATGAGCCCTGGGGTTGAAAGACCACTTGAACCAACTGCAGCATGTCTATTTGTCAATGTCTGGAGTGGAGGATGCAATTTTCTACCAGTTCCACAAACTCACAGTATTGTGCCTGTTAGGGTGTTTGATTTCTCAAGTGCCTTCCAGCCATCTTTGTTAAGACAGGGCTAAGCAGGTAGATGAGCCTTTGGTGTCATGGATAATGGATTATCTGTCACGCAGACCAGTTTGTGATGTTCAAGGACTGAAACCTGTGATGATGATGTGAGCAAAACTGGAGCACAGCCAGGAATAGTCCTATCTTCTTTTACTGTATCTTCACACTGCACAGCTTGGACTATAAATATAACACCAGGACACTTCACTTGCAAAAATTTTCATATAATTCTGTATTAATGGTGTGTATTGATGAAGGGGAGAAGTCAGAGGACAGGAGTGCTCCTTATTCAGTAAACAAAACTTTCTGCAACTTAACATCAGCCAAATCAAGGATTTGCTTTTTGACTTTTGCCACACCAAACAGTTTCTACACTTGGTCGCCATTCAGACAGTGCACTGTCACAAGTACTTGGGAGTGCATATCAATGACACTGAAGAGGAACTACAAAAGAAAGGGCAGGTCAGACTACATTTTCTTAGGAGAATGTGCTCCTTAAAAGTGGGTAATTACATCCTTTATGTGTTCTACAACTCTGTGATGGCCAGTGTGATGTTATACTCTGTGGTGTGTTGGCCCAGAATAAAAACAAAACTGATATCCACTATGAACAATATTGCACTTCCTCTGTCTAATACACTATCATTAACTACTTTAAGCCAATGAATTATTCAGGGGATGAGTGTACAAAAATCCTGCTTAGGCTCCATTATACTTACAGCAATACACCTTTACAATGGCTAACTTTGACTTCTCTTTTTATCTCTAACCAGATCACAAGTTGTCTTTTTTTTGGTTATTCTAGTTTGTGTTTAAGTGGGGACATTGCTGTTTCCTGTAATGTGTATTTATTTATGTATTGCGCTCCCATATAAAATTATGGAAGTAGCAAAAAAGCCCCACCATTTTTTAAAATGAACAGGAGGAGAGGCATTGGGTCTGTAGTGACGCATGTCACAGTCAGAAGTGTGGAAGAAGGACTTTACATCACATGTACAAGCCATAAAAGGAGATGAATCCTGCCACTTAAACCATCAATTCCAGACACACTGCCGGTGATGCCATTGATGTCACTTAAATCTTGGATATCTGCATATCAGATCATTACTGTATCTTCTCTAACCTAACAACATCTGTTACAATGACAAGAGAGAAGCACATTTTTATTCAACGTGTTTTAATGCCACAGCTGTAGCTCCTTTTTCTAATATTATTAATAGGCAGTTTGACTGTAGTACCTGTTCTAACAAAGTTGGCAATGTCAGCAGTGAGGTCAACAATTTCAATAGGAAACTGAAGGCAGTGGCGGACATAGCAGCTCCTAAAAAAATCAACCACTATAACTGTTGTAATTCTGAGGAAATTTCAAAACTGTCTTTAAATTTGAAAATGGAAAAAGTACTGTAAAATTACAGATAAATGACAAAAAAAATCTAAATTAAAAATCCACTATGAAATACTAAACACTCAGACTATCAAATAAAATATAATTCAATTTAAAAGTTGGTCTGATATGTGTTTACTAGATTGTGTTCCTGATCCCTGTTTTTTTTTTTCTTTTTTGTCTAGTTTAAATAATCTTTTATATGATTATTGTAAATATTTATTTTACATCAATAGTATTACATTTTTGCATTATGTTTTTATGTATGAATCTGTATTCTTCTATTTTCTGTGTGGTACCCCAAGAGGCGGGGCCACCCTGACATCACCACTCCGGACTCTTATTCTCTGGCTATTTAGGTCAGAGCAGAAGGGGTGGGGGGGCATTGAACTTGTTTGGTGTTACAGTGAATATTGTTTATGGGCTTTGGAGCTGGGATTAAGCCCATTGTGGGTGAGGCCGGACATAGGAGGTCAGGCCTGGCCTTGCTTTTAAAGCCTTTTGGAGGCCTCACATCTTTCTCATTATGGGTCTATCTCCAAACCATATACATTTGCTTTCTCTCTAATTCTGTTTGTGATAGAACATGTTCTTAAAGTCATTGTATTAAAAAAAAAAGAACTGATTGATTGATTCTGCCTGTACAGTAACATCCGTTACACACACTCACGTGAGCTTTGAGCCTGAATTCAATGGCAGGCTATTGAAAATTGGCAGTGGCACTGCTAAATATGGATTCAAAACAGCAGGTAAACATCTGGGGAAAGCAGAGAAAAAACTAAAATGTCAGCTTAATGCTTTAATATGGAAATGCGGAACTGTCTTTCAAAGTAAAGGCTAAATTCTTATTTTTAAACGTAGACAAAACAACGCAACACACGCAAAAATAATCTGAACATGAGTGAGCAAAAGATGTTTTAGGAGTTGAGCTCACAAGACCATATGGATGAACATGGTAAGTGCTTGCTTAATCACCCGTCTCTCTTAAGTTGGGCTTTCAAGTGTATGATGACCCATGAAACCCAAGTACACTGCACCAAAACCGTTGATGACCACAGTAAGACATCTAGCTAACCTCTTAATATTCCTCTCCTTAAAACATAACCACAAGACACAACTATCACATCTATTCAGTAAATGTTTTTGGAAGGGCGGGAGTACAGAGATCAACAAAAGGGAGGCGTAAATACGTGTTATTAAAGTTTTCCATATACCTGAATGTATACATACCAAATAAATATTGTTATTTTATTAAAGCTCATCTTGTTCTGTTCCCTGGTAACTGCAAATACATTTTAGAAAGAAGGTGCGTGAACACCCATAAAGTTTATTTTCTAGTAATCTATTCCACTTTATATTTGAAAATGATATCCCCATTCCTTGCATATCAATCTTAATTAATGTGAGTCTCATAAATTCCCTGCAGTGATGTAATCAGAATGACAAATTAAGCAATGGCCAGGAAAAACATCAATTTCAATAAAATGAAATTCACATTAATTTGTTGTTTCTAAACACCCTGCAAATGTTCCTTTGTGGCCCACCAACACTGCACAGCTGTCAGTATCAAGATGGAGCTTATGCTGCTGCAAGAAAGTATAGAGCTTCACGCAAACCTCAGCAGCAGCTTCAACATTCACTCAATGCTCCTGACAGACTACAGTATTTGATTTTTATCCCTTGATCCCTAAGCAGGCAGACAGTGAGCACTGGAACACTCATTTTATATATACCTTTAGGCTGAATCAATCAATGGCACAAATCAAATCCCACACCTCACCATCTGACAGATTCAATGCCATCATCTTTGCTTTTTAGTTGTTATTCCACTAACTGCTAAACTAAAGACCTCCGCCTCTTTCATTTCTCCATTGTCTTACTTACATAGCCGTGGGTAGTTTTGTTGGCTTACACTAAATAATAAAGTTTACATGCACAGAGCTATTCTAAAATATAACATTAACACGATCTGTAAATTAACAGTTAATATCACACATTCATCCACATGCCATACGTAAATATGTAATGTCATACTTATTAACTTAAGGAATATTATTCTAATTTTAGTACAGCTGGTCTTGTTATTTCCTCTGGTAGCTATAAATATATATAAAAAGAAGGTGCTTGAAGACCCATAAAGTTAGGGTTAAGGTTAGTAATAGGGTTTCTCCTTATGTTTAAAAATACACAATTCAGACGTGATCTTTTTTGCCAGCGTACTATAATTGCAAGGTGATGAAATCAAAATATACTTTCTTAAAACGGGTTCGGATTTCTGCCAAGAAGGTTTTTCTGGCAAAGATCAATTATATTTTTGTGTGGATATCTCTAACTCCAGCATACCATCAATCATATCTAGAATATTCACTTGATTTAACTTTTGAAGTTCAAAATAAATGTCTAAGCACATGTATGTCCCTGGTCAAAGGCTAATTTACGTGATCCTGTGCCCAATTTTACCTTAAGGTTGGAGTTAGAACCTCAAACTCTTTTTAAATTCTTAGGGTGAATCAGTTAATTTCAAGACGTTTGTGGAGTCAAGTACAGATGAATGCATTGTCAGTGCCAAAGTAGTTCAATTATTAGGATTTAAACAACTAATGTGACAAGTAGGGGGTATTACAACACCCCAAACCCAGGAAACAACAACACAGACACAAGTCTCAGGTACAAATGCAAGAACTGTTTAACAAATACGTTACAAAGGCTTCCTTTTGATAATGGCACAAACTCAATACAATTCTTTTCTCTTTCTCTCTTTGTTTCTTCTCCTCCAGACCTATCAGGCGAATTTTGTCCGTCCTCCACATTCGACTCCATCTCACCTGGATTAGGTTGAGCATCTTCTTTTATCTTGGACCTGGGAGTACTTTCGGTGGTAGGGCATTGCTCATTGGAAGCACTTCTGGGTCAAATGGAAGCTCTAAAAAGTAGGGATTACTAATCCCAGCATTTCCTCCTAGCGGCCCCCACAGAACCCATAAGGGGCTGAGCCATGGAACTACAGGTCCCAGCATGCCCTGTGGGTGGGATTGTGGGAAACCTAGCCCAAGGATGTTGCTCACTATCATATCTGGGGAGCCATTGACCTGTAAAGGAACTTTAGTCCATCTCTGCCGGGACACTAACATACTGTATTCACTCCAAAATTGACACCTCTTGCCAACCTTCTTCTTTGGCCATTCAGTACGGCAGCCTCCTGGCCCAGGTAATGAATCATACACCATCTCAGTTGGGATGCCAGCCCATGCCTGCTGTACCTCACATAAGGTAATAGGTCATTAATAAAAAACCAATTGCTACTGATTTCTCTGAACACTGCACCACACTACCTATTTTTGTTTGCTAAGGGACTTGACTTAAAGCCAGAAATTTGCTGGTTTAATGCCTTCGACTGCCTCACAGTGTGACCTTGATGAATTCACTTTACCTTCCTGCCGTGAAGAATTGTGGGGTGTTTAGCTTCTGGCACAGCAGCCTTGCTGAGTCTGCCTCAGACATTTAGAATTCCACTTTGCAAGACTACGTCAAGTTGGTAGATTTGACTATTCTTTCTTTACATGGTAATTGTTCTGTAAAGCTTTAATATCTTCTAGATAGGCTTGCAATTGACTGAGGCAAATAAGCTTTTTTCAGCTTTAGGTAAGTTTTATAAGGAAAGTTGCTTTAACTTCATTGTTGTTTTATATTCCTTCATATGTTCTGTGATTAGTGATTTCAGTTTTAAACTCACACTTATTGAGTTTACTATACAGTAAAAAAAAAAAAAAAAAAGGTTGACTATCAGCTAACTGTTTGGGTGACAGCTCTGCTCAATTAGTATATGTAATTAGTTTAAAGAAAGGAAAAAAATCTCGGTAACCAAAAGGGTTCAAGGGGACGTTATCTGTCACTATATATATATATATATATATATATATATATATATATATATATATATATATATATACTAATAAAAGGCAAAGCCCTCACTCACTCACTCACTCACTCACTCACTCACTGACTCATCACTAATTCTCCAACTTCCCGTGTGGGTGGAAGGCTGAAATTTGGCAGGTTCATTCCTTACAGCTTCCTTACAAAAGTTGGGCAGGTTTTATATCGAAATTCTACGCGTAATGGTCATAACTGGAAGCAGTTTTTCTCCATTTACTGTAATGGAGATGAGCTTCAACGCCGTGGGGGCGGAGTTTCGTGTGACATCATCACGCCTCCACGTAATCACGCAGTACATAGAAAACCAGGAAGACCTCAAAAAGCGCTGAAGAAAACATGCATTATATAATTGAGAAGGCAGCGAAACAATAAGAAGCGAGCGAGTGACATATACAACCATATTCATGAGTTCTGCTACTTCGGAAACAAAGCACGATGTAAACCTACACTTTAAATTAAGTTCATAGACAGGCTGCGCTGGCGTTTGTAATTTAGTGCCTGCCCATATAAGGCCGTCCGTCAGCGGCAATCCAATAGCAAACTGCCACGGGTAAATATTCACGGGTGAAGGACTGTGCTTATGGAGAGGAAGATGAGATGGTCAGGGTGGTGTTTGACACAAACTCAGCGAAACTGCGAGAGAAAGTTTTAAGTGCCAGGACTAAGGTAACATTAAATACAGCCACGGACATAGCACGAGATGGCACCAGCACAGCTGGGAACCTTCGATGCATGTACACCGAGTGGCTCACGTGAACTGACGAGTGCACAGATAAAAGCAACAGTTCCAAAGAGCACTGAACAAAACCGAATTACACAATTGAAAAGGCAGCAAAAATATGAAGCGTCTGATAAGCATATTCATAAATGCAGCTACTGTGGAAACAAAGCACACGGTGGAAAAAGTCAATGTCCCGCTAAAGGAAGACAGTGTAAAAAAAACCCGTGCATGCAGTGTGTCAGGTCTCAGATAAAGAAGAAGACGAGCTGTTTATTGATGCAGTAAGAAACGAATCGATGAATGAAACCTGTCATCTTTACAACGATTGACAAACACGGAATGTAACTTGAACACAACACATCCTACAAATACGAGCCTGATTGAAAGAAATAATGATAATCAAATCCTTGATGACAGCAACACTCAGTAACACTCACAAAACAAATACTGTATATTGACAGTCATGTTACGTTATTTTTAAAATGTTCCCTTTTCTTTTTCTAGCTTTTTTAACACACTACTTCTCCATGATACGCGGGTATATATATATGTATATATATATATATCCCGCTCTACATACTCGAATAATGGATACTTTATTCGCCATCAATGATTGTTTTGGTAAAGCCATACTCAGTGTATTCATTAGATGAACGGTAAAAAGTAAGAGCGATGGGAGGATGAATCATTGAGGCATGCAGGCTGTAGTCTTGCGTCAACTCTATCTGAATTGCGCGATCACATTTGAAAAAATATATCTTTTCAAGTTCTATTTAGTCCATATGTGTCAAACTCAAGGGCATGAGATCATTTTATATACTGTATTATTGTTATTAAAGCCCGGTATATGAAGCGCTGGTAACACAATAAACTACAGATCCCATAATGCAGCGCTTCAGCTGCCTTGCATCAGGGTAACCTGAATGCAATTCAGAAGATACAGAAAACAGCATAATTAAATAAGAATCTGACACTTCAGCGGACGTTTTACCGTGCACAATCACAAAGTGATTTCAAGTGAAGCTGCTTTTATGGGAGACACAAATGCACCAGTTCACCTTGCCCCACTTTCCTGTTGCCAAGTAATGTTAAACCAAGTCGTCACTACGGTGTTCCCAAATATGCACTTTGCTGATAAACTGAGCGCACTGAGTTTGCACGGCGCTTTGGTGACTTTGATGAACAAAAAAAGTCTGTCTACATGCGGCTCGAACCTTGTGCATGTTTGGTAGCACATATCTGTGTGAGAAGCTCTTCTCAGTGATAAAGACTAACAAAACAGCACACAGGTGTCGCCTCACTGATGAGCACCTGCAATCCATCCTGAGAATCTCCACAACACAGAACCTCACAGCAAACAGAAACGAACCTGTGGCCAAAAAAAGATGCCAGGCGTCCAGCTCTAAAATGACATCTGAGCAAAGACAACTGAATGATTTGATTTGTTATTGCACGTAAGAGCGGAGTCAACTGTTTTAACAAACAGCGTATTGCACTGATCTGAAATAGCTGTGTGTGTATATATGTATATATATATATATATATATTATTTGTGTATATATATGTGTGTGTATGTATGTATATGTGTGTATATATGTGTGTGTATATATGTAGATATATATGTATGTATATATGTGTATATGTATAGATATGTATATATATATATATATGTTTATGTGTGTGTGTGTAAATATATATATATATGACAACAACACTCATCACTCACAACAGTGACAAAACAATTACATTGACAATCAGGTTACGTTATTTTCAAAATGTTTCCTTTTCTTTTTACTTCTCCGCTGCCAATCGCAGGTATTTTGCTATATATATATATATATATATATATATATATATATTGTGGCCCCGCCGACGCCAGGAGGACGTGAGGAGGGCTTGTGCCTCCTCCAGACCGCGAGGCGTCCGTCCTGGTTCTGTTGGGGCCACGGGTTGAGGGCATGGAAGCCCTTCCCTGTAGGGGCCCGTGGTCACCGCCAGGCGCGCCGATGCCGGTTTATCCCGTCGCGGTTGCCGGTTGGGGCTGGAGCCCGGCGGGGCGCTTGGAGGACCGGAGGAGGCGCAGTGCCTCCTCCAGACGGAGTGGGGGCGTCCGTCCTGGTTAGGCAGGGGGCCTCGGGTACAGGGCTTTGAAGCCCAGCCCTGTAGGGACCCGTGGCCACCGCCAGGCGGCGCCCCGGTGCCTAATTATCCGGGGAGCCCGCACTTCCGCCACACCAGGAAGTGCCGGGGAAGACGACGGCGAGACACAGATGGCTTCCGGGTGCACGGCGGCCCTTCCGCCACACAGGGGTGTGGCCGCTGTTAAGTGCCGGGAAGCAGCTGGAGCCCATCCGGCTCCCCATAAAAGGGGCCGCCTCCCTCCAGTCGGTGGTGGAAGTCGGGAGGCAGAAGGACTGAGCTGGAGAGAGAGGACGGGAGGCGGCCAGGACAAAGGCAAAGAGACTGTGGGCCCTGGACTTTGGGGGAAACAGTGCAAGAGGCACTGGGGGTGCACGTGAGCCATTTTTGTATTTATTATTAGCGACAATAAATGGTGTGTGGTGAAACAATGTCGTCCGTCTGTCTGTGCCGGGGCCAGCGTTCACAATGGCGCCCAACGTGGGGCCCGAACCCACGACCCTGAGATTAAGAGTCTCATGCTCTACTGACTGAGCTAGCCGGGCAGGGGAGACAAGATGGCAGCGGGCGGTGGTCCCGCCGCTGACAGGCACGGGATTGGCCGGTTTGTCTTGCTTGCCCGCCGATGATTGGATAGAGGCGGGCCCAAGGAATGCCAGTCTCGCCAAACCGAGACCCGATTGGGCCAGAGGGAGTGGCCCAGAGGAGGCAGGCGTCGCGTGGAGCTGATGGACAGGTAAGCCCACCGACGCCTGTCTCTCTCTTTCCACCAGCGGCTCGGCGTCGCCGGAGGAGTCCTTCGCCCGCCAAGCCGTCTTTGAGGAGTTGCTGCGTGTTCTAGTCGCCAGTGCGAGCAGCTGATGGAGAAGGCGGTCGCGTCTGGAGTGACACCGCGTGAGACGGAGGAACGGGCGCGGCGCTGGAACCGGAGGCAGGCAGAACACGGCGGGAGTGGTGAGTGTTGCCGTTCCGTAAAGCAAGTGGGGGTTCGCGAACATGGCCGTGACTGTTTACAGGACGGCGGCCCGGTAGGCAACTTCCCAACAGCGGATGCGGCGGTGCAGACAGCTAGCGAGGCTGGGAGATCAACACGCAAGGGCTGGTAGGATCGGGCTGCTGAGTGCCCTGGGTCCTAGCGCCCTGCGCTTCAAGCCCGCAGCTGTCTCCTGTCGCTCTGCCTGGGCAGACGGGGCTGGATTTGAGCTTTGCTGTGCTCAGACCCAGACCGCCAGCGCGTCCAGAAAAGAAGGAGGAACCGAAGGGTGAATGCCGGTTCCTCCGATAGGAGAGGCGCGCGCGCTGGCGCGTCGAGAAGGCGCCCTCGTACGGGCAGAGGAGATCCCTGGGCGGCTGGGCGAGCGCCTGCGAGCGGTGCCGCGACGCAGCGGACGGGCATGGAACCTGCGGCGGAGGACTTCAGCAGGCAAGTTGGGGGCTGTCGGAGGGGGCAGGAGCACGGTCGTCACGGAGACCGACGGGGCGCTCGGGATGAGTGTCCTGGCTGTGCTTCTGGCCCTCTTTTCCTTTATTTTACAGGCCCAAGCCCCGACGGCGCTGAGGCCGGCGTCGGGGGACCTGCCCGCCTGAACGGGCTGCTCCGGAGTGCTCCACGCCGGGGCCTACAGTGACCCGCTGGGGGAACGGCGGGCGAGCGGCGGCGCAGACCACAGGGGACGTTTGCGCCGGCGAGGGTGCGAAGACAGATGTCCCAGGGTGCCGTGTTGGACCCTGGGGACATAGTAGGACCCTCGCTGGGGCGTGCTGCCCTTCGGGTTGTGCGTTCGGACCCACGTGTCCTCGCTAGCGGTGAGCCCGGGATAATTAGGCACGGGCGCCGCCTGGCGGTGGCCACGGGTCCCTACAGGGCTGGGCTTCAAAGCCCTGTACCCGAGGCCCCTGCCTAACCAGGACGGACGCCCCCCCTCCGTCTGGAGGAGGCACTCGCCCTCCTCCGGTCCTCCAGGGCGTCCCGGCGGGCTCCAGCCCCAACCGGCAACCGCCGGGATAAACCGCATCGGGCGCCGCCTGGCGGTGACCACGGGCCCCTACAGGAAGGGCTTCCATGCCCTCAACCCGTGGCCCCAACAGAACAGGGACGGACGCCCCATGCGGTCTGGAGGAGGCACAAGCCCTCCTCACGTCCTCCTGGGCGTCCGGCGGGCCACATATATATATATATATATATATATATATAAATAGATAGATATGACAACAACACTCATATCAATGACAAAACAATTAAATTAACAATCATCTTACGTTATTTTTAAAATGTTTGCTTTTCTTTTCATAACTTCTTTAACACTACTACTCCGCTGAAGCTGGGTATTCTGCTAATATATATATATATTGTATAAACTGGTTTGAGCCATGTAGAAAAGTTAAATTATTAACTAAATGGTGCCAACATTTACTGAAAAATGTTAATTTTTTTTTTACAAGCAGTGTATACTTTATTTTTACTTAATTGTTTTAAACCATAGCATTAACTAGAATAACATTCATTTTGTATTCTGCTTTACTATATATATATATATATATATATATATATATATATATAGAGAGAGAGAGAGAGAGAGAGAGAGAGAGAGAGAGAGAGATGTAAAAGTTGTAAGAAAAGCTTTTATTAATGAGGAGTTATAATGAATGGCCAAAACCAAAATCCATTAAAACAATGTTCAACATTAGGTATAGTCTAGTGTAACATAACAATATGCAGAAAGCATTATCCTTAACTGCTACTGATGAAAATAATATCAAATAGCATCCATAACAGTGGTCATATTACAGTTACTGATTTGCATAATAGATTTTTAACTGCCACTTCTGAAATAAAACTTGACACTAATATTCATCTGTTTGAGTAATGATGTTAGAAAACAATGTGTGGTACACTTTAATGGACAGGCATTAGAATAAAAATTATCAGCGAGTCATTTAAAACTAAAATGTCTTATGTTGCATGTCACAAAATTTGTGTGCAAAATGTTGGGGGAAAACTATAAGCTGTACATTTTTTTTAATTAAACATGTATGTACATTTTTTGGGGGAAACCATACAAACAATATAAAATTAAAAAGGATTTCAGTATTTCTGGAATGCAATATTAACTTGAAAATGTTACCCTTTTTGTTAACAATCACATTTTAAATAGTTAACTTGCTTATGCATGTGATGATTATTATGCAAATTACAGATTAGGTCAAACATAATTTGAATATAGCTACTTACTTTTGCATTTTATTCCATTAAAATACATACTAGTTATCCCTAATAATCATCACTGAACATTCTGTTAATGTGCATTTGTTACTGATCATGTGCTGAAAACTTGTCGTATATGTTGAACTCTGAACAGGTCGGATATCCGCGTCATTTCTATACAACAGGCCAGTAAGGCACAGCCCACCAGATGTTGTGCAAAATAAGCAGTGTGTTTCTCCAAGTACCGTAATTAAACTTACTAGTAAAACGTTTACAACAACTAACCTTGTCTTCTTAAGCAGTGTTCTTTTTCAATCTACCCTAAACCTACTCAAATGTTCTATGGAATTACTTAACTGGAATAGAACATCAGAAAAACATTTACAACAATCTAGATGAGAACAATCTATTCAGCCCAACAAAGGTCGCTGTTCCTATCCATATAACATCAAGTCTAGTTCTGAATGTCCCTAAACTCCTACTTTTTACCACACTACTTGGTAGTTTATTCCATGTGTCTATCAGTGGCAGCTGGTGAAAAAAAAATTGGTGAGGGCGCAGCTTTTGGGGGATCAAACTGAAGCAGCACTTATTTATTATATACTGCCTTTCACAGCAGTTTTTCTATTTTACAGTGCCTTTCACATCTATCTATCTTTTTGTATATCTGGTCATTGCACGTGCTCTCGTGGTCCTCATCATAATGTCAATGCACATCTTGGTCTGTCCAGTACCAGACTCATAGCTCAAATCCACACTAAAATGTATTATACCCTTTCCACCATGCTGCCCAATCTAATGCTAGCTTCCCCATTTCTGAGGTGCTCTAATACTTCAGTCTGTGACAGCCACTGTCTTCTTATTTTTCCCATATCTTGCCCTATAGATGTGGAAAGATGTACACCCGCCACCCTAATTTTATACTACGCCTGTCTCTAAACTACCAAATCCTCTGCCAACTTGCCCAGTTCCCCATTCTGCCAAAACCCACACCATAATGTCTTCACACCCACCTCCATAATCTTCCAATAACGTGGACTTCTGTCTGTCCTATAACACATCCATAGCACAACTTCAATCCAAATCTTATTCTGCCTTTGGTAACAGAGTGCCAGTCCTTGGCCATTTCCACTGTATTCCATAAATAAACATCATACAATCACTAGTCCTCTGATTGTTCTCAAGTCTTGCATCCCAGTTTATCATTTACCAGGTTAAATTACATTCTGATTAAATTGAGTCATTTCAGTAAGGCTGACAAAAACAAATTAGCCGCATACTATTGCCGAGAGCAGTTGTTTCCCAACCTTTTTTTTCTGTAGTGGCACCCTTTTTGTAACCAAAACCATCCCAAGGCACCACTATTCTACTAATCACAGACACATATATATAATATAATCTTCTATTATATATATTCAATAATATATCTTCTATTATTCCGGACAGGATGTGTCAATTTTTTTGTCACTTCATTGTTGTGCCCTCTAATGCCAATCTTGTAGCCTTCATCTAGCTGTTCAGCAATACCAAGCCTGCCAAAAAAATGTACTCTCATGCTATTGTCTAGATGACTGCGGCTACTTTCATGCCGCTTGCATTTTTCAGTAAGACGTTTTAGATCTCGTACCCCCATCGTCCACACCCCTTCAGTACACTTTGAAACGACAAACAGTGAAAGCAAAAAAAAAGGCGTTACTTACTCCACACCAAGTTAGCCAACTCCATTTGTCATAACAAGAGCTGCAAAAAGTCAGAGTGTAAGCTCATCCTTGAATTCTTAAGTCAGGTGAGTCTGGACCAAGCTCCTTTATCTTCTTTATTTCTTCAAGTGAACGATTTAAGAAGGGGCGTTTCATTAAAGAAATACTGTAACTACATTTTCTTTGATTTCTTTAGTTGTGCTTCAAGTTGCCATCTCCTGCTCGCTCATCTGTAGTTAAGTAACTTAAAGGCCGGTGTGAACTGCGAACCATTGATGTCAACATGACATAGTGCGTCAATGATTGTCCAAATACATTAGATTAAAAACAAAAACTAAAACAATAATACCTAACAATACTAATTTGCTGTCAATAAATGTGGGAGTGTCCAGGGTACAGAGAGCTGCGTCCCCAAAAAAATCTGAAAGCAACCAGCTAATGGACAGCCTCAGGTCACATGCTTGCCAAAAGCTCAAGGGTTTACATAGACTCTCATTCGGCTGGCGAATTATTCACATGGATTTTTTTTTAATTCACAACAAGAAATTAAATAAAATTTGTAATCAATTTTTAATAGACGTTGACATGTGCTGACACCAGGCATGTTGTGCAAATAAACACATTTATTTAATGATTATTTCACATTGCCTAATTAATTTAAGTAGAGTTTTTAAAATATCCGGGGTAGTGCCCCAGCACCTTGCATTAAAAATGACCACTGGTATCTGTGGTTCTTTGTATAAAGAAAAACCTCCTAAAGTTTGTGTGAAATTTACCATGAACAAGTTTCCAACTGTATACCTGTGTTCTTGATGAACTCATTTTAAAATACAAGTCTCGATCCACTGGACTAATTCTCTTCATAATATTTAAACATTTCAATCCTGTCACCTCTTAATTGTGTTTTATTTAAACTTTACAGGCTCAACTCTTTTAATCTTTCCTCCTAACTCATCCCCTGTAGCCTTGAATCAGCCTAGTCGCTCTTCTCAGGACCTTCTCTTGTGCTGCTATGTCCTTTTTGTAGCCTGGAGACCAAAACTGCACCCAGGACTCCAGATGAGGCCTCACCAGTGTGTTATAAAGGTTGAGCAGAACCTCCTGTGACTTGTACTCCACACATCAAGGCGCTATATAACCTGACATTCTGTGAGCCTTCTTAATGGTCTCTGAACACCGTTGGGAAGTTGATAGCTTAGAGTCCACTGTGACTCCTCAATCCGTCTCATAAGGTGGATTCTCGATTTTCCGACCGCCCATTGTGTATTCTAACCTCACATTTTTACTTTCTATGTGTAATACTTTATATTTACTGACATTAAATTTCATCTGCCATAAATCTGCCCGAGCCTATTTACTGTCCAAGTCCCTCTGTGATGATTCAGCATATTCCAGATTATCTGCTAATCCACCTATCTTGATATCATCTGCAAATTTAACCAGCTTGTTACTTATATTCCTATCCAAATCATTTATATGTATTAAAAAAGCAGCGACACCTACTACTGAACCCCGTCACTCTTAACATCCATTCATCAATAAATGCTCCACTTTGATCGTATCCTTTTATTGTTTCTTCATAGAATTCCAGCCTGTTAGTAAAACACAACCTCCGTTTTCTGACCCCATGCTGACTGTACCTAATAACATCTGTCCTTGCCATGTGTTGCTCAAACTTATCCTTAATTATTCCTTCCATTAATTTACCTGTGATAGCTTGCTGGGTTAACATAAAAAGGGATAATATTCCTTTTTGTGCCTTGTATTGCAAACCTGTTTTTGGCTGATGGGTCTTAAGTAATTGGCCCAGAATGTATTAGGTTTACCCTTGGATATATCTGTGTGTGTGTGTGTGTGCTTGTGCAAACTGAGGATTCCAATTTAGCAATTGATCTTGATGGCTAGTGTTTCTTATTCTCAGCATTAAAATGAGGGCTTCTTACTATTATTATTTTATAATCACACTTCCTATTTGAGCTTTTCCTAGTCAGGGCAATGCAGTGTTAAGGGTGTTCACAGTAATTAAAAAAAGAAGAAAGAAAGCGGATCAATATCAGGAATGCATTGCTCATACAACATTATGCGTATCCAATGCTGAGGAGCATCCTGATCTTCACTTACCACAGAAGAAACTTTCCTGATAGAACTAAATTTGAAAAGTCCACCAAGGAAGCTATATGTGTGCTCCTTTCACGTAGTGAAAATAAAACTGCAGTATGATGCCCCTGTTCCAAAGCAGTGGAGACTCCTGATGCAGAAAGTACATGCATTTAGGAAATTGTTGTTTGAATTATTTGCCAGCCTTATGCAGAACAGCAAACACCTGGCCTCGAGGTATTTAGTGTAGCTGCCAAACAGGCCCAGGGCGTTGGGTTTGAATCATCCGGTGTGTGTTGTCTGCGTGTTGAACTTTTTCACCTCCAAGCCATTCAGTTCTATACTTTGGAGGTGTTGTTGTTGTTCAGTTAGGTACTTCATAGTCAATCATGTTCCTGGGCAGCAGGTAGCCTTGATGTTCTGAGTTTACTCACTCTTAAGTCTACTCTGTTTTGCTGTGTTTTGTCAGATGATTGCAATGGTGTGGGGAGAGTTGAGTCAGACCAGGCACCAGCATCCCATTTTTAGATATTTTATGAGGCAAATGGTGCGTGAACTTGCACATCTCACTTGTCATTATCAAAAGACAGATCTAATCATTCATTGTACATAAGGTAATATTAATGTTAAAGAGATCTGCACACAAAATAAATCCTAGTACAAATTTTTATTTTCAGCTTGGAAATGGCCTGTTCTTATTTTTTTCCTTTTGCACAGGCCTGGTGATGCAGCCCATTCTAACTAAATAAATCTTCCCATAGACACATTTAATGTAACAATATTTCTAATAGCTGTATCTTTTACTTAATATGTACTATGTGAACACTACAAGTAAAACCACTGTTTCATATATTCTGCTAAGCTGCGCTACCCTGCTTTGGTCTAAGTCAAAGGGCCTGAGCTTTAGTGCCATCAGTTAATTGGATGTATCAGAAGTGCTATGTAACTAAGTATTTTTCTGTATATAATACAGTATTTGTATTTTTACCAGGGACTCATATTATTAGTTCACTTGACCTGCTTACTGTTGAACATGCTACAGACAATCCTTGGTAGTGTTAGTATGAAGGGGATTGCAGCAGAAGCCTGTTTTCAAGTGGTATTTGCAAATGTTACAAAAGTGACTTGCTGATTCATTCAAAGCTAAATATTTCTTAAAAAACTCAATTCTCTGTTAGCATGAAAGGCTAAACGTTGAACTGCCTCAATATGCAGTAGATTGGAATAACTAGTAATAACTTTTACTCACTTAAAAGCACCATCCTGTACTTTTCTTGTCACGTTCTTAAAAAATAACACTTTGATCTGTTCATTCATGACTTGGCTACATCAGTTCATTTGTGATGATTTGATTTTTCTTTTTTAACTCATCTTTGTTTTTAATAACTTCAAAAAGTACTTCATGCTGATCATTGATTGGTACTCTGAACTTAATGACGACATGCCACCAGTGTTGGCTTTTTCAAAAATGCAAGGCTATTCACTGATAATAAAATGTAATGTAATCAGTTTATCTTAGATTTATTGTCACATGTGACACACACCCAGGCATCCAAAATGACGGAGAACACTGCATTATAGGTGACCCCACCACCCTCTTCAAGTGCTCAATTTATAAAGGGGGAACCCCCCCCCCTCCCTAAATGTTGTCTGTGGGCCATCAAGGAACTTAAAAGGGAAAAAATTTGGTCCCATTGCCACAAAGGTAGAGAAACACTGCATTAACACTGGTCTCCAGTGAGACAATGCAATTGTTATCCCAATGCAGCTGAGAAAGAAAAAACACAGTTGCTACCTTTGATGACATGCAGCATTTGCCGATGCCCTTATCAGCCATCTGGCTGATGGAAATTGTAGTCCTCACTTGAGCACTTTGTTTGGAGGTCAAGTGATAATATATATTAAATACCTTTGTCACTTGATCAGTTGCATGGAATTGACTATGCTCACAGCCAAGGTGTCTGGCAAGGACTTGCTAAACATGTCTTTTTGAGCATCGCCGTTTGCAAAAACTGGCACACCCCATTTCTCTGTGAGATCGCTGTCAGTGCTGTGGTGAAATGGAGGAACGCAGTGCATTAGAATGTCCAACTCACTACAGCATAATTAATGACAAATATCAAAAAAAAATGATGGCTAATTTTGTTTTTTTAGTAAATTTCAGTCAAAGGCATTTTTGAGTTTTTGGGGTATTTAACCCCCTCCCCAACAGAAAAAACTATTCTTAAATATCGATATATAAAAATGTCATTAATTACGAGATACCTACTGCCCAAGTTGTACCATCCTGCCAAATTTCAGCTTTTAAGCTAAGCAGGAAATAGAATGGAAATAGAATTTTTATTGATGAGTGAGTGAGAGAGTCAGTCTGTTAACTGTGCATTATTTTTATATGTATTGTGGTGAACAGCCCAGACACAGACAGGTAGACATCCTTATATGCACCACAACACGTTTATTTACAGTATTTACAAGACAGTGACGCACACACAACCCAGTGCCGCAGCACCAATCACCCCAAAGTCCATTCCTCACAATGTCTCTTCTCTCTTCTGGTCCGCCTCCACTCCTCTCCTCCGAGCTCTGTCCTCTTCCACCCGACTCCAGCCATCAAATGGAGGGATGAGGCCCCTTTTATACACACCCAGATGTGTTCCAGGTGCCTCTCGATAATCTTTCACTGGCACTTCCCAGTGTGGCAGAAGTACCAGCTGTGCACTGGGAAGCACTCCGGGTGTCCCTGGTCTTCTTCCCCCCAGCACTTATATATATATATATATATATATATATATATATATATATATATATATGTTGTGAAAGAATAAATTTGACTCCAAGTCGTAAGAAAGGTTTGGGGAATCGCCCCGTATAATGTCCAATGGACAGGTCAAAAAATAAATGTTGAAACAAAAAGGTTCAACCAACATCTGACAACCAAACAATAAACAGGGCGGTATTTATACAAAAAGAAAACAAAGATGGCTGCAGGGAGTGGCATCAAGTCTGCAGGCTCGGAGGTGACGTCATCATGGAAGGGACGGAAACTGTGTGTCGGCCATTTTGGCTCCTGGACTGAGGTGCATGGGTTTTTTTCTTCTCGTCTTTGCTTCTGAGAAAAAGAGAGAGAGACATACAGTAAGTACCCTTCTGTAACCCTTCGTCACTCAATCTTTCACTTACCATAGGGTTTGTTGACAGCCTCCGAAGTGCTTGTGAATGACGATGTACATACAGTACATATATATATATACAGAAAGAAAGATGATACTAGATATTTAGCGTTTAATAGCATGTGATGATGATCATTTCAGTACTTAACAGATCATGCTTATAGACATCATGACACACATAATAATAATTTAAAAAAATATTATTAATTTAATAATAATGATAACAAGAAGTTGTTACTTAGTTATGCCCCCCCTAGTAGATTGTTCTATCCATAGCTTGTATCTGTATATTCATATGGCATAATCTCTAATGGTTGTTTATGAAGGGTTTTATTTTTTTCAAGCCACAGACGTGATTGCTTGCTCAGGTATTTCTTAAGATTCTGTAAGTCAGGTTTTTCAAATCCCAGGGCATTTGGGCTTTTTATTTGGTTGGAGTGAATGACAAGAACTACTACTGTGTGTTCCATCAATGGAGAAGTGACGCCACACAGTTTGTTAGAGTTAGCACACTTATTTTCAACAAAGGCACGCTGTTTCAGTTCATTTAAGTGTTTCTTTAGTCGTTTTTAATCTTTAACCAAGGATTTCCCTCACTGTTTTTGTCATAGCCCCAGTTGGCTCTTGAGTTACTAATTACATATTGGAGCTTTTTGAGACAGAAGGAAAGACTACAATAACAGTGTAGTTATTCCAGTGCTAAAATAGTTATAGGCTGAATGTAAAAAGTTTAAGGTTGATAGTTGAATATATCATTTGCAATTACTTCTGACCTTTTTACTTTCTCACCTGGGTATCTCAGTTAGTATCCCACTCTTTCATTGTGTTGTTTTTCCAGTGCTGGTAGGTGTTTGTGATTGGGAACATCAGTAAATGATCATTAACAAACAATGTTTAAATGTATTCTGTTGGACAGTGAACATCAATGAATAAAACAGTTGTTTGTGAATCTCCTGAAATGTCTGAGGCTTGTATTCTGATTCCAAACATCATGCACAATATTAATATCTAAAATGTCAACACAGTCCTAATAGTATGCTGTACAACCATGTCTTTCATCAAAATGTCATAAAGCAAACCATGCATACTGATTCCTTCTAACTGTGTTGTTTTAATTTGAAATGTTAAGGAGCATTTCAGAACTGGACAAAACATAAACTATCATAAATAGAAGTCACATTTAATTCTTTACTCTATTTGTTTTTATTTAAAACATTTCAACAGCAAAATTGAGTATTACCCAACTGATATTGGTTACTTGGTGTGATGTTTGTCTTTTATTAAAAGATGCTTTTCAATGGTGTTAGAAAATGTCTTCTCCTCAGATATAACTGAAGTTTGGATTACTTTTAATCTTCTTTAAATTAAACGTTAAAATTAAAGCACTGTATTCCAGTAATGAAGGCAAATCTTGCAAAATTATCACGTACTGTATACTATACACAGGGCTGATGCCAGGGAGAAATTTGTACGGGGGTATCTCTAATTCTTCGGAGGCAGTGATATTTTAGTAGACACGAAGTTGCCGCAACTACCCAAAAAACTTTACCTTCACTCTCACCCGAGACATAGGGTAGTAACAAACAAAACTCCTAAATTCTAAAACCTTCCTTGATAGGTTTAGGTTACTGAAACAACCCCAGGAGAGGTGGCCACACAGACACAACCCTTTGGAAGGACCATTTATTAGCTCTTTTGTGATGGGGTCACCTGAACCTCCTCACTAGAAGTGCTGCCTTTTCATTGTTTTCCAACTCAACCTATCGGGCTCTTCAGAGCAGCTCCCTTCATGCTTTTAAATCGCCGTCTCTCTGCAACCCCTGCAGATGCTCACCTACAAGTACTTCATTAATTTGTATGTGTTAACAGGAGAAAAAAGCTCCACAGACTCAAAACACAAATAAAGTCACTGGTAACCAAATGAAGAGAAAGTACAAGAACAAACTAAAGTGGCAAACACTAAAAATGCTTTCATCAGAGATACTGTGAGGAGTTCCTGCCATGCAAGTAATTAAAAGTGTTCAAAACTCACAAGTCAGGGGTGAGACAGCAGCAAAGAGAAAGCCACTGTTAAAAAAATCAGACACATGACATCTCAGCTAGAGTTTGCCAGAAGGCACAGGGGAGACACTTAAGTCAGCTGGAAGAGGGTTCAATGATCTGATGAGACCAGAATTGAGCTTTGTGGTCATCAGACTAAACACCAGGTTTGGTGGAAGCCAAACACGGCATATTATCAGAAACAAACCATCCCCAGAATGAAGCAGCATCATGCTGTGAGAATGTTTGCCTACAGCATGCCCTTGACAGCTTTTGAGTGTCGAGGTTACAAGGAATGCAGCAAAAAAACATGGAAATTCTCGAGGAAAACATGCACAGCCTGCAAGAAACCGGTGCCTTGGGAGAAGATTTCTTTTCCAGGAAGACAACAACCCCAATCATAAAGCCAAAGCAACAAAAAATGTCTTTATAACAACAATGTTAATGGCCAGATCTCTCAATCAAATTAAGAATTTTTGACTGGAAAATGGCTATGCACTCACGATCAACGTACAACCCGAAAGAACATGTGCAGTTTGGTAAAGAAGAACTGGGTGCAGTGTTCAGGTATGTAAAGCTAATAGAGACCAGTGTACCCAGACTCGGGGTTGTTATGGCATCTACTAACGACTGAGCTCAAAGGGTTTTAATACTTATGTGATCAATTATTTTGTATTTTATATTTGAACTAATTTAGACCACTTGGCAGAGATCTGTTTTCTCTTTGAAATTAAAGATTCTTTGTTGATCAATGGCAAAAAACAAATCCAAATTAAATTCACAGTGATTCAATGTTACATAACAAAAAATGTGAAAACTTCTAAGAGGTAAATACTTTTTATAGGCACTGTAAATCACTTCCTGTTGCCTCCAAATTGTGATTCAATTTGTAGTGTTTACTACAACAGTGAGAATAATGTAAATAGTAAGGTGGAAAATTTGAATATTAAGGTGAGAGCTGCTGCTGACATAGTCACACCTGAAAAGATAGTTAAAAAATCTTCTAGCATTGTTATACCGTGGAAGACCCATAGAGTGTCTGATTTAAAGAGAACATGTCAGAGAGCTGAGCGTAAATGGAGAAAAACTAAACTGACTGTCCATTATGAAATATTGAAGGTTAAAATAACAGAATACAACATACAGTAGTCCGTCCTGAGAGGCGCTGCTATTTCTCTAGAATTATAAATAAAAATACTAGAAATCCCAGAGTCTTATTCTTTACAATTGATTGTCTGCTAAATCCAGGTAACACAATGGAATGCCTCCAGAATACTTCCAGTGAAACTTGTGAGGCTTTTGCTGTATTTTTTAATCAAAAAAATGAATGATATTAGAAATAATATAGTATATCTCCCCAACTGAGACCCTCCACCTGCGTCTTTGACCCAATACCAACAAGTTTTTTCAAAGAAGTATCGGGCGTGCTAATTGATAGTATTCTTGACTTAGTAAACTCGTCATTAGATACGAGGGTCTCCCCAGACTGTCTTAAGACTGCTGTAGTTAAACCCCTGGTCAAGAAAAATAATTTTGACTCCTCTGCTTTTGAAAATTTTAGACCTATTTCTAACCTGCCTTTCTTAAATAAAATCCTAGAGAAGGCAGTCATTATGCAGCTTAATGACCGCCTCAATAAACAGGGTTTCAGAACAAATTCAAGTACAGAAACTGCACTCGTTAAAGTAGCAAATGACTTGCAGACAGTGGCCGTTTATCTGTTCTCATCCTCCGAGATCTGAGTGCCGCATTTGATACCATTGATCACAATATTCTTAGAAATCACCATAGTCAATGGGTGGGCTTCTCTGGCAGAGTCTTAAATTGGTTTGAATCCTACTTGGCAGGTAGACAATTCTTTGTAAGTTGTGATAATTATACTTCAAAGACCCCTGATATTCTATATGGTGTTCCACAAGGCTCTATCCTGGGTCCGCTGCTCTTTTCGATTTACATGCTTCCATTAGGTCAGATTATCTCGGGGCATAACATGAGGTACCACAGCTATGCTGATGACACGCAGCTGTATTTATCAATAGCACCTGATGACCCCGACTTTGTTGATTCACTAACACAGTGTCTTACTTGTGTTTTTGAATAGATGAGTAGTAATTTTCTCAAACTAAATAAAGAGAAAACTGAAATTTTAGTGATTGGCAATAATGGATATAATGTGGTTATTAGAAATAAACTTGATGCATTAGGATTAAAAGTCAAGACGGAGGTAAAGAATTTAGGGGTAACTATTGACTCTGACCTGAATTTTAAATCACATATTAATCAGATCACTAGGACAGCATTTTTCCACTTTAGAAATATAGTAAAGGTTAGACCCCTTATAACATTGCAAGATGCTGAGAAATGAATCCACACTTTTGTTTTCAGTCGACTAGATTATTGTATCGCTCTCCTCTCAGGACTGCCCAAAAAAGACATAAATCGTTTGCAATGAGTGTAGAATGCAGCTGCTAGAATCCTAATTAGGAAAAGAAAATCTGAGCACATCTCTCCAGTTTTGATGTCACTACACTGGTTACCTGTGACATTCAGAATTGACTTTAAAATACTGCTTATCATTTACAAAGTCTTAAATAATCTCTTATATTTCAGAATGTGTTACATCTTACACTCCAAATCGTAACCTTAGATCTTCAAATGAGTGTCTGCTTAGAATTCCAAAACTTAAAAGAAGTGATGAGGCGGGCGGCCTTCTGCTGTTATGCACCTCAAACCTGGAATAGCCTGCCAATAGGAATTCACCAGGCTGATACGGTAGAGCACTTTAAAACACTGCTGAAAACGCATTACTTTAACATGGCTTTCTCATAGCTTCATCTTAGTTTAATCCTGATGCTCTGTATATTCAATTAATTATCATTATTGTTCATAGTATTTATATTCAAAATCTGTACTAACCCCAACTTTCTCTTCTGTTCTTTCTCCGGTTTTCTGGGGTGGCAACCTGCACCACCACCACCTGATCAAAGCACCGTGATGTCCTTACATTGATGGATTAAAGGCCAGAAGTCCACATGACCGTCATCATCAAGTTCTTCCATGAGAACCGTGAATACCATGAGGACTGAATGAGGTCATTTATGTTAGGTAGAATGCCTAGAGGGGGCTGGGTGGTCTTGTGGCCCCCTGCAGATTTTAGTTTTTTCTCCAGCCATCTGGGTTTTTTTTTTTTGTCCTCCCTGGCTATTGGACCCTACTTTTTTTCTATGCTAATTAGTGTTCCCTTATTCTAATTTTTATGTATTGTGTCTTTTTTCTCTTTCTTCATTATGTAAAGCACTTCGAGATGCATAATTTGTATGAAAATATGCGATATAAACAAATGTTGTTGTTGTATTCAAGTCTCAGTTTTGTTATGTGTATAATATTGTTTCACGCATATTTCAAGTAGTTTTAGGGTATTTTATCTTCCTAAGTGTAAAATATATAAGTTTTTCTCTTAAAGTTAAAGAGAGTTGACAAGATGAGTCTGAACATGAAAACATAATTGGAAAATATAAGGAAAAAAGAACAGATCGATAATTGGAAATCAAGCAGACTCCTAGACAGGTAGACCTCTCAGAGGAATATGTCTGTCTATGTGATGTTTATATTTTTTAAAGTGGATCCTGAATCAGATACAACACCTGGATGTTTTTGTGGTTATTTTATTTACTATGTTATTTTCCCTTTTTTAACTCTTTCCTGTGTTTGTTTTTAGCTCATCAGGAAACTAAAGCTTGTGGAAGGCTGTGAAAATTCTGTAAATCATTTTTGTGCTTCATTAATGTCAGGCTGAAAGCCATCTCTATGTTCAGAAGCAAAATGATGCTAATCGTAGTGGTTCTGGGGAAGAATCTTAAGGATGAATTGGGGATAAGTGATTTTGCCAACAATAGAAATATGTACGATAGTAGAAGTGGGTATTGCCCAAAGTACCCATGCAATAAAATACTTCTGGCACTAAGCAAAATACAATTTGCATTTATCAGGAAGAATAGCTTTTGGAGCAATATCACATAGTAGTTTGGTCATTATAAACAAAACTACTAAAAGTGAATTTCATTTAAAAAATTAACAGATGGTTTGCTCAAAACATTTTAGATAGATTGATAGATAGATAGATTGATAGGTACTTTATTTATCCTAAGGGGCAATTTAGCTTTTAGAGAAAATTAAGATGTATAAAAATATTATAACAAGCAACAACAATAATAACCGGCCTCAAACACACACAAAAAATACAAACACAGAGAAAAGAAAACCAAACAGCACTGTTTCTATTGCTCCTCTGTACTCATACCTACCTCTACGTTACTCCTTTTCTCAAAGCATACTGAGATTTATATGAACTGAGCTGATTCTCAGGGTGCTCAGCAGAATTTGTCTGTAGACACCTGATTAAGGTTAAGTTCTTTGCTGAGGTTAAAGCGAGTCCCTTAATGGTGTTACAGATTGTGGACCTCCAAGCCCAATATTTCATAGGCTTGTGGTTGAAGGATAGGTATGGAAATTCTTTCCAAACTTATGTAGAAATGAATGATTGAACCACCTCATCAGCATTCAGTATCATTGAAACAGAGTAAAACTGAAGTAAAGAATTTGCTTGTGCTATAAATCTATTAAAATGCTGTAGTATTTGCATTAAAAAAGCAAAACATCAGTCATACACTCTTCATAGAAAAATAGATATTTGCAAAATATAATTCTCGCAGTGGCCACTATGTATATAGTTAGTGTTGCTTACAATATGGTCTGAGCTGCTTGAAAGTAAACTATTTTTTGTACAATAACATTTACAAAAATGCTAATGAAAGTAGAAAATACAAAAATTTTAATTTGCACATATTGACAGTACTTCTGAAAGTGGTTTGCCCAGGATATATGTATGAGGGAGTGAGAATTCGGTTTAGAAGCAGTGTTGAGGTAGCAGACAAGACCTCAGTTAAAGTAAGTCTGCACCAGGGATCTTCTTCAAGTCCTTACCTCTTTGATCTGGTTATGGATTTGTTGTATTGTGGGATAAAATACCAATCCCCCTAATGGAGAGAAAGTTGGAAGAATAGAGAAGGGCTTTAGAAGATAGAGGGTTGAAGATAAATTGGAAGAAGGCAAAATATATGAGGTTTAATGATGATCAGGATTCAAAAGTTTTCCACCAGAAAATATATATGATATCTAGGATCAGTGGTAGCCCAAGATGGAGAATTAGAAGCAGAGATAACACAGAGGGCAGTGTAGACAGAACAACTGGAAGAAGGCGTCAAGTTTATTGAGTGATCATAGAATTAAGGCAAAGGTCAAAGGTGAGGTTTTTAAGAAAATTGTAAGAAAAGCAATGATGTACAGAGTTGAGACATGTGCAGCAAAGGGAGTGCAGGAGAAGTTAAATGTGGCAGAAATTAGAATGTTGAGATGGAAAATTGGACAGAATAAGAAAGGAGACAATCAACAACAACAAAAACATTTATTGATATAGCACATTTTCATACAAAAAGTAGCTCAAAGTGCTTTACATGATGAAAAAAAGAAAAATAAAAGACAAAATAAGAAATTCAAATAAGACAACATTTGTTAACATAGAAAAGGAGTAAGGTCCGATGGCCAGGGTGGACAGAAAAAACAACAACAACAAAAAAATTCCAGACGGCTGGAGAAAAAATAAAATCTGTAGGGGTTCCAGGCCACGGGACCACCCAGTCCCCTCTGGACATTCTACCTAACATAAATGAAATAGTCCTCTTCGTAGTTCGGGTTCTCATGAAGTCACTTGATGTTGATGGTCATATAGACTGCTGGCTTTTAATCCATCCATCATTGTTGGAAGATCACGGTGCTTTCAGTAGACACTGGAAAAATCAGAGGTACAACAAAAGTGGGAAAAAAGAAATTATAGGAAAATAGATTGAAGTGGTATGGACATTTAACAAGGAGAGTCAATGAATATGTGGACTAAAGAATGATCAAAGTGGAGGTACAGAGTAAGAGAAAACAGGGAAGGCAAAAGTGGAGGCAGATGGATGTGGGGTAGCGGGTAAGACTTTGTACTTCAAACCCTGAAGTGTGGGTTCAAATCTCTCTTCTGACACTGTGTAACCATCAGCAAGTCACTTCACTTGCCTGTGCATCAATTGCATAAACAAAATAAATGTAACAAATTGCATCTCAAATGTTGTAAATAGCCTTGGATAAAGGTCTGGCAAATAAGCAAATGTGAAATGTAAGTGAAAAGGAGGGTCTGACTGGAGAGAAGGTACAGGACTGAGCTGTATGGAGAAGGCTGGCCTGGCACTTTAACTCCATGTAGAAATGGGAAAAGATGAAGAAGAAGAAGAAGTTGACATACCACATACATCTGTATGTTCAGTATCTGTGGATCGAAAGGTAAGACAAGGAAAGTGCTTTATAATATATGCACTATAAATATGATGATTAATAATAACGGACAAGAAAATAAACAAATATTTGAAAGTGGTTTTCAAAGATACATTTCTATATATCATATATGAAGACAGCACAGTGTGCTTTATAGTTTAATTAAATGACCTACTTTTGGTAAAACATTAGCATATGACACAAATTCAATGAGTAAATCATTAATCTCAAATAAAAAAGGAAAAAAAAAACACCTTCCCTATAGACTTCTGGGTAACACTTCTGTTTAGATCCTGCAAAAATGCATCTGTTACTTATGTACTACTACTGTATTAACAAGACTGTAACAAAGGCTTCTTTTGGGCTTTCATTTTGGCATATTGATATGACGGCAAAATGACTTGTTAATAGGAAGGATTCACAGGTCTTATACTAAATCTGTAATATCAGTCGAGCCACTGCAGACCACTCCATAGTGAAATTTTGTGAGAAGCAGAGATGAATAAGCACTTTACTAACACTTTATAAGTGTTACGAAGACCCAGAGAGGTGTTTGTGAAGGTTTTATTACATAAGCGTAAATGAGTAATACATGCATTTGTGCAGCACCTAAACTGAAGTACTACCGACTTCTTCTGATATTTAACTGATGCAAACTCACCACTGAAATGACCGAATAAATGTGTGGTGCTTTAAAATACTTGGAAATACGGTTTTAGAATTAGTTTTGTTTGTTATGTTTAAAGTGAAGCTTTGTAGTACTAGGGTGTTGTACCGTGTTAGCCATTATGAATGGAGAGAAAAGTCACGCTAAATGGCCCCTTTTATTGGCTAACTAAAAAGATTACAATATGCCAGCTTTCCAACCATCTCAGGCCCCTTCTTCAGGTGATGCTTTGAAAATTTGCTAGTTGAGCTGCTTCACATGAGACACATGAGCTTCTTCTCATTAATATGTCATTGTTTGTAGGTTATGTCATTGTTTAAATGCCTTATTCTTATGCTTTATACTGGTGCCTATATTCATCCTCTTTTTTAATTCAGATTTTTTTGGCATGCTGTCAAGAAATATAAGACTTCCTTGCCTAGTTATTAAACATTTTAATACATTTTGCTAAAATCCAGTACATATTTACTTATGTATTTACTTTACTGTCCTAGAATCAATTGCATTTCCTTGTCATTTGGCCTAAATCAAGGTATAATTAGTCTAAATTGTAATTTCTAATAGTTTTATTACAAGTTCACTGATTGACTTCTAGATCTTCAGTGCTAATCAATTCGTAGGTCCAAGCCCAAGGACATGTAAGCATGACATGATGGGTAAATAACTGAATTTTTAGAAGCATTTCAAACATTTCCATAATAAGATTGCTCTGAAATGACTTAGAAAGCAAGTGGTATTAGCAGTTGTTAGAGCTGATTTACTAGGACATGTCAAATCACATCTATAGGAGGAACAGATCAAATAATTAGAAATGAAAAGCCGTTTTTTAACAGGTTAAAGTACACACATTAAACAATTAACTAAATTTGTATGACCTAAAAATGGTTTGATAACTGATATATTTAAAAATCTCTATAGTAGTTTAATGAAATGGTTCTCAGTGTGTTATAATCTCAAAGGATGTCTATAAAGTGGAGAAACATTTGAAATCCCAGAAAACAGCCGATGTGTTCTTTTAGGGCAGTCAGCATTTCCATTGTGAGCCGTCCTCACTGGGCTCTTGGGACACATGTTAGGTCCCTACTCCACATGAACATATTAAGCAGTCCCACCAAGAAGAACCGTACACGCTCACGTCACTATTCAAGCTTCTCATTAAGAGGGTGTCTTTTCCCAGCAGCAAGTTTGTTCCACTGGAATTCTTCATAGAAACTCATCCACCACAGCAATGTGCTTGTTACACTGCATTTATTTAGTGAACCCAGGTCATGGCACCAATGAAACTGGGTTGTCTTTGTACAGGTGGCACTCCTGTGGCGAGGCTTCCCCACTGGGTGCTCAGGAATGGAAACCCAGGTGTTGACTTTGCTTAGAATGCAGAATGTAACTGCTTTAGCTAGTCGAGCTAAGTGAGAAATCTGTCAGCTTAACTGGCACTTCAATGCCATGGTGTATATTTTTTTCGGCAGAAGGCTTGTTCAGTTTCAGCTCTGCTATACCAGCACATCAGGATTCAAGCTGTGAAATTACCTAGAAGTAAGACATTGTGGAAAAAACAAACTGCAGTGTTATTCCATTAGTTTATGCGAATGTTATCTTCAAATCTCACACAAAATAAACTGCTGAAATTAAAATGATCGAATATAAGTTCAGTGTATTTTGTTGGAATAAGAAATATACTAAATGGATAGAGGCTGGAGATTAAACCCAATAATACTTGCTGACGATTGCTTTATTTAATTAATTTTTACACAAACTGATAGTTTTCATTGAGTCATATTTAAAAATAACAGTGATAACAGAATGTAATTTGTTGGTAGAATACATAAAATATGTTATTAATAAAATTTTACACTGTCCTGTTGTTAAAAATCAGAGTCCTATGTGGTGAGCGACTCCTGGAAGGACCAGAAGAGGGATTGCGCCTCCTCCGGACCCCAAGAAGGCAGCCTCCCTGGTGGGTATGGGGACCACAGGAGCAGAGCATGGAAGCTCAACCCTATAGGGGCCTGTGGTCACCGCCAGGGGGGCACCCAGATGCCTGAGAAGCCCTGGACATCATCTCTTCACACCCGGAGGTGCTGGGGGAATGAAAACTTTAGCACTTTGCTACTGCGCTGCGATCCTGTGGTTGCGTCGGCAATGGACAAGCAGTCCTATACAGACACGCCAGTCGCAATTCAGCATTTCGTTCCATTGTGGGGGGTCCTAAAAGAATTCAGAAAGCTCACAATGTATATATTGATTTATCTTTCTCAACTTGCAGCCACTTTTAATCACTCAAAAGTTAAAGCAACATCACAGTCAAAATAAAACCAAAAAAAGAAGTTGCCAAAGGTGAAAAATTTTAACTTGAAAGAGATAGCTGTAACTAAAATATGTTTTTGCAATAGAATAAATACTTCCTAGGCTACTGACCCTGCCATGCAGCCATCATTTATAGGTGGTTCTGGTGACACAATATGCCATGTGACCCCCATGTCACATGAATATTAGCAAATAATAATGTGGCAACTACTATAAGGCAACTTACAGAGTGGAGGGGACCAGATAATAGAACTATCTATACTAATAAAAGGCAAAGCCCTCACTCACTCACTCACTCACTCACTCATCACTAATTCTTCAACTTCCCGTGTAGGTAGAAGGCTGAAATTTGGCAGGCTCATTCCTTACAGCTTACTTACAAAAGTTGGGCAGGTTTCATTTCGAAATTCTACGCGTAATGGTCAAAACTGGAACCTATTTTTTCGTCCTTATACTATAATAGACTAATGCTCGATTGCCGTGGGAGGCGGAGTTACGCCTCCCACGTAATTTAGTGCCTGCCCATATAAGGCTGTCCGTCAGCGGCAATCCAATAGAAACACTACCGCTAAATATTCATGGGTGAAGGACAGTGCTTATGCAGATGAAGATGAAATGGTCAGGGTGGTGTTTGGCACAAATTCAGCGAAACTGTGAGAGAAACTTTTAAGTGCCGGGTCTTAGCTAACATTAAATACAGCTGTGGACATCGCACGATATGCCACCAGCACAGCAGGGAAGCTGCGATGCATGTACACCGAGCGGCTCACGTGAACTGACGCAGTGCACAGACAAAAAGCAACTGTTCCAAAGAGCGCTGAACAAAAACCGAATTACACAATTGAGAAGGCAGCAAAAAAATATGAAGCGTCTGACACATACAAGCATATTCATGAGTGCAGCTACTGCGGAAACAAAGCACACAGTGGAAAAAGTCAATGTCCCGCTAAAGGAAGACAGTGTAAAAAAAAAACCCGTGCATGCAGTGTGTCATGCCTCAGATAAAGAGGAAGACGAGCTGTTTATTGATGCAGTAAGAAATTAATCGATGAATGAAACTTGTTATCTTTACAACGATTAACAAATACGGAATGTAACTTGAACACAACACATCCTACAAATACAAACCTGATTGAAAGAAATAATGATAATCAAATCCTTGATGACAGCAACACTCATAACACTCACAAAACTATTACTGTATATTGACAATCATGTTACGTAATTTTTAAAATGTTCCCTTTTCTTTTTCATAACTTCTTTAACACACTACTTCTCTGCTGCGAAGCGCGGGTAGGTATATATATATATATATATATATATATATATATATATATCTATATATATATATTGTGACGTACAGCCGGGTCCCATGCCCGGCCGGGACACCTCTGCTGCATACGTCCCGGGGGAGCCACCATGGAGAGTGCAATGCCTCCCCTGGGGGAATCCTCCCTGGCCGTGGGTCCTTCCTCAGTCTCCCCCCTGGGCTCCATAGGACATGGAGTCCACCACAGCCCGGTTGGGAGATGGGGTGGCCACTAGGGGGTGCTGCGGAGAGCCAGCCACCTCATTGGACGACTTACCAGCCCCACCCGGAGGTGCAATTAAGACCAGCTGGTCAGGCACCTGGAGCACTTCCGGGTGGGCTATAAAGCGGGCCAACCTCCCTTCATTCTTGGCCAGAATCGGCAGGGAGGATGAGGTTGCCTGGGAGGAGTGGTGGTGCCAGAAAGGGTTGTTTAAAGTCTGTGTCTTGTGCTTGTGGGACTGTGTTGGGCCTGTGGGACACGGGGAAGACGTGCCCCACGGCTGAAGAGAAAATTAAAAGCCTATTTGTTTTACATGTGCCTTTGCGTAAGTCTGTGCCGGGTCAGGTGCTATATAGCGCCTTTTACAATATATATATATATGAGACTGAAAGTCTCAAAGCTTGAAAAAACAATAAAGATACATTTTCACCATGTATAAATGATACAGTTAATCCAAACACAGAAATAAGCTGCAAGATTGATGAAGTGAAATTTTATTTGGCAAAAAAATGCCATCCCAATAAAAGATAATAGAAGTACTGTAGTTTTGTCAGAAATGGAGAAGGCCTATGAAAATTAAACAGAACCACTCAGACTTGATTTAATATAAATTGTTAGCAACATGAAATACACACTGTGGTGGGCTGGCGCCCTGCCCGGGGTTTGTTTCCTGCCCTGCACCCTGTGTTGGCTGGGCTTGGCTCCAGCAGACCCCTGTGACACTGTAGTTAGGATATAGCAGTTGGATTAATGGATGGATGGATGGATGAAATATCTCTGGCACTGCCCTCCAGTGGTTCAAGTCCTATCTGACTGATAGGCAAGAGTTTGTTAGTCTTGGTAACAGCAGATCCAGCTCGGCGCCAGTCACACAAGGAGTTCCTCAGGGCTCTGTCCTTGGCCCTCTTCTCTTCTGTATTTATATGCTCCCCCTTGGCCATATTATTCGTAGCTATGGACTGGGCTATCATTTTTATGCAGATGATACTCAACTCTACTTCAATGTTAAAAGTGGAACTTCCTCAGAGCTTTCTCAGCTCACAACCTGCCTTAGTGAAATTAAAACCTGGATGGAGCAGAACTCTTTGAAATTAAACTGCAACAAAACTGAACTCCTGCAAATTGGGACTAAAATGCAGCTTAATAAAATTAGCTCCTTCCCAGTCCATCTTGGTGGTGATCTCATCAGACCTGCCTCTACTGCAAAGAATCTTGGTGTCATTTTTGATTCCTCCCTTTCTTACTCCACTCACATAAATCACATTAAGAAACTTTCCTACTTTCACCTCCGTAACATATCCCGTGTACGCTCCTTCCTTTCCTTTTCTAATGCTGAGAAACTTGTCCATGCTTTTATCACATCCCGCATAGATTATTGTAACTCGCTGCTGGCAGCTGCCTCTACTAATCTTATATCTCAGCTCCAGCTTATTCAAAACTCAGCTGCAAGAGTCCTTACTCGAACCAGCAGCAGCGAGCACATCACACCCATCCTGCTCCGTCTTCACTGGCTCCCTGTGTCTTACAGAATCGAATATAAAATCCTACTAATAACCTACAAAGCCTTAAATAACCTCGCCAAACTACATCAGTGACCTTCTCCATCACTATGTGCCTGCCCGTCCACTAAGGTCCTCTGATTCTGGCAATCTTGTTGTGCCCCACACTAATCTTCAGTCCATGGGTGACAGGGCCTTCAGCTGTATAGCGCCCAGACTCTGGAATGACCTACCAAAATTAATCAGGTCAGCTGACTCCATGAATTCTTTTAAAAAACAACTTAAAACTCATCTGTTCAGGAAGGCTTTTAGCTCTATTTGACTTCATTCCCCTTCTCTCAGTTTACCTCTCTGTCAAGATGCTCATGTAACCTGTATGTGTGTGCTAGACCATCAGTTCTGTTGTCTGTTAGGCTTTCTCTGAGTTTACTGTCTTAATCTTCTTATTTATTAATTTGCTTTGTACTATGCTATATACTGTATACCCTGCCGTTCTTTCTTATATTCTGTAAGTGCCTTGAGCATGGGAAAGGCGCTATATAAATAAAATGTATTATTATTATTATTATTATTATGAAATACACATTTTCCCGATCAGGTACTGCTTTTTTTTTTTTTATCATGGATGAAATCAATCCACCCCATTCATGGATTTTCTAGCTCACTTAATCCAACCACAGCTTATCTTGAAACATTGAATGTAGGATAAACACCAGCCCCAGATGTACTACCAGAAGAAAAAGGAAAAAAAAAATACAAAAAAAAAACAAAGGTTCCTTTCTAGATCCTTAAATTACAGGATCTGGCCACTGACATTTCCGTGATATGAACTCATTGAAGAATTTCCTTTAAATAATAGATGACTTACACTATCTTTATGTGCCAGCATTCTGCACTGCACATTTTTGCAATATCTTTGCAGTTCTAACTAGAATGACGCGCTGCAAAAGTACCTATTGATTATATCATCCAGTTGCCTTAGTTCGTCTTCATATTCAAAATATATCTGCCTTTATTTATTGGTGTTTCTGAAAAATTTCTCTATGAGTTTGGCTAAGGATGAAGGCCGTATTAGTCAGTCAGTCATTGTCCAACCCGCTATATCCCAACACAGGGTCACGGGGGTCTGCTGGAGCCAAGCCCAGCCAACACAGGGTGCAGGGCAGGAAACAAACCCCGGGCAGGGTGCCAGCCCACCACAGGGCACACACACATACACACACCAAGCACAATTTAGGATCTAACCTGCATGTCTTTGGACTGTGGGAGGAAACCCACGCAGACACGGGGAGAACATGCAAACTCCACACAGGGAGGACCCGGGAAGCGAAACGAGGTCTCTTTACTGCGAGGGAACAGCACAACCACTGTGCCACCATGCTGCCCAGGTCATATTACAGCTTTTTAAATTAAGTTTAATGTTTAATAAATTGAATCTTCAAAGGTCACAGGTGCTTCTAGGGCAACATAATCAGATTTTACTAAATAAATTATCTCCTACAGATTGACAGGATAAAAAAGATATATATACAAATATATGTAATATGTACATATGCATAATTTTAGACTACTGTGAAATTTCCATTTGGTTCCTTTAGAAGAGGCACTCACTTTATAAGCTGATTTACATATTTGATATGGGAAATTGAATCTGGAGCTGTGCCACCACTACACAAGTGAATATAAATCAAAACATAAGATTATTTTTCCATCAGCTAGGGACAAGAAACAAAATCACTCATAATTAGCAACAGTTTTATTTATGTCAGGTCACGGCAGCATAGATTGAAAATCTTTTAGTCAAAGGGTCACAGACAGACAGTACTTGGCTGTTGATTAAGAGAAATAATGAAGGGTGAAATTATTCCAAAAGAGAAAAGAAGGCTTACATATACAGTATGTCATTTGTGCTGGCATAGCCCCACCTTTTGGATTGTTGGAAATAAATCTACTAAACTTACTCAGTTTAGGCTCGCTAGGTACCTGCTAGCCCATTTCTTTGGGCTCAATAAACACTGATAACATTCACCAACAAGTTTTATTTTATATAGCACTATAACTAGCATGTACCATCACACGGTGCTTTACAGCTGCTCGGTACAGTGATAGTAAGGCCAGGATTTCAGTTAAACACATGAGATCTGCCAAAACGCCTGAAACATGCAGGAAGCAAAGTGACATATGATGGCAATGGAAAAGTGGACTTAACAGTCAGAAGTGCAGTCAGGCCAGCTTTTGCATTAAAGATGGCTTAGTCACCAAAGTCCTATTTACACCGTCAGTTTCTGTTCTGTCGGTCTGTCTGCTTACTCCCTTCATGAATTCTCTTCTTGCTTTAGCCACTGAGTTTAGTTTCAAATAATTTGTGATGGACGACATGCATTTGCTAATTTCCCTGTCAGGATGGGTTACAATCCCTTACCTTCCTAGGAGGTCATTGTAATGAGCGGTTATAAAGACGGGCAAGATGTTCCCTGCCCTTGTCAGAAGACTGATAAACCATGCCAATTTTCAGGTGGGCACATTGGCATCCTAGCAGGGATGAACTGATGAACCTCACCTGGTCAGTAGGACAGTAGGATGAAAGGAAGGGAGAGGCAACTTGCAGGACTACTTACTTCTCCGTCATACTTGATGACAGCTTCCCTGGGTGATACTACCTGTTGCCCAGTAGGGCAACCTTGTTGGGTTCCATGAGTGCCACCAGGGGGAGCTGTAGCGGCACATGATCCCTACTCTGTGGAAGTTCCATTTGACCCAGAAGTGCTTCCAATGGGCTGTGCTCTAGCACCAGAAATACTGCCGGGTCTAAGACCTGATCCAGGCAAGTTGGAGTTGGGTGGAAGAGGACAAAGTCTCGCCTGGGAGAAGCGGAGGAACAGAAGAAGGGATTGGAATTATGAATGTGTTTATTAAGAAGCCTTTGCAAAGGTAATTATTATTAATAAACCTTGTATTTGTACCCAGGACTTTTTACTGTGAAGTTGTGCCTGGGGTTTGGAATGCTGCAATGCCCCCTGCTGGTCACAACATTTTGTTTATTGCCGTAACAATATTAGCTGCACGGAATCAGATTTGGCAAAGCTCAAACATAACTATAAAAAATAAGGACAATAATAATCGATAGATAGATAGATAGATAGATAGATACTTTATTAATCTCAAGGGGAAATTCATATACTCCAGCAGCAACATACTAATAAAAAACAATATTAAATTTAAGAGTGATAACAATGAAGGTATAACAGACAATAACTTTGTATAATGTTAACGTTTACCCCCCAGGTGGAATTGAAGAGTTGCATAGTGTGGGGTCTCCTCAGTCTTTCAGTGGAGCAGGACGGTGACAGCAGTCTGTCACTGAAGCTGCTCCTCTGTCTGGAGATGATCCTGTTCAGTGGATGCAGTGGATTCTCCATGATTGACAGGAGTCTGCTCAGCGCCCGTCGCTCTGCCACGGATGTCAAACTGTCCAGCTCCGTGCCTACAATAGAGCCTGCCTTCCTCACCAGTTTGTCCAGGAGTGAGGTGTCCCTCTTTTTTATGCTGCCTCCCCAGCACACCACCGCATAGAAGAGGGCGCTCGCCACAACCGTCTGATAGAAAATCTACAGCATCTTATTGCAGGTGTTGAAGGACGCCAGCCTTCTAACAAAGTATAGTCAGCTCTGTCCTTTCTTACACAAATCATCAGTATTGGCAGTCAAGTCCAATTTATCATCCAGCTGCACTCCCAGGTATTTATAGGTCTGCACAGTCACCTCTGATGATCACGGGGTCCATGAGGGGCCTGGTCCTCCTAAAATCCACCACCAGCTCCTTGGTTTTGCTGGTGTTCAGGTGTAGGTGGTTTGAGTCGCACCATTTAACAAAGTCCTTGATTAGGTTCCTATACTCGTCCTCCTGCCCACTCCTGATGCAGCCCACCATAGCAGTGTCGTCAGTGAACTTTTGCACGTGGCAGGACTCCGAGTTGTATTGGAAATCCAATGTATGCTGGTTGATCAGGACCGGAGAAAGTACAGTCGCCTGCGGTGCTCCTGTGTTGCTGACCACAATGTCAGACCTGCAGTTCCCGAGATGCACATACTGAGGTCTGTCTGTAAGATAGTCCACTATCCATGGCACCAGGTATGAATCTACTCCCATCTCTGTCAGCTTGTCTCTAAGGAGCAGAGGTTGGATGGTGTTGAAGGCGCTAGAGAAGTCCAGAAACATAATTCTTACTGCCTGTGTCCAAGTGGGAGAGGGATCGGTGTAGCATATAGATGATGGCATCCTCCGCTCCCACCTTCTCCTGGTATGCGAACTGCAGAGGGTCGAGGGCGCGGCGGACCTGTGGCCTCAGGTGGTGAAGCAGCAGCCGCCGCTCCATGGTCTTCATCACATGTGACGTCAGAGTGACAGGCCGGAAGTCATTCAGCTCACTAGGACGTGATACCTTTGGGACTGGGGTGATGCAAGATGTTTTCCAAAGCCTCGGGACTCTCCCCTGTTCCAGGTTCAGGTTGAAGATGTGCTGTAGAGGACTCCCCAATTCCAGCGCACAGGCCTTCAGCAGTCGTGGCGATACACCATCTGGACCTGCTGCTTTTCTGGCACAAAGTCTCCTCAGCTCTCTGCTTACCTAGGCTGCTGTAATTGTGGGTTGGTCTTATTTGGTAGTGAGTTCACATTTCCCAGGATCACGGAAGGCACCGAAGGTTTGTAGCGCCACTTTCTCGCTAGACGCTTGGCTTTTATCTTAGTGCCAGCTATGCTGCCATGACATCGCCTTCCTACCTCGTCAGGTAAATAGGAAACCACACCGGTGTAGGCATTTGTTCTCAACGCTTGAAGTTGACTACTTGAATAGAGTCTCAGCGTGTAAAAATCCAAGGTCTGCCAAGAACACTGTAGGGCCAAACGGAGACAGGAAACCAGGACACAGACAACTGCCATCAGACACAAAGAAAATTTACATAATCAAAAAATAAAGACTTTATTTTCTAGATAAGAAAATACTTTTGAGACTGTCATGGAAAATTTGAAAAATGTGATTATGACAGCTAAGACGAGTTTGCTGTAATTATTTTAATGGTATGTTAACTTGTGAATGGAAGAGTATTCATGCCAAAATTGAAATGTAATAAAACACGTTAAATACATTGCTATGTATTGCATATGCACATGATGTATTTAATATTGGCATGGTTCAGCTGTCTCATAATTAAAAACATCCACTTTAATAAAAGGAGAAGTGTCCGTCCAGTTGCTACATCTCTGTTGTTCCAAAAAATGGCTTGTTACAAACATTTTCAGAAATAAAATGGATTGCATTTGTCATTCCAGTCGATGCTGCATCACAAACATTAACACTGCTTTCATTAATTCCATATTAAATGGCATATAATATAGAAAGTAATGAGTAATGAAAGACTTGATTAAATGAAAAGTTAAATCCTGTATTGTAATAGATAACATATATTGTAATAGATCAGTATGTAAAGAGTTAAATCTTAAAGGCTCATGTCCGTATTTGTTATTCTCTAAGTAATGTTTACATGCCCACGGTTAAGAATCTGACCGGTAATTAAGAGATGGTCACTCTTTTGACCAGATGGCAACATGGCTCTTGAGTCATAAGATAATGATGGCAGGAGATGGCAGAAAGTAATCATATCCATTAAGCAATTATTCATGCCCAGTAAGCATAAAAAAATATTGATGGTGTTTACAAGCCAGAGGTTAAGAATGTGACAGGTAACTAAAATGTGCTCACTCCTTTGGCCAGATGGTGACATGCCTCTCGGGTCAAGATAATGGTGGCAAATAATGGATAGAATGCAATCATACCCATTAGAAAATTATTAATGTTCATTAAGCATTAGAAAATATTGGTGGTGTAAGCAAACACAGAGGAATGTAGGAGTTTGGGTGCAAGGAGTCAGATCACAGTGAAAAATCTGCAGATTAAGGTAATCCGGAAAGAAATATGAGAAATATTCTTATGATAAGAAATTGTAATAAATATGTGGTGTCGCCGAACTAATGACACTCACTTTATTGAACTGAGTCGGCTTTGTGCTCTGTGTAATTAAGTATTATTTTGATTGCTCATCCAGAAACTCTGCGTGTTTTCTTCCAAGAGAAAATGAGTTTTTCTCCACGACAATAACATAGTGCATGGTGCACTGCAAAACTTAACGTCAAAGTCTAGGTTGATTATTTAGATTTCAACCCAACTTAGATGGGTAGCACAGCTAGCGTCAACTAAATCGCTTGACAATTTTCATGTTTTCTTTTAAATGCAATACACTTTTTTTACAGGTATTTGCTTAGTAGATGCTTTTATCTAAAGCGCCTTGCAAAGGAGGTCAATATTATTGAGTGAACATCAGTCCAAGGACTGTTTGTAAAACAAGTGTTACAGGTCAAAGGTAAAAAATAAGAAATGAAACTAGGTAAGCTGCAACATGGCTCCATGACAATAATAGAAAGGTATTTTTTATTTTAATACACAACAAAATTCCACTCGATGAAATGCATTCATCATGGAGCAGATGTATCAAGAATTAAATGGCCAACACAAAGGAACAGCAATGCTGGTTTAAATACGGTGTAACAGAAGAGGACTCCATCAGGGATCCTTTCCATGCCTAGAAGATGCCATCCATCCAGTATCCAACCCGCTACTTCCTAACTACAGGGTCACGGGGGTCTGCTGGAGCCAATCCCAGCCAACACAGGGCCCAAGGCAGGAAACAAACCCCAGGCAGGGCGCCAGCCCACCGCAGTAGAAAATGGCAAATAAGCTAAAGTGTGTTCTGCCCATTGATGCAAGCTGGCAGGCCTCAAGAATAAAAGTAGATAATAAATGACCTGAAGATAAAAATCTTTATCCTTAGGACAAGCAGGGTTCAAATCCAAGAATAATACAGTTTTGTAGCAAAGCTCAATATGAAAACAAATGTCAAAAGTCTTTGAAAACCTAGCCAAGGAATAACCTAAAAAACCCACTTGTAAACGGATTTAGGAGTAATTCACAAACTTGGGCAGTGAGGCTTACTGGCTTTAGCAGTGCCATGCCAATGACAAGAATGTGACTCAACTTCTGTGGGGCATATGTTCTTAGGAGCGGGCATCTGTCGCATAGAAATGAGTGTATAAAGCGGAGGCACCCATAGAAAAAACAAGATGGTGTCACAGTACATATAATTAATGAATATAAAATAAAATAATTAAATCAAAACAAAAGTTAAAAATGAGTTATAAATTCAGCACTACATGTTTCAAACCAACAGAAGAAATAAGCTCCAAATAATATTTATGAAACACAGACAAACATAACAAGAAATAATAGAAAATGGTGTGTTCTTACAATTAAACACTTACTGGAAAGATAAAAAAGGGAGAATGTAAAGTAATAACTAAAAATAAGAATGATCTTCCACAATGGGTCTATCTATCTTCATGTGTTCAGCTCATGCCTAACAGATGAATCTCCAGTATCCATAGCCAAGTCTCTTTTTTCACCTCTCTCACTCCGGCCCAGGGCAGCTTTTGGGTTCTTCGTGTGCAGTCACTTTTCGTCTAACCCAAAAATCATTTCTGGCATAGGAGAAGTTTCCCTTTTGCTAGTTACACACCAGAATAGCTTGTCCCCTTAGTGTGCCTGCAACTCAGAGTTCGATGTGGTCCTTATAAATAGAAATCTATCTGGAAGCTTCTGGCCTAGCTACCTGAAAGTGGTGACGCTGTCCAATTCATTTGCCTGCTGCCACCTAATGGGCTGGAAGTTAATGACCGGCTTTCTTACAATCTCCAACTTTATTTAAAAGCACAGATGTTTGTGCTTTTCCCAAATTGTCTTATTCATCTTAGGAATGGGCTGCACTTTTTACCAGATGTACTCGAAATCCTAACAGTTTGACTCCAACTTTAAGTCATGTCAAACAGGATGCTGAAGGTGAAAATGAGCACCTGAGGAGCTACAAGTCATTATTCCACTGTGAAACAAATATCAGTAATATCTAGTAAAATACATTCTGTAAATGAAAGGTGGAAATTCAAGTACAAATATATGGAGCAATCAAAGCAAGTGCAAGTCTTGATGGAACTATGGATTGACCCAGTGGTGAAGTTTTGCCCATTTGAAAAGAAAGTGTCTGGGATGTGGCAACCATAGCACAAAGTAAAAAGGGACATAAAGCACAATACAGAGAAGGAATTTTGGAATGTGAAATAGGCTACTTTTATTTTTGACTTTCTCATAACTATTAATGCTGAAAGTAGAATATTCTTGAATGTATATTTGCTTTGAAAAATGTTTTTGAACCTGAACCATTTATATCTCTTGCATAAACAACAACATTTATTTATATACCACTTCATACAAAAAGTAGCTCAAAGTGCTTTACATAAAGAAGAATAGAAAAATAAAAGACAAAATAAGAAATTAAAATAAGACAACATTAGTTAACATAGAATAAGAGTAAGGTCCGATTGCCAGGGTGGACAGAAAAAACAAAACAAAAAAAAAAAACTCCAGATGGCTGGAGAAAAAAATAAAATTGTAGGGATTCCAGACCAAGAGACCACCCAGTCCCCTCTGGGCATTCTACCTAACATAAATGAAACAGTCCTCTTTGGATTTAGGGTTCACACGGAAGGACCTGATGATGATGATCACGTAGACTTCTGGCTTTTAATCCATCCATCATTGTTGGAGCATCATGAAGCTTTGAGTAGGTGGTGGTGGCGCAGGCCACCACCACAAAGAAACCGGAAAAAGAAACAGAAGAGAGAGTAGGGGTCAGTACGGATTTTAGAGCCACCATGAATAGTTATTATGAGGAATTTGAACATATAGAGTATCAGGATTAAGTTAAATTAAGTTAAATTGAAGTTATAAAAAGGCCATGTTAAAGTAATGTGTTCTCAGCAGTGTTTTAAAGTGCTCCACTGTATTAGATTGGCGAATTCCTATTGGCAGGCTATTCCAGATTTTAGGTGCATAACAGCAGAAGGCCGCCTCACCACTTCTTTTAAGTTTTGAGACACTCATTTGAGTATCTGAGGTTACGATTTGGAATATAAGGTGTCAGACACTCCGATATATAAGATGGGGCGAGATTATTTAAGGCTTTATAAACCATAAGCAGTATTTTAAAGTCAATCCTGAATGACACAGGTAACCAGCGTAGTGACATCAAAACTGGAGAAATGTGTTCAGATTTTCTTTTCCTAGTTAGGATTCTAGCAGCTGCATTCTGCACTCGTTGCAAACGATTTATATCTTTTATGGGTAGTCCTGAGAGGAGTGCGTTACAGTAATCTAGTCGACTGAAAACAAAAGCGTGAACTAATTTCTCAGCATCTTTCAGTAATATAAGCGGTCTAACTTTAATGTTTCTTAAGTGACAAAAATGCTGTCCTAGTGATCTGATTAATATGCGATTTAAAATTCAGATTACAGTCAACAATCACCCCTAAGCTTTTTACCTTTTATAAAGTACAACTGAACTCAGTTTAAATACGAGCAAAATTTAAAATATGATTTTAGGATGATTTTTGCCGTGTATTGCATATTTAATTTACATAGTTGAACTATATCTAGGGCTTAGCAAAATTACTGAAACAATTTGAAATTCTGGTTCTGATGATGCACTGCACCTCATGCTTTCAAATGTAACTTGTTTTTTTTAATTACTGAAAAATGTTTTCATTAGAATTAGGATCAATGTATTTAGATTGCCGATATAAACTGATAACATTGAGAAAAAAAAAAAACAAAAAAAAAATCAGCAACAATTACAGATGGCTCATAGGGGAAGCATTATAATACATTAGTTGAATCATTATGCCAACCATCCATGTCATTCTCCCCAAGCATGATATAATGCCATCAGTCAGCTAAAACTCCTGATCACAGCCGACATTTTAGATGTGATCAGAGTGAAGATAATTTGAACAATTTAAAAGTTTCAGCCACACTAAATTATAAATTCAAATTATTCCATAATTAATTAAGAAATCAGTTGAAATGAAGTGAGGAGGCCCAGACCTAAAATATTTCAGTGTGTTAGTGCACCACGTTTAACTTCAAAGAACATTAAAATCTGTTAATATTTTAATATCAGATTACATTCAAAGAGTAGCAGCAGAGGAGTCATGAGTCGTAACAAATGCTCCAATGGTATGTGTTAATGAAGGATTTGTGCACTTCCCAATTGTTGAATACACAGAACATCACGTAACTCTTGCCTAATTTTTTTTTTCTTCAGGTAACAACACTTTATTCTGTTGAATTGATCAGAAGACTGTCTTTACTGTTACTGCATACCATGGCTGGAGTATGCTGTTAGATAAAATACAAACTTCTGAAAACGTCAAGTATCACAATATAAAGGCAATCGATACAATACACTCAGTTCTTGTGACTGAAATTATTCCAAGCCCTGAAAACATTTGGCAATAATGACAGTTCTACTTCTAGACTCAAACATTTCCTCTGGGGTAGCAGTTCATTTTTCACTCCACCAAGGCCCAGTTCTACAGGCGATACCGCAATGACGCCATTTAATTTCAGTCGCCCCCCCCTCAGCCTATAATACCTTCACTCATTTTCTAAACCAGTGTATTTAAAATTAAAAATTTTTGCAATTTCCTTAATGTCAAAAAAAATTTTAGAAAATTTCTTTGTAGGTGGAAGAAAACTTGACTTACGCATTTAACGAATTGGCGACAAGTTTAATTAATTCATCAGTAAAATTCTGATTAACACTACAAAAACTTTTGATTGATGTGCTGCGTACTTGAGCTGCCACAATTCATGTGTTGTGACTTGCCTGTTTCTCTTTGAAGCAAGTTAAAGACGAGTCCTGCACCGAGCCTGCGTTTTGTTGTTCGGCCGCCTTCGTGCATGCACCCTTTGCACGACCAACATAACCGGGCCTGACTTCACCTCAGGAATGGTTTGGTTCATCAACCTTCAAAAATGACTTCCATTAGCTATTAGCATTAGTTATGAATCAGTCAATACACATGTTAAGTTTTGAAGAGTAACTAGTTCTGTTTCAGTGGGGTATTCTTTAAGCATCATTGATAGGGGGATACCAGGGGCAAAAGTTTGCCTTTCTGTGATTTCATTTCTGAAACTAAATTTGAGTTCTCACACCTCTCAGACATTTTCTCCAGGATACTTTGTCAACATTTCAAGCCAGCTTGAATTTAGATCATGAAAGGGTAATGACCGACAGCAGGATTTCCAATTTTAAACCATTTAGCAAAAGATTTTGTTCCTCGGTAATTAAGACAAACGCGATGAATCCCCCTCCCCACCCAGGAATGCTCAAATTTGCCTTTTTCCGAACCACTAGAAGTGAAGTGACACTGTGAAGTGCTATCTGCCCAAAGTGACTGCTTTCACTTACTGAAAGAAATAAAATTAATCCATCAGGCTGAACCATACAAGTTACATTTTGTGTGGAAAAATGACGTTATAATAAAACCTCTAGCAGAGTATGTTTTGAATCTTAATTTTTCTAGAAATTAATCATTTATAATATCTCCTAGACAAAATGCTTACCAGACATCCCATTATAATAACAACAATTTTATTTATAGTCTGAGCTTTGAACAACGAATAACACAATATTTTGATTTTGACAAAAAAGTACACAAATAACTGACTTTCACTTTAATTGTGTGCACAACTGCATGGAAATTCTCTATTTGGAGTGCAAATGACACAATTTACAATTTTAATTGTTTTTAGTTACCTTCAAGACTTGACTTAATAGTTAGGTGATTCATTTAATGATGTTATTGCATTTTAGGTTGAACTTTATCTACCTGTGACACCTCAGATACATGTTTATAGTCTCTTTTCATGAAACCAACCAGAACCTTGATAGCTGTTAATGACTTTGACCAAAGTAAAGTCGTAAGTGTATGCCGTGTGTGCATTACGCTAAACAAACTCAATGGTATCTTCGCACTGAATAATAACAAAAGGCACAGCCACAGAGGTGGCACTTTATAAAACTCATAAAACTTATGAACAGAATCGGTGGCAAAGGGCAGCCCTGGTGGAGTCCAACCTCAACAGGAAATGAGTCCGACTTATTACCGGCAATGCGGACCAAGCTCCTGCTCCTCCTGTACAGGGACTGAATGGCTCGTAACAACGAGCCTTGTACCCCGTACTCTTGGAGCACACCCCACAGGATGCTTCTAGGGACACGGTCGAATGCCTTCTCCAAATCCATAAAACACATATGGACTGGTTGGGCAAACTCCCATGCCCCCTCCAGGATCCTGGTCAGGGTGTAGAGCTGGTCCAGTGTTCCACGGCCGGGATGGAATCTGCATTGTTCCTCTTGAATCCGAGATTCGACCATCGACCGAACTCTCTTTTCCAGCACACCTGAATAGACCTTACCGGGGAGGCTGAGGAGTGTGATCTCCCTATAGTTGGAGCACGTCCTCCGGTCACCCTTCTTAAAAAGATTAGAAAGATTTTCACATATCATATTCCTTATATATTGATTATGTCATTTTGTTAATTTCTGAAATATTATTAATGTGTCGGCCTCATGTACCAGACACATGCAAGTGCCTGTATTGTGGGATTGTTGTATTCTGAAGCCTGAGTAGTAACATGTACTGTATATGAATGAAATCTATAGACCCATGTCTAGTAAAAAATTTGAGGGACAGAGGGCTTTAGTGGCAAAAATGAGCCCTGCCTAAAACCAGTCGTGGCTTCCAGTTTTATAAAAGTGTTGTATTGTGGCACATATATTTCTGAAATATCAGTTGTTTTTTTCTAAAATAAAGTTTCAAGCATGTTTTTACTTGAGATATTGATTTTAATTTCTGTAAGGTATACATGAACATTATAATAATAAGGTAAGGAGACACTGAGACAGCAAAACAGATTGTGAAAAAATCTCCTAAACCACGGCTTACAGATGTTTTTGGCCTATCTGCTTGTAATGCTATACTATCATCCTCTGAACTTTTATAATTACAAAAGCAGGCAAACAGAATCAATAAAGTAATTTACAACAGACACCTGTAATTAGTGACTGCAGGATTGCTGGCAAGAATAAAACAATGAACAATGAATATGCCATAATGGCATATCGAAATTTGATTTTTAAAGCAGTTAAAAGAGAAAGCTTCAAAAATCATTGGGATGCACTTCACATTGCTTTTTCTTTAAGCTGATCTTATTAGAGAGTCATTTTCTGCAAAGCCTCTTGAGTATTTTCAGCTCTTTCACAGATAATTACTAAATTAATACACATTAAATACTATGGGAACGGATGGTGAATTATTCAGAGGGAGGCTTTGTGTCTTTCCCTTGAAGCTGAGTCTGCAAAAGAAGGGTGGATTTATGGCACACTTAATTCACAAGCAAAAAGATCGATAAACAAGACATGGGGCCAACCCTACCTTGATAACTCCAAGCCCCCAATACATCATAACACACCTCTCTCAGACATATATATCATTTGTTTCCAAACAGTTCTCTAATACACTTTATGAGTTTGTGCAGAATAAACTGCAACCTCTTCGCCTGGGATAAACATGAATAAAGAAAGCTCTTCTACACACAGAACAAGATTAAATCAAGCATATGCTATTCTTACAGTGGAGGGATTCAGCCATTTCTGAGGCACTTTCATTACAAAAGTAGAAAGGAAGTAACTTCAGAAGTACTGGCTAGAAGTTTGCGAACAACAGTTTGAATACCTGAATACAATACAATTAAATTGTAAGATTAGTAGATATCAGTAAGTTGCATAAATGTTGATTTTCAATTATACTACAATCAAGATGAAGAGTGCTGCTGGTTTAAGCAGCTACTGTCAAAAATCAGTCCTGAAAAAACAGTAGAGAAAATGCTGACAAGAAATTATATTAGCATAGTTTTTAACATAATCATATCACCTGTAGCTTAGATTCAGGAGGAGGCTACAATGCACTGTAGATTTATTTTTTGATTAAGTTATAGCGTAGCACCTGCGGTGGGCTGGCTCCCTACCTGGGTTTATTTCCTGCCTTGCGCCCTGTGTTGGCTGGGATTGGCTCCAGCAGACCCCCGTTAGGATATAATGGGTTGGATAATGGATGGATAGCGTAGCACAAAACACAAGTTGATTTTGTGAACTTGCTGTGTGTTTCGTTTCAATTTCTGAACAATCACTTATTTATAATTTTTGAGTTTCTAACGGCACATACAGTAGTGTGGGGGGCATTCACTACAAAGCTGCCCTCCTAAACCTGCAAGATGCTAATCTTATAAGCAAAAGTGACATTTCAACACAGAAAAGCAATTCCAAATTGAATACTACAAGGAACATACTTGAATTGAGGAGCAGATCAAAAGTTACATTTTGTTCAAAAACAAACCTCTTCCTACGTGTGCAATAGGACTATCACAACATTTGACCACATGAGGACAGCGGAGAAAATCATCGGGTCGTCTCCCCCATCTGTTCAAGAATTACACTGCTCACGTTGCCAGAGCAGATCCATTAAGATCATAAAAGATCCCAGACACCCGGCACATGGGCTGTGTTTGAGCTTCTGCCCTCTGGAAAACGTTACCCCAGTATGCACTGCAGAACGACCAGATTTAACAGGAGCGTCTTCCTCCAGGCCATCAGAATACTAAACTCTGTTAAATAATCTTTGACCTTTTGCTCTCTTACTTACTGTGCACTTTAGTACCACAAATAGGTCTTAAGTTTACATTATATTGTATTGTAATATTGTACAATATTACATTGTATATATTATGTATAAATATTGTATCCATATAGTGCAATAACACAATCACTGTGAAACAATGTGCAATATTTTCTTTCATATTATATTTCACTCACTGACTGGCTTACATTTATTCAGTATATATTTTTTGTATTTATTGTTTGTACTGTGCTGCCCTGTGCTGTCTTACGCTGTCTTACCTACTTTCTATGTAAGAAGTGAAATGTTTGTAATGTCTGAATGTTGTCTTCCATGTCTGCACATTGAGCCTGGAGAAACGCAATTTCGTTCAGCTACTGTTGTATGGTATGAATGACAATAAAGTTCACTGACTTACAACGAGACTGCGATGTTTGTGTCAGATCCTAACAGAAGATGAATGCTATGCTATATCTTTGTGTTCCCCACCAGAGAGACCATACAAGTTAAGCTGGCCGGTGTACTCATCAGCCATTCTGACAGCTAACCTGTAGTGGACTGTGTTGAAATGCTGGACACCAGTGTGTTCATCAATGGATACTGATACATTTCTGAGCATCAAGGTCAGTTACTTATGCAAAAGTAGCATTTCTATCATTTATCAAGTACGCTATTGAGTTTCTCCATGAAACATTGAGAAATATTACAAATTCAGAATTTTTAACATTGTGTTTTTTAGACTTCCTAAGTCCAGTACACTTTATAAAGAAATGCAAATACAATTCCATTGAATACTCGGCACTGAAGGATCAACCAGATTACCTATTGTTGAAGAAAATACAAAAGATCTTCTTCTTATTCTTGCGGCTGCTCCTGTTAGGGGTCGCCACAGCAGATCATCTTCTTCCATATCTTTCTGTCCTCGTCATCTTGTTCTGTCACCCCCATCACCTGCATGTCCTCTCTCACCACATCCATAAACCTTCTCTTAGGCCTTCCTCTTCTCCTCTTACCTGGCAGCTCTATCCTTAACATCCTTCTCCCAATATACCCCTCATCTCTCCTCTGCACATGTCCAAACCAACGCAATCTCGCCTCTCTGACTTGAGCTGACCCTCTAATGTCCTCATTTCTAATCCTGTCCTAACTCGTCACACCCAATACAAATCTTAGCATCTTTAAGAAAATGCAAAAGATACATACCGATAAAGTGTCTTCACAAGGTAAAAGGTCAAACTTAGTTATAGTACATACTCTGGAGCCCCTGGAGGTCACAGCAAAGGAGAGACCTGAGTGCCATTATGAACAATACTGCACACCAACCCTGAGGACTTTCCGCCAACTAATCATTCAGCAGAAGTGAATCAAAAAACGCAATGGGGGCTCCTTTATACCATCAGCAATACATCTGCATGATGTTTCACTGTGGCTGTGACAGCCATTTCAGAAGTTTTCCTTCTTTTCAATTTTCTTGTTTTTTCGTCATTCTGGTGTGTTTTCAGACCATAGTGTATGTGCGTATATATTTTTATTTCTTTATTTATTTATGTTCCTATTTATGCATTTATTTATTTAAGAGCTTGTGTGAAAAGCCCAATTTTCCCCTGGGGACAAATAAAGTTCTATCAATCTAAAGAAACTGGACCCTTGAGAATGAAAATTATGCTTTGCAGTGTTGATGTTGAGAGCACATTTAAGAAAACAACAAAACCCACAAAATGACTTAGTTTGTGAGTATATCACTTACCGGTAATCAGATCCAATAACAAGTTTAGAACATCTGCATCTCAACCATCACAAGTACAGTAGATGGAAAACAATCCACAGGCACAAGTCACTTCATCTGCTAGAAATCAGTTTGCTGTTACAGATGTTAGTGCATATGAATGATTTGAGGGGCAGTCAGCAGGTTCCTGAGGGCTCCTCGTTTGATGCTCCTACAAACAGACAAAAAAAAGTCCATTTTTATTTTACTTTATTGAACAGCCGTGCACTACTATGGCTACAGCTCCTTGAATGGACGCATATACTCCCAGAGGTGTTTTTGAAACTTAAAATTAAAGTGATTTACGTTTCAAAAACTGCTGAACTCAAGACAATGCAATGCTAATACAGAAGAATACTGTATTCTCTTTAAAACATTAGGCACTCCAATTTAAACACATTGAGACAGGAATACTCACATTTAACTTGCTTTTCAGGATTTCAGGATTTTTAATAACATTTGATTAGAATCGCAGTTTAATTAAGTAATGTGTTAAGAAAAATGCAGGATTCAGCAACCGAACAATGGCCTTTTTTGTCTTCACAGTTAAATTCTGAAATTGTCCACTCAGTAGCAGACAATGCAGGTTAGAGAACTTCAACAGTCTGCACAGGAGCAGATGATCTCTATTTTTAATGCTTATTAAACCGTCCTGAGTCACAGAGGAAGGCTACATTCATTAAATTAACTTGAATGCTTAATGTCTGAAGGATGAAGGCCATAATTGAAATTTATTTGATGAAACTGGTGAAAGATTTATGGAATCAGAGATTTTAGTTTTGCTTTACTTGATTCTAGGGTTGCAGAAAATTGTGGGAATGAATATTTTAATGAATTATATATATAATGAGTCCAATAAACTATCAGGTACTAACGGTGTCTCTTGGCTAGAGTTTTACATTATGAAATAACTCCTTCTTATTTAACAAATATCCAGAATTGACCTAATATTCTTAAGGTTCCCTTTATTATATAATCACAAACCCAACATAGGATGTTTTTGCAGTTATCTGAATATCATTTTGAGATATGAAAATGGGTATCTCAGAATGAATTGTTATTTTAATATATCTCAAGGGGCGGCATGGTGGTGCAGTGGGTAGCGCTGCTGCCTCGCAGTTAGGGGACCCGGGATCGCTTCCTGGGTCCACCCTGCGTGGAGTTTGCATGTTCTCCCCGTGTCTGCGTGGGTTTTCTCCCAAAGACATGCAGGTTAGGTGCATTGGCGATTCTAAATTGTCCCTAGTGTGTGCGTGTGTGTGTGCCCTGCCTGGGGTTTGTTTCCTGCCTTGCACCCTGTGCTGGGCGGTATTGGCTCCAGCAGACCCCCGTGACCCTGTAGTTAGGATATACAGTAGCGGGTTGGATAATGGATGGATGGATATATCTCAAATAAGATCCTGAGATATCTTAAAATAAACAGGAAGTCCTATTGAAATGAGCCAAATTAATTTCAGATATCTGTAAATTCATCCCTTAGCTTTTTAAATGTCTTTGAGATATTTTAAAATGTATTATAATTAGCTTAAAATAATGTTAAAGTCCCTAATTTTGCTGAGTCATGTCCAGACTCGTCACGTCTGGTTTATTGTCTTTATTCTATTTAACATTTCGTATATCCTGTATTTACCTGTTTTTAGTGTTCTATGCAGATATTATTTGCATCCCTGATGTTCTTTCTGTGACACTGTGAAGCACCTTGAGCATCGGAGGGGTGCTATGTAAATTAAATGTATTATTTGTATTAGTATTATTATTATTCTTCCTAGTCTTGCTGCAGTCCCTTAAGGGCACAAAGGTGGTTAACTGGGTTGAACACAAGAAGTGAAAGTGAACAACAGTCCTAATCAAAGATGCAGCCTACTGCTAGAGGTTCCTAAGGTTGAATACGCAGGTTACAATGTGGCCAGCGTAAGACAGACAGGTAAGAGGTTACACAAACCGGTTTTAGAGCTGGTTTTGAGATTTCTTCCTTTCCCCTTCCCACTAAGAAAGGAGCCTAAGAGGTTTGTTTGTACATTTGTGATAGGTGAACATCACAAGTGATCTGATAACACGATGAAACACCTTTTGAGGGTGACAAGCCATTTAAGTCAATACTACAGTTTAACAAGATCTTTGCACTCTAAAGAAAAGGAATATTAAACTTCACAAAAAGCAGTAATGCATTCAACATTTGACTGAAAAAGATCAAATTCATTTTATAAATACACATACAACTATGGCAGTTCAAAGAGCAAATTTTCAAAGTATTTTGGCTTTGAATTATCTTGGAAAACGATTTCAATCTGCAAATATGTTTTAATGATTGCATAGCCAAGAATGAGACTTACATTGCTAACTTTTATAATTGTCGGTAATTATGAAAAAAATAGTTGCACTTCAAACATGTTTCTGCTTTAAGCACCAGCATTGACTTTTATATTTTGAGGAAACTGGATTGATAAAAGTTCTGCAAATAAATGATTAAGACTGCACGCTAAAGATTTAAAAAGTCTGGTCTGTTTCCCACAATTATTATATATTCAAAGTATTAAAGGTGAAGAAAATAACAGTGTATCCAAGGTGAAGAATAGTGGAATGCTTGTCATCTGATGTTCATTTATTTTTTTGATTGATTATAGTCAGTGTTTGAAAAAAGTCTTAGGCAAACATCTGCTTCAGTCATTCGACTATAACCAAATGCATTCAATCTTTGCGTTGAAGAACATCTTTGAGAGAAAAACAACCAACTTAAGCAAATGTTAGTCTAAAGAGTCCTGCATCCTGCATCTGTAATGTTGTTCTGATGGCGCCACCAGTGTTGATCTGAACAATGCTGTAAGCAGCTACTGCACATCTCATTCTGCAGGAATGCCAGAACCACCAACAACTCTGGAAAGGCAGGCAGTGTCTAACAACCAACAAGGTGCTCTTTGGGTGAGGAAGAGTGCGTTTCTTCTAAGATTTCAGTATTGCCCTATTTTTACTACTAGCTGCAGGAGTTTAGTTCCCGCTATGGCACACATATTTTTAATACAGGTACACTCTGGGAATTAAATCGCCATACCTTGTATTTTGTTAAAAGAATATCCAACTTTAACAGGCCCTTACTCACAAATGATCAATTTTGTAATTTTGCTAGATGGAATATCATCAAAACTCCCATTATTTTAGCTTTTTTGTCACATTGCTTACTTGCTAACTACGTTTTCTCATCTGGAAGAGTCCCACACAAGCCTCTTTTCAATTCAGCGACCGGAAGGTGTGTTGTATTATCTGAAGCTACAGAAAACTAAGTAATTCAAATGGGAACTCTCCCACTATTCTATGGGCTTTCTCGCAGAATTTCTTGGTCACTACTTTTGCTTTTTTAGTCTAGAGATTTGCCTTTCGTTGGTCTTTATATTACAAAACGTGTTGCTGGTGGGTCAGAACAGCAGTGAGTCAGTTTAAAATGTGCAAAGGCGAGAACAGTAACAATCACCTTTGCATTGTGGCTGTTTTGCTATTTTATTTTAATTCCTAATAACAAAATGCTGTCTAGTCTTCAGGGCAAACTGTCACAAATTAGTAATGTGAGTGATTTATATTATCTGTAGCAGTGAGGCACTGCAACTCACCCTTAGCACAACTGATCAGTTTATAAGACACGGTTCAAACATGTTGCATTAGTGTCCATTGACAGACCTGCAGTTAGTTAGATAGATAGATAGATAGATAGATAGATAGATAGATAGATAGATAGATAGATAGATAGATAGATAGATAGATAGATAGATAGATAGATAGATAGATATTTTATTAATTCCTAGGGGAAATTCCCATACTCCAGCAGCAGCATACTGATAATAACAATATTAAATTAAAGAGAGATAACAATGCAGGTATAACAGACAATAACTTTGTATAATATTAACGTTTACCACCCATAGGGTGGAATTGAAGAGTCACATGGTGTGGGGTCTCCTCAGTCTGTCAGTGGAGCAGGACGGTGACAGCAGTCTGTGGCTGAAGCTGCTCCTCTGTCTGGAGATGATCCTGTTCAGTGGATTCTCCGTGATTGACAGGAGTCTGCTCAACGCCGCGCTCCGCCACAGATGTTAAACTGTCCAGCTCCGTGTCTACAATAGAGCCTGCCTTCCTCACCAGTTTGTCCAGGCGTGAGGCGTCCTTCTTCTATATGCTGCCTCCCCAGCACACCACCGCGTAGAAGAGGGAGCTCGCCATGACAGTCAGGTAGAACATCTGCAGCATCTTATTGCAGATGTTGAAAGACGCCAGCCTTCTAAGGAATGTTGAAGTAGTGCACTGTTGCTGCGAAGCAGCACTTCACTAAAATTCCTGAAAACCAACAGAAACTCTTTTGTTTAAAAATACAAAACAAGCCAGTATGCTAAATCCAATGTAAAATAATAAAACAACAACATTTATTTCTGTCGCACATTTTCATACAAATGATGCAGCTCAAAGTGCTTTACATGATGAAGAGGAAAACGGCAAAATAATTAAGACATAAAATTAGGCAACACTAATTAACATAGAATAAGAGTAAGGTCTGATGGCCAGGGAGGACAGAAAAAAAACAAAATAAACTCCAGACGGCTGGAAAAAAAAAAAATCTGCAGGGGGCCACGAGACCACCTGACCAGCCCCCTCTAGGCATTCTACCTCACATCAATGACCTCAATCAGTCCTCATGATATTCAGAGTTCTCATGGAAGAACTTGATGATGATGGTCACGTGGACTTCTGGCCTTTAATCCATCAATGTAGGGACATCACGGTGCTTTGATCAGGTGGTGGTGGTGCAGATCAACACCACAGAAAACAGGAAAAAGAACAGCAGAGAAGGTAGCAGTTAGTACAGATGTGGGAACCATGAATTATAATGATAAGTAAATGTATACACAAAGTATCAGGGTTACACTCAAATGGAGCTATATGAAAGCCATGTTAAAGTAACAGGTTTTTAGTGTTTTTTTAAGTGCTCCACCGTATTAGCCTGGTGAATTTCTATCGGTAAATTATTTCATATTTTAGGTGCATAACAGCAGAAGGCTGCCTCATGACTTCTTTTAAGTTTAGTAATAATTAAAATCGGTTAATTGGATCTAGAAACCTTATTCATGCAGATGGATGGAGGGATGGGATGATAACATGAGGCAGCTCTTACAAACTCTTTTTCAGCTGGGTTACATTATTTCTGTTATTTTTTGCAATTCTCACATCTTTATGCATATTTGTGAAACAAGCAGTGCTATCCTGAAAAAAAGTGTCATCTGTTGCTTTTGAAAAACATCTGTTTTGCTGGAATTTGTTGCTAAGGAAAAGCATCCTTCTTCTGCTCACCTTGACACGTTGCAGTCACTGGGGGAACTGTAGCTACACACACTGATGGATAGCTGGGGAAATGCGATCACTTAGGTCTGAATAGATAATTCAATAGCTGTGACAAATATACACAGACGAGTGCAGGTTTAAAGGTTGTTTTCGTTGTTCTGATTTATTTATTTTTGTGACTATACTGTATAATACAATTTTATTTGCCTGAGAACTTTTTTTAAGAACAGTTTGTTCTGAATATCCTATTAAGTTAAATGGATTACTTTTTAAAAGAGGTTAATGTTTTTTGTGAACAACCTGTTGTAAAAGGTAATAATATATTGATGGATTAATTACTTTTGAAATATTTGCAAGTCTTTTTATTCATTTTTGCCTTTTGTCTTGTAAGTGATATTGTGACAACAGAATCAATTTTTATTCATTACAGTTAGAAACTAAATCTAAGGATTAAAAATCCCAGCATTGCCATTTAATGTAATATATAAATAGAAGCTTTATTTTACATGGTGCTGTACTGTAGTGGACTAGATGTGATTTTGCTCTACACATACTGTATCAAACTACTCTTAGTCCTCCAGCTTGGATGAACCTCAAATACTGATGCCAACACACCTACCCCACTTGAAGTCAGTTTCCCAAATAATAAATTAACCAAATGAGAGACTAAACGAAACCAAAGAAGTAATATAATAACATAATACAAGAAGGGTCTATAAGCATATTGTAATGATTACGGAGATGGGACAGAAACACCATGAAGGATGAGCAGTTTGGGCCTTTTGACAACTGGCACTACTGTTCACTGAGACGATGCTGACAGAGGCACCTCACTGCTTTAACAGTTAAACCCTATCATGCAGGAATTTGTATTATTTACCAACTCAAGTCAAGTCAAGTTGGGAAGCATGCACTGGTACAGCGTGTTGCCGCACTCACTACACACCGAAACAACTTGGGATCCCAGTTGGCAACTCCCCAGGCAGGACACGCAGTCCAGTCCTGCCCTCCAGAAATGACCCTCTATCTGCCGCAGCCAGGTGTTATGTGGGCAACCCCTTGGCCTGGTACAGCCACTCAGTTTCCCAACAATGTGGATCTTACGAGCCGGATCACCCTCGGGGAAATGCAGCACAATTATTTACCCAAGGCAGGCAAATATGCAGACATGCATAAGAAATTTACCTGCTGTTTGGACCACAGGGAACACCTCCAAAACAACAGATACTGACTGAATAAGTTACAGATCGCCATTCCTTGTTCCTAGTTCTGATTAATGTAGGATGGTCCCTCTTGCAATGCATTGTAAAATTTCAGTTGTGTTTTTTACTCCTGGATTCCCATTTTCTTGTTTGCAATCATAAGACACCCCTCAGTCTGTGGCTTAACTAATTCAATTCCCTAGTGGTGCTCCCTCAAGAACCTTCCATAAGGCGTAGAGAAAACAGACTTATTTTAAAAAGGTTACTGTTGCCCCAGGTAGCTGGCCACACTCTCCCCAATCTTATCGCTCGATCTGCCAGCCATGACAATATGCTTCTTCTCCACATATTCTGTCAGTTGTCTGAATGCCGCGTTGTTATATTGTTTCTATTTTCTTGTAGTAATAAAGGGAGCACAAACTAGCTATGTGACTCACTCAATGTCATGCAGTTAGTTAGAGGTTTCGTTAGATCGACTTCTTCAGTTAAATGTCTACAGAATATGGCTTGTTTTGACTTTGGAAATGTATTGTTACAGCATAAGAATTCACATTTAAAATACTGAATGGATAAATATGTGTACAAATCTTTTGATATGCAGAAAATTACGATGACTTTCCAGGAGATTGAATACTTTTGCACGTGACTTTATAAAACCATTAGTCTAAAATTCATTATCTTAGCCATTATTCCACACTCATCTGATATGAAATGCCTCTTCTTGAAAAATTAAATTAACATTCCCTTATTCAGGAATGTACAGTACCTATTTTTATATATAACTAGCAGGAGTACCCCGCGTTGCCCGGGAATCTATAACCGGTGAATTTCCCAAATGAAAGAAACAGAACATAGAAATAGAACAGTTTTCTGATTCACATTTTATTGTAAAAGGTAATATAAGTGGCCATTCTAGAGCCTTTGAATACACTATATATTTTGTTTTCACTTGTGATGCGAAAATGAACAAATTCTGAGGATTGGCCACAGTAAAACATGCTATGTAGAGTTGTCTGTGTGAAAAGCATAGTTTTTTTATGCCTGGAACCTGCATTGCTTGCACTTGAGCTTTATTAATTGACATAGCAAAAGCCAAACAAACAGGAAATTATAGTCATTTGAAATCAAAGGGTAAATCATTCGGAATCAGTGATATTCTTGGTATGAAAACATCTTCACGTCTTGTGGAACCTGTCATGATAATTGCTTCAATAATATTTGGATAGAGAGTCTTGACGCAAAGGTGAGTCATATTGCACAGTTTTGGAGGATCAAGATTGCGAAGTAGCATGATAGGTGGTCTAGTTTTAAGACAGAAATTGTGTGGGGAAACTGGTGGTGGTTCCAAAGAATTCAGAAACTCTGTTGGAAACAACACAGCTTGAGCAGGGTCTATGAGAGTGGCGATAGATTTGTAATTTGTAGGGCTGCCTGGAATCATCTGGTGGATGTGAATATTTATTTTGTTCACACTTTCATTCTTGGGAGCTAAAATAATATATTGGCGATGGTAACTACAGAGAGACGTGACATACAACTGCTGGTGCGTGTGGTGGGGGAAGGATGCTGTCTTTTTAAGGCGAGTCTGTGTTCAAATGTGCTGCGATATAACAAACGTTGGTGAATGAAATACAGCACTATCAGTGCATGTGGGAGTGTGACCCACAGAGACGCGGGTGTGCGAGCCAGTCATGCGTACTGGGTCGTTGACATTTTATATCCATACGGCAGTTCTCTTTCACCCGATCAAAACAGTTGGCCTTCTCATACTTGGACACTTCCATTAACTCTTGGCAATTTAAAGAAACATGGGTAAAGAGCAACGGACAGGGACCAAACGTGCCGGTAGATGGTGCCGCCGTGAACGTCTTTTGCAACGTGTGGCCATCTTGTCGATGATAAGTACAGGGACGTGTGGCAAACATTGTGTCTGTGAAAAGGTGCCCTGCCGTTCACCACGAACATTTTTCCCAACCAAACATACCCCATGACCTCCTCCTGGTCACAAAGGAGCCCCATCCCCAGTTTGGTGGCGATCAGATGCCTGGTGCAGATTTTTATGGCGGACAAACAAACATACATACATAGACTCTGCTTTATATATTAGATTACAATCAAATAATTTTTAATAGTTTTTACCATGTTAAGCTAATATTATTTGACTTTGGTCAGTAATAACATAATGAAATTGTATTGTGCTTCTGCTGATTTAGAAATGGATGCGTATTGAGTTCAGTATTTCAAGGTGCAAGAGCCTATACCAGCAGTGCTGTATGCAAGGCAGGAGCAAACACCCTCACGTGTGTATACACACACACACACACACAGTCGTGCTAGGCCTGGTTAGAGCTACGTGCCCCCTAGATGTAACAAGAAAGTAAGAAACACAAAGAAAATGGACAAGGATGGCCAAACTTGACAGACAGAAATGACTGGCATGTCATTCACGTCTTTGACAAAATTAAGGAGATCATGGACGCTGAAGTCGAAAACAACGAGAGACAAAAACCAATTTAAAACAAAAAGCAATTTCCTTATTCTTTATTCTTTATTGGTGAGTTAAAAAGACTGAGAGACTGCTGTCTCAGCTCAGTTCAGTGCCACTGACTGGTTAGAACAGACAGTCTGCTTAAAAGAAAAAGTTCCTCTGTTTTTATTACCTCGCTTGTTCATTAGCCAAAGAGAAAAAAAAAACATGGCAGTTCATTTTGAGGTCATACCTAAACTGCTGTAAGTTACGGTTACATCCTGATTTATTCCATACAGGAGTGTACCAAAATAAAGAGTTATCAGGCACTCGCATTATCAGGAATACGCCCTTCTTATTATACACACACAAGTCCAATTTAAGCAGTTTCTAATAGTTCATTACATTAGTTATAAAGAGATTACATTCTTATAGCTTGAATATCTTCATTAGATTATATTTGTTTGGTTAGATTAATAAATCCTTATTTATTAATTCATAAGTGACATGTTTTCTTATATTTTTAAGCAAGAATTCCGAAAACGATCACATTGCTTTATAATATCACAGGGTGTTCTGTTAGTATCAAGAGGTCAGAATTTTCTCATAAAAGAATGCAAGGTAATCACATAATACTGTGTACAAGCTTAATTCTTTTCTACATAAATGAAAAACAAATCATATAGAAGTAAAAATCATATCCAGTAGCTCTCTGCAGCATGATTAATACAAAATACAGTCCTCGGTATTTGTAAGGTAACTACTTATAATCATTACAGTTAATAATGTTTTTTTCTTCTTTCTCATAAGCAATTCAAGCAGTTGTCCCTGAATAGATAGAGGTGTTTTAAATTCGTATAATCATAATTACAGGACAGAATAAAAAAAGGATACACTAAAATGAATATCTGCCATGTGCTGGACTGGTGCTCATTCACATTTGGTTGTTGTCTGATGACCAAGGCTGGTACGGTAGGCACTTCTTCCCTGTGACCTTGTACTGAATAAGCAGGTTAGAAGATGGATCAATTTATAAAAATTAATTATGAAATATGAATACCATGCCACTAATTAACTACACAAGACACATTGAGGACATTTTTATAAAATGTTTTACTACAAAGAAATTGTCACATACAAATAAGAAATTCTATTCACAAGGTAGATCACAATACAAACTATATAAGGCATAACTGAATTCTCATGCTGCACTGCTTACAGAGAGCTGATATTCTTTAAAGAAGTGTCCCTGTATGGTTTTGTTTACTTCACTTTTAAAGTAATAAAATGATTATTCAGTAATTAAGGAAGTGGTTTAAATCGCCTCAGCTGCTATTGCAACACCTAGTGAACCTAGACTTTCAGATAAGAGCGAGCAGGTGAGTTCTGTTGTCCTTTTTGCCTTGTTTTCCATTATCTTTTTTTTTTTTTAGATTTATTTTTCCTCAGTTCATGTTTTTTTTCAGGTCATGGCACATTTATGTGAATCCGCCTTCTCTCCTGCCTATTGTGATATTTTGGCAGGAGTTACTCAGACTCTTTAGCTAGAGAAATACATCAACAGATGTTCTGGGTCACATCACTTTCCTAGTCATAATTTACTTAACAAGTCATTTTTAAACAGACAATTTAAAATATGATAAAAATTCACACAACTTTTTCCACTTCAAAAGTGGAAAATTGGCTTAAAGCACATAACAAATGTGGCTTCATCTCCTGCAAAACCATTCTTTGACATGCTGTAGAATTAGTTGCATTGAATCGTTTAAGTTCTTATTTACTGTAGTTTCACTTTTTGCCCCTTATAAATTGCCATATTTATTTTACAGCACATGTTAAGGGTGGCACGGAAGTGCTGCTGCCTCACAGTAAGGAGACCAGAGTTCACATCCAGTCTGTGCTGTGTGGACTTTGCAAGTTCTCCCTGTCTCTGCATGGATTTCTTCCGGGTGCTTCAGTTTCCCTCCTCTATCCAAAAACATGCAGATTAGGTGAAATTGCAATGCTAAATTGTCCCTAGTGTGTGTTTAGTGTGTGTGTGTGTGTGTGTGTGTGTGTTTGCCCTGTGATGGTCGGCACTCCATCCAGGGTTTGTTCCCACCGTGCACCCTATGCTAGCTGGGATAGGCTCCTGCAAACCACTCTGATATTGATTAAGTGGTTGGATATGACAGCACATGTTAAACATGGTAACTAATTGGTTTTCTCCCATCATCCAAAAACATGTAGGTAGCTGGACTGGCAATAATTGGATGTGGGTGGTGGGAGATTAGATTGGTTTGTGCTTGTGTGTTTACTTAGCAATGGGCTGGTGCCCGGTTTAGGGACTGTTCCTGCCTTGCACCTGATGATTGCTGGGACTGGTATAAGCTGCCGCACGACCCTGCCCTCGATTTGCAAGTTATGAAGATGAAATGATGGATGGATGTTAACTAATTAAAATCCCAAACCAGAATAGGAATAAACAAAATCAATTAAGTACTGTCACGCGTGAACACCTTAGGGTCATCTTCCCGGTCCACGCAAAGTAAGTTTTACCACCCAGGGACAAGAGGGGGTGCTGCTGTTAACAGACTTGTCTCTTTCTTCCTACACAGCCTGCAGAAACTGCCTCATGAGGGCACCCGACCGAAAGAAGCCCCGCTCCTTCCAGTCCGCAACATATACATTGGAACTTCGGGTCACGACCGTAATTCATTCCAAAACTCTGGTCGCAACCCGATTTGGTCGTGACCTGAAGTAATTTCCCCCATAGGATTGTATGTAAATAAAATTAATCCATTCTGGACCGTACGAGCTGTATGTAAATATATTTTTTTTAAAGAGTTTTAAGCACAAAAATAGTTAATCAGACCATAGAATGCACAGCATGATAGTAAACTAAATGTAAAAGTATAGAATAACACTGAGAAAACCTTGAACAGAGAAAACTAACATTGCAAGAGTTCACGATTAGCCTTACGAACCGATCGCTCTAAACACCTTTTTTTAATGAGTTTTAAGCACAGGGGAAAAAATGAACATTTGAAAAATCCGTAATTTTTATAAAAAATAACCATAAACAACGAAGAAAACTAACCTTGCATGAGTCAAGTTCTGGCATGAAGTAAGTGAGCAGGAACTGGGTGAAGAGGAGATTACAGTTTTGAGATAAAGTCTGTGAAGATGCGGGTTTACTGCATACTCCCATCTCGCTTCTGGGAGTTCTTAAACCCGTCACCGTCGGTAATGTTACTGATGAGCATGACAGTGAGGCACCACAATGGGGCAATCTGATGGTGCTTTTATTAAAATCAGCAAAACAACAATCAAAAACAAAGTCCAAATTAAATAAAGTGCAGTGCTTTCAGAATGCTTCAATAAATATATGCTCCCATAAAACCTGAAGTGAAGTGGAGGTTAAAATCCAATAGAAAAAAGTCTTCATTAAATACAATGAGGTTAAAACAATGCTCGAAGCAGTCTCTTTAAAAACAAGCCTGGTGGTTTCTTTAACTGCCTTCTCGCACTCTCTTTCTTTCTCTCTCTCGCTTGCTCGCTGCACAGCGAATGCACAGGGAGAGACTGAACACGAGTGTGTGGTTGTGAACAAATGCAAAAGTTTGGCGAACATTTTGGTCGTAACCCGATTTGTACGTGTTCTGAGACGTTCGTGACCTGAGGTTTGACTGTAAATGCAGGGCAGCCACAGAGATGGTCATTACATTCTGATGTGGACCTGACTTGAGTATCCTGAAGCCTGCCTCTTTTGCCTTGTGAAGGAAGACTTTGTTTCTTATAAACTGCACGAGTGAAGTACTAATTGTTGTTAATAACTCTTTTGCTGATTGAAAATAAAAGAAATTTGTTTCTGGCTGGCACCCCCAGCATTCCTTGCATCCTGTGATCATTTGTTTGCAACAATGCATTGGAACATTATAGATCTCATGTGCTTATCTATTACTGCATTTTCTATTATAGGGTAAATATCACAAAGCAGTAATATAACAGTTGACTAAACATTTGACAGCCCAGCTTTGGATGATGCATTTCTGGATGGCTAAAACAATGTTTGAAAGACGTAGCGATATAACAGGACCATTCGTTAGCCTTAGAAAGCCAAGGCATTGTTCTTTTGTCCCCTCCAAAAATGACATTTTTACTGAACCATACAGAAAAAAGAGAGTTGGGGGATAAAAGCAGTGCACCTATCCTAATAGACCAGCATTGATTCCTTAATATATAGATTTATCTAACAGCTTTTAAGAATGATGAAAAGTTACATAAAGCCACTTGGTGCAAAACCTTAGGAAATTGTGATGTTTAGTTTAATAGCAAACGTTTCTGCACACATGCATGGCTTAATAGGCTGGATACATAACTACCTGAAGTCATAATCATTAAAAGCTTGCTACCCCAATTTTGTTTTCTCTTGCTGATGACAGCAAATCACACAATGGAGCCATTCTCATATTTTTTTACCTACTGTATGTGATGACAATATATATAAAGTATCAGCTTGGATTTTCATTCTAAATGAGTAAATATGTAATACCATAAAAATAAGATAATGTGAAATTGTGGAGAAGTGAGACAGAGGTTCATGGTGGTGAAAGTTTTTTGAATAAAAACGGTGCGGTCAGGGTCGGTGGGTCTAGATATATATGAGTGTTAAACCGGGCGGCCCTCAAATTGCTAATGAGGAAATTGGCTGTTCTTGTTTGCACATGGAGGCGTGATCACCTGAGCAATTTTCCTCATTGATGTTTTGTCCATCGTTAGGTGGAGCTCACCTGCACCTATAATAAGTGAAAGGATTCCTGACCAGGATAGAAAACGGAAGAAAACAAATGAAGGAGTGATTCATGAAGAGGAGAGCATGTATGGTACGGGCATTGTTGATTGGTTTGAAGGAAGCAGTGCCGATGGCAGGTTTGAGTCTGTTAAGCAAATAAAGGAGAGCAGATGAGAATGGGGAGAAGCTGCTAGGACATTTTGCAGAGATAGGAAGATCTGAAGTGTGGGGGCATCCAGTGAAAGCACAAGGCCCAGAGAAAGCTATGGATGGCAGAGGAGGTGGCAGCTCCAGAACTGTGGCAACCACAATTGGTGAAGCGTGTGGCTGTGGCAACTGGGAGAGGTGCAGTTCATATCTGTGGTGATGGACGGAGGCAGCAAACTGGTGATGTGGCAAGCTGCGCTAAGGAGATCCGGAGTGATGCCCAGGTTAAGGGAATATCTAGTATTGCACTTCAAGACACGTGAAACATGATTGTTTTATCATGCATCACACTTTTCTTTGGGTACTATTATAAATAAAAGCACTAAGAACTGTTAATCTGCACCATTTGTTGTTGTTGTGTGTTCTCATTCTCTCTAGTCCATCTCGGTCTATGACTGTTGATATCCTGGGTGCAAGGACATTATGCCAATTGCAGGCAACACAGGCTTTAAAGAAGTTTACAAAATATATGTCTCCATGTTTTCAGTTGTATCTAGATTTTTTAAATGATAATTGTAATGTGCAATCATAATTACATCAAACATAAGTGGAACAATTTATCTACCCATTTAAAATTGTTCTTTAGATAGCATTTTTTTTGTTTTTTTTTCAACATCTCCACATATTTTATTGCTTATGACACATTCCAAATGTATTCAATCTTCGTACTTGTTAGCATTGTATGATATGCACTCATATCTGTTGCCAAATGTGATTAAGCAGACAAAAACAATGAATTATGTAGGTCACTCAATTTACTGAGAACAAGTCATCATTTTTAATCATGTTAAACTGAGTATGATATGCACCTCTTTAAATCTATGCCTATTGAATTTTATTATCTCAAGAAAGTGGGGCTGTGTCTTAGGTACACTGGGAATTGTCCCTTCTTCACTGAGTCTATGCCTAGGATTAATTTTTTACCTGACATTGTCATTCTCAGTAAAAAAAATTGCAATGGTTTCTTTTGTGGGCTTAAATTTGCCCACACTGTTTGAAGACTGTCAGGTTTGTGGATTGGTGATTGGTGCTCCCTATGACATACTAGAATCTCGTCTGTGATAATATCATAATAATCTTGTTCTTGCCTTGAATACTGAACTGCTATATTTTGAGCTGGCACCTGAAAAGGTGCAGAAAATTGAGATAATCAGAATCAAGATGGGTACGCTGTGACAACTGGTGCCTAAATATAAATGAAATTAATGCAAGCATTTTTCTGCAGCAAATTTCCTTGGTCAACTGGTGACCTTGTTCACTAAAATGTTTCCCTGAATATTCTAATGTAGCCAGCTTAGACAAACTTTTTTTTCCCCAGTACTCCATGATGCTCTGTAGTGGCCATGTGGGATAGGGATGTCATTTCCTGATTTCTCATTACCTGTTCAGTTTGCATTGTGCATTCATATTGTAAGCATACTCCACCACACACTTTATGGCACTGCCCAACCTTCTTTGTGAATGCATGAATAATTTTAGTCATATACACGCATGTGTGTCACTAATCATTCGGTATACTAACCGGATTTGCACCCCGTATGCAATTTACAAAAAAATGTAAAAAAAGCACATTATTTTTATTTGAGGAGTAGCTGACCATAATAAGAATATCATGAAAATACTTTGTTGTTCTGATTAGATTCCTGGCATGTTGCGTCTTCACTGCTGGATTAAGAATATTGTGCTCCTCTGTATGTTGCTCAGATCGGGTAGTACAAGCCTGATTATATAACACTGATCCCTTGCATCACAGGCTCTGCAGATATTAGTAATAGTGATAAGAGATTCAGAGAGAGATAAAGGACTCGGATTATAAATTTATGTCAGGGAGACACAGTCGTGCAGTGGTTAGCACTGCAGCCTTACAGCTCAGGTCACATTTTTGGCCACAATAATCAGTCCAGTATATTTGACAGACACTTTGCCATCCCTCAGGAACACTTAAAAGACCACTGCACTGTCATAATCCACTCAGAATTAGTTCACTTTCACCTTTCCAATTAGCCAAAATTCCAGAACATTTCCAGCTTTTCATCAACTTAGCGGGGTTCTCTCATCACTAATAGATCATGTCAGATAGTTGAGACCACAATAAACATTTGGGATATCACCCTGGTAACTCCATATAACTGAATGGCTGGAAAACAAAATAAAACATACAACAATTGTGGAGATATCCCCTAACTCAGACTGCCTTCTAAATGAGCTTGTTGCCCGGTCATCACAGAGCTGTCGAGTATGTAAAAGATGTCACTGCTCACACTGAAGAAACGTAGTTTTGTAAAAAAAATCGAGTCTGCCCTTCCCCTTAATATACAGAACCTGTATGTTAGTAGACCAGTCCAGTCTTAAATAAACAGATAAATGAAATTTTACATTTTAATGTCAGACAAAAAGATAAAAAATAAATAATCCTATTACAGTTTAGGTCAAGGCAAGGTTGCATCTACTATTCCTGACTGGTACATTCAGTAGGTCATTTGCATTACAATTAGTAATAATATTAGGAAAAGAAAGTATAGAGCAAAATGAAATCATTGACTTATATACACATACGCACAGAATCTATTTTATTTCAATTGCACTTAATTTTCTGTCGTTCTGATATTTGTGTGAAGTTTGTGCATATTCACTATGTTTGTACACGATTTTTACCTTTACTCATTTTTCCTAGCAACTTGAAATAATGGAGACAGCACAAACAGGGATGGGTGGCTTAACTGAGGTGGCAACAGATAACTTGATTGTTTTTTCTCTGTCAAAATAGCACGCTGGAATGCTGGTTGTAGTAAAGAAATAGAAGAGAAGATAGATAGATAGATAGATAGATAGATAGATAGATAGATAGATAGATAGATAGATAGATAGATAGATAGATAGATAGATAGATAGATAGATAGATAGATGTGAAAGGCACTATAGATAGATACTTTATTAATCCCAAGGGGAAATTCACAGATGACACTATGGAGATTTTAGCAAGTACTTGAGACTTGATCCTAGGTTTGGGAACATGAGAAGAAATACTTTTTGAACATACATTTGATTTAGTAGGTACTGCATGTAAGTCCTTGACTTACTGACACACCATTTTTCAAGTAGTGTCCTTCCTGAAATCAGAGATGCAGGTAATAAAGGTGGAGGCATCGAAATGCTTTCTCTCTGCCTCAGCATTCACAGTTTTTCAAAACAAATTTGGGATGCAGATAATCCTTTAGATCTGCATGACATTTTTGAAAAATTCTGTCTACCTCAGTTTTGGGAGTAATCCAAAAAAATTAGTTCTACTTGAAATAAGAAGCTTTCAAATGGATGATTTTGTCGTTGGTTTTTTCTGTCTTGAATAGGAATCGGCACCATAACAAAAAGAGGTTATACGTGGAAACTAAAGAAGATCCAGAGAAGGAAAATACAGATGAACTAGCGGAAATGCATGTGTTCCAAATAGAGATATAGGGTGTGGATGGATGGATGTCATTTTGCTTGACTTCTCACTCTATACAACTCTAAGCAACTGACACGCAGGTAAACAGACTTGAGCTGAGAAAACTGTGCATCAGCTGCTTGCTGCTTATAAACACATTTACAGGGCAAAAGACGCTGATGGAGAGATGCAAAGCGTTTTAAGGTGGGACGGATCTACGAGTTTTTGCGTAGGCTCTGGTAATTCTAGTGTGAAGTATAAACAGCGCAGAGGAGTCAGTACACATTCAAAGTGCATCATGAGATGGTGGCCATCTTGGGAGCCCTGTAGACAGTTCATCAACATCACACAACAAAACAAAACAAAACAAATGATAAATAATAAACCTTACAAAACACCTGACAAAAAATAACAAAGCACAACTGGTTGAATAAACTGTTGGTACGATACATAACACAGAGCTGAAGATCTGAATGTTTAGACACCTCCAAGGTGCTTAGTGAAGAGTAACACATTTAAGTACACATTTTTTCCACAGATTAGTACCAAAAACTGAGAAACATTATATATTTAGAGTTTATTTGGAAAAAGGTAGAAGAAAGACTAAAGGAGACTAGAGGGTGTTGAACGAGAAGATCATAATGGGTGTAGCAGAAAATCTCACTAAAAAAACTACATCGTGTTGCAGTAACACGGACATTTGTTAATGTGCACATTCTTGTAAAGGATTGTATTAGAGGCTGTGATATTTAAAACAATCTTTAGCATTGTTTGCTTGTTTCATAATCGACAAACAGTGTTACAACACTAGACAAAATCCTTTTAGCCATTACCCGAGGGGTTTTCGAAAAGTTGTTTTCTTGAAATTCTCAGTTTTCCTCTCACGGTCCAGGTTGAATGGAGACTCTAAACTAAACCCATTTGAAACTGAATGCTCAAGCAGCTAGTGATCCTCACCAGTGGAAAGAGGGAGCACAGAATGGAAGGATTTGTATTAGTGAGCCAAGACTGCAGTTTCCAGGAATTTTCACTTTCAGTTATTGTGAAAATCCATGTGTTTACTAAATAGTTCTAAACACTTGATATGTTGATGTTATTTTTTCCAACTGAAAGGTCTGACTAATTAAGTTCATATTTTATTTGAATTGTGCAATCAGGATATTTATTTTTTTGTTTTTCTCAGATCTCTCAACAGTAATAAGAATGTGAAAGGAGATAATTAAAAGAAAAAACATATACAGGAAAGACTACAACGTACAGAAACTTGATCTACACTAGCTGACATAACTAGGGCAGGTTCAGGTATAATGAGTAATTTTATTCCAACAAAGGCATGTTTCTTGGTTAAATTTATAAAATGCTCAAGCTGCCAAATTAAAGTTCTATTCACATTGGGGTGGACTGGTGGCTCTGAGGCTAAGGATCTGCGCTGGTATCCTGAAGGTTGCCTGTTTCAATCCCCGTCACTGCCAAAAGACTACTCTGCTGGGCCCTTGAGCAAGACCCTTAACCTGTAATTGCTCCAGGGGTGCTGCACAATGTGCTCTGACCCCAAGGGGTATGTGAAAACTAACAAATTCATAATACAATAAATTGATTTAGGTGAAATAAAGAAGATTTATAGTTTTCAAATTCAAACTGCAAGCAAAAAATGCCTGTCACTTCAGGTGTACTCATTTCCTTCTAGACAAGTTCTGTTGAGGTTGACTGATGAAGCAAAATGACCGCAGCGTTTGCCCACCAGTGACGTGATGCCCTGCTTGGGTTGTGGGAGAGGAGAAGTCTGCAGTAGTAAACAGCAATTCACTTAAAGTAGGCACTCATTTGGAGCAGGATGAATTCCATCACTGCGCTCTTGTAAGCAGACCATAAAGACTGCACATATGCAGACACACGCACTGCTCGGAATATCAATTACTAAATAACGAGACGGAATTCTGTCTTCTCTTTGAAAACCAGCATTTATGTTTTGTATGTTGTGTTTTTCATTTTATCAAAAACATGTAAGATCTTTTTCTAAGAACACACTATAAGTTGGCGGAAATCTTTCATGTTGTGGTTGTACTCCTGTCATCCGTCAAGAAGTATTTTAGCATGCAGTGCCATTTTCTACCAGAATTTCAAACAGCTTTTTCCACCTCAGGCCATTAATTATACAGTCATCTGTCTGACCTGTGATGAAGGCTCCAGTTGTGTAAGGACATCTACTACCAGTAAGACTAAGGATTCAGTTTTACTGTCTTATGGTTGTCTACTCTTATAGTCATATATATAGTGTTTATATCAGATGTTTATTTGTAAAAGGAATTATTTTTTAGTTATATGTAGCAAAAAAGAGTGTAGGGGTTTCAGCGGGTGTCCACCCCGTTTACCTCAGTTAGAGTAGAGAATAGAAATGCAACTGGCGAAACAGTTTTCTTCATAGGTCAAATCACTGGTACTGGTTGATGTGTTCACGCTGATGTCAGGGTTACAGGCAGGAGGTCACCTGAACTCCAGTTAAAGTAGTCCCTCTAAGGACTATGGAAACACTATGGATATGGCAATATTTTTATTGGATTTTTTTGTACTAATGTTTCATTCACTAATTTTTAATTTGCTATGGTGACACATATATTACTTTTTGTCCTTGCTTTGGAAGAATTAAGGTGAAGGTTAAAGGTAATGTTTTAAAGATAGTCATAGCAAAAACATTGACATATGGAGCTGAGACTTGGGCAGTAAAGGGAGAGGAAGAGAAGAAGTCAGATGTAGCATGTCTGTCAATGTCTGTCAATATGGGGTGCTGTGTGTACATTTATGAGGGAAAAAAATTAATTTAAATGATTTTAGCAAATGGCTGCAATATAACAAAGAGTTAAAAATTGAAGGGGGTCTGAATACTTTCCGTACCCACTGTATATATTTAAATGTACCAAGCAGTTATATGGGAATAATGTATTTTCATTTCATTCTACTTTTCTAGGTGTTCTAATTGTTTAATTAACCCATTATTTACTAATTAGTGGGTTTGACGCTAAAGTACTTGCAGCCTTTGATTATTTAGTGTTGTTTGCCTGGCTGTCTGTCTGCTCTGCTCATTTTTAATTATCATTAATAAGATACAACGAAGGGGAAAAACTGCCCAGAGAAAGGGAAAAATAAAATGAAATCAACAAAAGGGAGTTAAGCATTTAAATCTATAGCAAAAGCAGAAATATTTCTAAATGTCTTATAAAAGTAAAAATCATGCTGCTGTGCTTTTCTGAATGCAGGATAGAAGAAAAATAATCCCAGGTAGTTAAAGGAGATGAGTGCTATCAGGTGTTATCACTGATTAGGAATGTGGTTGGAACAAAAGCCTGCAGCCACAGTGGGCCCACCGTACTGAGGCTGGAAAACACTGAGCTAAACTATATGCAAAACTATCTAAGTCCATCTGGTTTTGGGATCAGTATGAATGAACTAATGCAATCACTCCTGCTTTCACAAATTACACCCAATTCAAGTGTTTGCTATTGTGAGTGTGAAATTGTGTTTTCTCTGTAACTTAATTGGCTCTCTTTGAAGCGTTTTCCACCCAGTATTGACAGACAGACAGATAGATAGATAGATACTTTATTAATCCTAAGGGATGTAGGATTAAAACCAATGTTGTATCTCCGTTACATAGATGACATCTTCATAATCTGGACTGCCAGTGAGAAGGACCTCCTCCATTTTCATAATGAATACAATTCTTTTCACCCCAACATAAAGCTGAAGCTGAATTACTCAGAAACAGAAGTCAGCTTCCTTGACACCACAGTTCAACTGAAAAACAACACACTTGTAACTTCTGTTTTTCACAAACCAACAGACAGACGGACCTACCTAAGAAGTGATAGCTTTCACCCCAAACATATAAGGCACTCCATTATTTTCAGCCAAGCAATACGGTACAATCGTATTTGCTCAGACCCGACAGACCGGGATCAACAACTGCAGGAGCTCAGACAAGAATTCATCAAACAAATAAGAAGAGCTACTGCCATACCCAGAGAGAACCTTCTGAAATATAAAAACAAAGACAACAAGAACCGCATCCCCCTTGTTGTCACCTACAACCCACATCTTGAAACACTTCGAAAAACTATAAAGGAACTTCAGCCAATACTAAACAACGACCAAACACTAAAAAATGTATTTCCTGAACCTCCTCTCCTGGCATACAGACAACCACCAAACCTTCAGCAACTAATTGTCCGAAGCTCCCTAAATGAACCAACAGAAAATGGCACATCTCCCTGCCTACAGAAAAGGTGTAAAACGTGTGCCCACATCTACAATACAGACCGTATAATTATACCAAACTCCCGACTTGAACATCACATAAAGGGATCATTTTCCTGCAGATCATCGAATGTTGTCTACCTAATTCTCTGCATGAAATGTCCTGACACTACACTCTATGTGGGAGAAACTGGACAAACACTCCGCCAGAGAATGAATTTACACAGCTTCAACTTTAAACATAGCAACACAGGTGTTCCTGTAGCGGCCCACTTCAACAGCCATGGACACTGTGAGAGGGACTTTAAAGTCACAGGGCTGATGGGCAACTTCAAAACACAGCAAGAGAGAAAAGAATGGGAAGTTAAGCTCATGTTAAAATTTAATACATTACAGCATGGCTTGAACAGAGACAAGAGTTTTATAGCCAGATATGAAGACTGTTTGCATCTCTCAGACTGACAGACAACCTGACTACAGATCTGCATTGTTTTGAAAAACTTCACAAACTTCAAAGGACTTTATTGGACAGTTATCTTATCTAAAGATCTTGACCATACATTGTTCTTCTATCTCCTGTTAAATTAATCTTTGCCTGAATGAACCTATTAATTTTTTACATTTAAGAGTTTTCATTCAAAAATTTACCATTGTTGTTTCTTGTCCTAGTGTGTGGATATAAACACAGGAAACTCCAGTTTCTGTATTACATCTCGCCTGAAGAAGGGGTCTGAGTTGCCTCGAAAGCTTGCATATTGTAATCTTTTTAGTTAGCCAATAAAAGGTGTCATTTTGCTTGGCTTTTCTCTCTAATCCTAAGGGGAAATTCCTATACTCCAGCAGCAGCATACTGATACAGACCAATATTAAACTAAAGAGTCACAACAATGCAGGTATAACAGACAATAACTTTGTATAATGTTAACATTTCCCCCCCTGGGTGGAATTGAAGAGTTGAGCATGTCACCATATCTATCCTTCCACATAGTTCCACTCTTAGAAGAACTTTGATTCTTCTGCATTAGTAAATATTACTGCATGCAGACCTCTGTTTGAGTATTTTCTTCTCTTATGTAATCTAGCCATAGCAGTAAACAGAACCATTACAGAAGCCCACTTACACTTTTGGATTTTATATTAAAAGAAAAGTATGACATATGTGAATTGCAATTGAAATGTGTTCTGTATGTTTTGTAACTTGTGCTCTTAAATTTAGCTGATATTTAATAAAAATGTTTTAAGTGTCATAAAATGAACGTTATAATCTGCAGTTGGTGCTTCATGACTTTAGCTAGACTGGCTGACCTAATCCTGTGCACATTCCCATAGAGTGACTGTAGCCATTGTACAAAATACTTGTAGCCATATCATTGCACCTGCTCATTTTTCATAACATGTCTTTTAAACAACATTTCAGCCTGTCTGGGATCTCTGAACAAATCATTCACTCTAGTCCACAACAATCCAGTTATCTGATTTTCTAAGCAGAGAAATCATGTCCACAGGTTTTTATCAGTTTGAAGTGAGTTTTCTGTTACCAGGCTGTCAAAATACGATGTAAAAGCTGTCCGCTTTGCTGCTTTGATCAGAGTGATGAGCAGAACACCTGTGTGGGAAGAGAAACCCTATGATGAGTGAGGAGGAATGTTATACAAGGGCACGTGTTGGCAGCATAGCCTCAAATCCCCGTTCCAGTTTAAAATGTGATAAGCACTGTTCAGTTATACAAGTTACAATTATTGCTAAAAATAATATAAACCAAACAGACCCATCTAAAAAAGTTAAATATCAATCATCCAACCTGAGAAGAACTTGCCCTGATGTGTCACCATTATTACATATTTCATGCAGATATTCACAGGATTTAAAATGTTTATAGGTTAATTTGTGATGGTTTTGTTAGAAATCTAAATAATACTAAGCCAAATTATATGAGCTGTCTTTAGATTCAGTAGATAACATGACTGCTTCTCCAGGGCATAATTTTATTAGAAGTGACCAACCAAAGTACAGCATTATTGAATTTTTAATCTTTTGTGGTAGTACCAAATGCAAAATTATTAAAACTAGATGGAAGGCAACACATTTTGACAGATTTCAGAAAGCAAGAGACAAACCAGACTCCCATCAGTATCAGAAAGAATCCCGTGAGGAACGATTTGCATCCTTATATTTGTGATCTAAAATGGGCACAACACAGCTTGGCTATTGTCAAAAAGGCTCACTATTTTCAGTACCTGCTCAGGTGTTAGCAGAAGACTCAGATGTGGCCATCATTTCTACAGCTAAACAGTGGAGGTCATTTTTGCTAGCTCCTCTACTTCATGTGGACCACCTCTTCAGGACCACAAAGCACTGCAGAGGCTGGTGAAATTAGACTAAAATACTACTCATACACAATTCTCTTCTAATTAGGACATAAATGGGTTAACCAGAAAGTTTTGCATGACAATTCTTTTAATGCTAGCAATATAATATTAAACTTTTTGTGTAAGCTCATAGGATTTTTACCATTTTTGTATGATTTCCACCAACTTCATCCGCAATTTGTTTTTATCTGAACCCAGCATTTGTAACCACTTCTTCGGTTCTTCAAGAACCTTCATAACTCCAACAAACTTTTCAGAAATGGGTCTCCAAAGAGTTGGAAATCTAAGAAAGCTAAATCTAAACTTTAGTGGAAGGTGGGATAGGAGGAATTTGTGTAAGAGCCATCGTGCCACATTTAATCACTGCATGACACCATTATGAGTGCCAGCTGTACCTGTTATACAAAGAAGATTATTCCACGATGTTGCAGGTAACAGGCTGGATGTTTCAAAATTACCACACAATATTTTATGGACATTTACTGTTAACTCTCACTGAAGGATCAATAATGTTGAAGGACTTTTTGGGCAACTCTTCTATATAATGTGCTGCCTTAAAGAGACAAACAGCAAGCATCAGCTATGCTGCACAGTCACGTTTCTCCTCCGTCCTTTCTGATGAATGGTACAGGATCTTTAGTGCTCACATGACTAGTCTGCATGAGAGTTTCTTGCCATATCCAATGTCACACCTCCGAGGCTGTGGGGCAGTGTCAGCAGTAAAGTTAAATGAAAGCTGCAACCAGCAAACTAGAGACAGTGAAACTGTGCTGCTTGTCTGTGTAGCTGCGCTCATTTGAATCTTTATTAAATGCAGCTTTAGTTTTAAATTACTGTCAATTTCTTTCACTGATAACATCCAATGTTAAATTGTGCTTAAATGCACACATGCCCTATACATAACAATTAACATAACAGTAATATAGTTATGCTAAATTAATTTATCTATAGAAGCTATTCAACAGTTTAAATGCTTCATCTTTAACCATTAGCATGTTCTTTCCACTTGCTATATATGTGATACAGGAACATAAAACAGAAAACACAATAAGGTCAAAAAGCATTAAATGATTAATCTTCCAAGATTTGGGTGTACAGGAGAATATTATTAATTGATTTACAGTAGTTAATACATAATAATATGCTGTCAGTAGGCAGGAAAGAGGTATGCCGTAGAGTCAAAAAAAGCATAAAGAGTAAACTCGTATCTCATTAATAATACAGAACAGTGTAAGTATTAATACATCCATCCATCCATTATCCAACCCACTATATCCTAACTACAGGGTCATGGGGGTCTGCTGGAGCCAATCCCAGCCAACAAGGCAGGAAACAAACCCCAGGCAGGGTGCCAGCCCACCGCAGGGCACACACACCCACACACCAAGCACACACTAGGGACAATTTAGAATCGCCAATGCACCTCACCTGCATGTCTTTGGACTGTGGGAGGAAACCCACACAGACACGGGGAGAACATGCAAACTGCATGCAGGGAGGACCTGGGAAGCGAACCTGGGTCTCCTAACTGCGAGGCAGCAGCGCTACCCACTGAGCCACCGTGCCGCCCAGTATTAATACATTTAATCTAAATGAATTAATGTAGTTTGATAAGGATTATTATGGTAAAATACTATATTACCCACCTGCAACCAGGAAAATAGAGACAGTGAAATTGTGCTGTCTTTCTGTGTAACCGCACTCATTTGAATGACGCAACAGCATCGGCAACCAAGGGCATAGTATAGCCTGAACAGCACTAACTGTATCTCACTGCTCCATCTACTGGTCATTACGGGAATAATTTATTCTCTTAATTTAATTTAACACACCCCAGAAGAACTGTACAATAACCAGTAAATGAATAAAACCAAAACTAAAAATTATCCCAAAAATGTAATCATACCCTTGGCGTGTCACACAAACACCTGATAAGGTACTGGTATTTAAAATGATTTCCCAAGTGTAGACACAAATGAGAGATGGAATAGGCAAATTCGTAGTCAGGTAACAGACAAGTAGTTCAAAACTAGAAAGGACAAAATTAATTCAGTAATCCAGACCTGGAGCTTAACAGGCCAGAAAGTCTAAATATTATATTGTTTTACTATACTATATAAAAATACTATATTGTTTTTTTTTCTCTTTACCCGTTGGATGGCAGCATTTGGGTCCTAATCTGGGATCTTGAGTTGTTTTGTCATGTGTTGGGTGGTATCAATGTCTGCTCTTAACCTCTCTCTGTAGTACTCAGATATCAGAAATTGCTATATGTCATCTTTTGTAAGTGAAACATGATGACACAATATGATCAGTGATATGTAATTTTAATCTTCTACCTTTGTGACTTTAACTCAGAATTGTTGAAGATAAGATTCAGAAGGGCAGTAACAATGTGTATTTAATGTCTTGGAGTCTTGGCCATGTTTCCAGATTGTGCAGACTGGAGAGGCTATAATTGCTCAAGCCCCTGCCTCTTTGCCTTCATTGGCCCATGTGCCCTTCTTTGTCCATCCAATCAGCACATTTCATTTTTTGTGATCACTTGATACGTATCCTACTATATTTAGTAGAGCTCCAGTAAGGACCTGTGCCTGCCTCCCCTTGATTGTAAAAAGCAATGAAAATAACAGTGATAAGCATCGAATGACACTGCACCTATGGAGCCACAATACATATTTTTGACATGGTGAGAAGATACAGGTTTTTCAGGATGTCTGTACAAAAGTAACACACCCAGGTTGTTGAACTGAAAACTTTGTGTAAACCAATTTAGAGATAAAACTGATAAAGAGAAGTACAGAGCTAGAATTAGAGGTCTACTATATAGCAGACAGTTATGCAGGTACCACTTTGGGCTTTGTTTTATAGTAAGAGGAAATGAGTTGTGATTTTTTTTTATGTTTTCCAATGTATTTTTATTGGAAGAAATGAATAACCCATTTTTCACATTCCCATTTTGAATTTTTAAACAGCCAAGTCTCATTTTAGGCCTGTGCAGGCCAAAACCTGCCTGTGGGATGAGGGGCTGGCTACTTAGGATAAAACCATTTCTAGACACGCTAATAAAGGTCCTGGGGCCTCATGTATACATGGTGCGTACGCACAGAAATGTTGCGTAAGAACTTTTCCACGTTCAAATCGTGATGTATAAAACCTACACTTGGCGTAAAGCCACGCACTTTTCCACGGTACCTCATACCTTGACGTTCTCCGCTCGGTTTTGCAAACTGGCGGCACCCAGCATCAAAGCAATGGTACTGTTCTTGTGTGATTACTCATTATTTTCATGACGCGGCTTTATAAATACACAGAAACTAACCGCATATTGTTTATTATTGTAATGCATCTGATTGTAATTAACACGTAACAATATAATGGTCCAGGGAACAGCCATAGTATTCCAAATACCATAACTGCTTTAGCGTTGTTACTCTCACTTCTCCTTCTTCTTCTTTCAGCTCCTCCCGTTAGGAGTTGCCACAGCGGATCATCTTTTTCCATATTACTCTCACTGCACGACTTGGAGTATTTATATCACTGTATCTGAGTGTGAATCACAGCAGCAGCTGATCGGAAAGAGAATTATCGGTATACAGCTTTAAGGACACGCTGTCTCAGCCACTGCAAAACGTTTTAAAGCCTTTCCTGTACGGACCTCGCGGTTCAGAAACAGTTTAATCCCAAGAACTTTAAATGCACTCAATCAATTGCTCCTTGTAGAACTGTTAGGACTTATAAGTACAATCACCTCACTGTAAACTTGCACTACAGTTATAATATCTCACAACCTGGGCCACTTTATAAAGCGCGTATTTACATATGATGACGATATCATTTTTAAGGTGAAATGCAGCAAAATATGTTTGTTAAATTATACACATAAAACTTTAACTTCATTTAAATAATCTATATTCTTCACTGGGGGTGTCGTGAAGGATAGAATAATTAAACATGTACTACGAAGATATTTCAATGTTCTTTAAACGTTTTGAAGAATTGGCACTAAGCTTACAGATGGCTTAACGTCTATTACAGAGCTGATTGTATGGCGATCGGTTACTTGGGGAAAGAAAAGCAAGGACTCTTGGGGCGGCCACGCCAATATATATTGAATATAAAACAGAAAGAGAAAATAACAACACAGCTAAAAACGCAGCGACAAATTTCGACAAAAGATAAATGCTTGTCATGAGCACGAGGCTCATGAAACACATGTTTAATAATGTGTTTTAGCTCCTATCATCATGAAAATGACATCACGTATACATCTCAGTATTTTAGTTATTCAGAGAGCTGTAATATCACGAATGTAATGGACTCTGTGTCCAGTTGGAGGAAGAGAGCCAGTTTAAGAAGCAAGTAGTGATTCACACACATAGATCACATACGAGTAGAAGATCAAATACAAAACAAAGCATTTAACGTGCTACTTTAATTACGATGTAATTTTGAGAAACTGGTTAAACGATTTTAAGATGAAGTTTATAATGTTCTACTAAATGACAAAATAAACTACGTGATTAAAGTGGAAAATTCGAGATTAAAGTTGACATTTCGTGCTTTTTCCCCACCGTGTGCCTTTTTTCTCTGTACCCTAATAAACTTTCATATGACACTCAGACAGTGGGCTTACAACTCTTCTTTTCACGGCAACTTTGATATGTGACTTCTTTTTTATTTCCGGCACTGTGCGATTTGTGAATGAGAGCTTTCAAGTTTCTCCAACACGCTATGTCACTCGATCAACTTCATTTTGTTGATTATACCACGGTTTATTTGAACAAATAGTATGTTTTTCCTAGGCCTCCACTTGGTATTCGCTGAAATTCTTATATTTTCCCCGTGCTTTTCCCGTTGTCTTTTCACAGAAGGCTGCACTTAAGTGCGATTTATATTGATTTGCATGTTCAAATAGGCGTAATTCTGGGAGGATTTGGGGCGTTACATAATGATAATGCGCGTGCACGAGCGTTAGTTTTCACGCTGATCGGGATTTATGTAACGGAAGGACGTTGAAGTTGGAGTACGCACAGATTCCTGCATCTGGATTTTTCTGTGCGTAAACACATTTCGGCTTTTGTGCTTACGCCATGTTATAGTGCGAGTTCTACGCACGGCGTTATACATGAGGCCCCTGGACTGTTTTGTGCATCTTTTTTTTTTTTAAAACCTTGCACTTACACTTACATTTCTTGTCTTTGTATAACAGCAACAAGTTCTAGATCTTAACATTGTTACTTTCCCTTGCTGAAAGACTAATGCACAAGTGAGGTCTGAAGAAGTGCAGAATATACCAGAGGTCAGTGTAAGGAGGGAACAGAAGAAAAGAGCAGGTACAGCAAGTAAGATTAGGACAAGAATAAATTGTGGAATACTGAAAATGTGTTGTTTTAGCAGCATCTCTGGTGGCTCGAACAGCAGGAGTGGGTTGGCTGCAGAAGAAGTAAGTAAAATTGTCTGTGGGTATACCTGAAAAAAATGTTGTATCTCATCCTTCATAGTGGTGACTGTCACAATGTTTTGAACATTAATTAAAGTTCAGAAGGCAGGTTTGCTGTTAATTTTTGCTTTCGATAACAGGAATTAGTTTACAAATGTAATCTGTCTACCTTCTTAATGTTTCTGCATCCTGAAGAATCTGTCCTATAGTTTATCATATTGTAATGTGTCCCCCTATATCATGGGAAATGTTGTGGTATACAGTATTTTTCACAAAGAGGTAGTGTGTGGTTCTAATAAATCTCTCAGAGTGATGAAGGAACAGAAAAGGAAGTATGCATGGAGCTTAGATGTATGATGCATAACCACGCATTTTGGGTGAGTCATACATCCTATTTATGCCGAATTCTGAGTGGATCTACAAAGGTTAAAGGCTAGTCAGACCTTTAGTGTGATTAGGGTGTCATTCATTTACGGCGCCGCATCCGAGTGGCAGCCTTTCCAGCAGCTCCGTGTATGACTTTATCTTTTTACCTTTTTTTCTATTTTTTTCTCTATTTCACTGATCACTTCTACCACCTTCTTTTATGTGGAATCGCTCCCTGGACACTTTTTACTATTTTTACTACTTGACATGGATTTTTACACTCCGAGACTCGCCTATTCAAGTAGTCAACTTGAAGCACAGAGAAGAAATGCTCATGCCGGTGTGGTTCCTTATTTACCTGACGAGGTAAGAAGACGATATCAGGGTAGCCGAGCCGGCGCAAAGATAAAAGATAAGATAAAAGCCAGACAACTTGAGAGAAAATGGCGTTATAAACCGTTGGTGCCTTCTGTGATTCTGGGAAATGTGAACTCACTACCAAATAAGATCGACGAACTGGCTGTGCTGTTGAAAAATGTCAGAACCTACAGAGAATGCAGCTTGCTGTTTTTTAGTGAAATGTGGCTAACAACTACCATCCCAGATGCTAACGTGGAGCTACCCGGGTTTAGCACAGTTAGAGCGGACAGAGAGGCAAATATCAGCGGAAAGAAGAAAGGAGGAGGACTCGCTCTCTATGTCAGTACAAAGTGGTGCAACTCAGGACATGTAAACGTTAAAATCTCCATTTGCTGCAGGGACATCGAACTGTTTGCCGTAAGTCTGCGTCCCTATTACTTGCCCAGAGAGTTTGGACACATGTTTTGTGAATTTCCCCTTGTCTATCTATCTATCTATCTATCTATCTATCTATCTATCTATCTATCTATCTATCTATCTATCTATCTATCTATCTATCTATCTATCTATCCATCTATCCATCTATCCATCCATCTATCTATCTATCTATCTAGTGTGTGTAGTGATTTGCTCATGTATACATGAAAAGTGGAAGAAAACATGCTGGATATGTGTGTGCACATTGCTAACATCTATTTTTATTTTCTCAAGTCATGTATATGTAAACATTAAAATGCTGAGGTGTGTGCTGTGAACAGAGTCCCCTGGGACTCCACTATTTCTTTCTTTTTCTTCTTTTACCTTAAGTAAATGCTTCCTGAGAAATCCTTACAGGCACTCTCACAGGGGATGATCTTAAAATAAAACAACAGAACATAAAAACTGCCATAAACATGGCCAATATGTGACGATGTCCTCTGACCTTCCAGAGAACATTTTTTAGTACTCATTTAAAAGCAAGATTTTATGTTATAAAAGAAAAAAAAAGCACTGAAACTACTGAAGAGAAAGAACTGCTGTGGCTGGTTTCAAAGACCAGACGAGTGAACAGAAACAACAATGACGTGTGCAAGAGGGAAAAAAAAGCCATTAGAACATTGCTTCATTCAAAGATGTAAAAGTATCCCAAAGGAAGATTAGAGATCAACTGATTGAACAGAGCAAGAGACAAACTGATTAGGATTAGATTAGGCGAGAGTCACAGTAAATGTCATTAAGGACAAGTATGTTTTTATGGCTGGATGAACAGTGATTGAAGATAATGACAGAAGCCCCAGCTGAAATTAGAAATGAACTGGACGAAAGCGCAGCGGGGTGTAAAGTCATTTTGATGTGTAATACAGCAACTCGATGAAATATTTTGTTTTCTTTTAGCTAAAATCAGAAACATATTTGAGAAAAAGGATTAATATGTACAAATAAAGCAGAACCTTTTGGTCCATTGAATATTTACAGTTATGTAAGGAAATTGCTCATAATTAAAACTTGTGTCAGTTCCCTTTTCCCCATTTAGCAGACACTTTCATGTAAAGTCAAATAATGTCACATTGAATAGCATCATAAGCAATGTTGTAAAATTGATTAATACTAGAAAATGATCAGACATTGATAACTGTGAGTACTGAAATCCTAATTTCTGAATTTATATATTCTAGTACAGGGTCATTTGGGAACAAATTATAGGAGTGCAAATCCTTTGCAGAGCACATTAGCACATGCAGTGGTACCTCGGTATATGTCTGCTTTGGAATAAGTCCAACTTGGTATACGTCCTGTTTGGACGCAAAAACTTTTGCTTGGTATACGACCTTTGTCTGGAATACGACTTCCGTGTAAATTTGAATTGATTGGTGAAAAGTATGAAGGTGGCATGCATATCCGGGACTTGGCTGCTGCATACCGTATGCCGAGAATGACGGTATCTATGATTGTGAAAAACAAAGACGTTATTAAAAAGTAAAGTGAGGTTAAATTTTCATTTATTTCATCTAATTGCTTTTGTATTTATGTATTTTAGTATTAAGCAGTGTTTAAATTATTTTATACAACCCCATCAATGTATAATATGCCAATAGCAATAGGATTTTTTTTTTTATGGGAACGGATTAATCATTTTCCCATTATTTCTTATGGGAAAAATTTGTTTGGTATCAGTCAAAGGATCTGGAACGGATTAAGGACGTATACCGAGGTACCACTGTATATACATACCATATAATTCAACAGAACCAGCTGCCATTCTGCCCAAAATGCAAATGTCTAGGATTTGGAAGTAAGCCTGACTATATCTAACAACAATGAGCATGCTAACCTGATTGAAGTGAAAAGTCGTCACACTGGTGTCAGGCCAACAGGCTTTTACCGAATGTTAGGGCTGATTGTAGACTTTGGTAAGAAACAGAAGAGACACTACCATCCCTCAGGTAGAGAGGGTGTACAGTTTCAGATACCTCAATGTCCACATCACAGAGGATCTGACCTCGTCCAAGCATATTGACACCATGGTGAAGAAGACATGGCAACATCTGTACCACCTCAGACACCTCCGGAATTTCAGACTGTCCTCCAGGATACTAAAGAACTTCTAAACTGTACGTCTACCATCGAAAGTATTCTGATAGAGATTATCCCTGCCCGGTTTGGAAACAGCACACAGCAGGGCCGCAGGGCTCTACAGAGAGTGGTGCCATTGGCTGAATGCATCACAGGGTGTGCACCCACTAACCTCCAGCACATCTATACCAAGTGAGGTCAAACCAAGGCGAGGAAAATTATCTGTGACACCTGCCATCGCAACAATGGCCTCTTTTCTGTGCTGTGGTCAGGTAAACACTACTGCTGCCTAAAGTCCAGCTGAGAGAGGCTGAGGAGGAACTTCTGTCCACAGTCCAAAAGGCATCTTGATTAGGGAAAGTTTCTAGAAATATATAACTTCTGTCTCACATGTGCACATGGGAGGAAGCTAAAGGGCTCCAAAAAGGATAATTCCACACTGAACCAGGGGATGGTAGAGTGCACTGATCCTTTCTCTTTTTCCTCTCCAGACCAACCATGGGAAATTCTGCATGGGTTCAATGACACCACTTCAGTTCCAAGCCCAATAACATAATTTCCGGTCCCTGTCCAGACAACATCACTTCTGGTTGTAGTCCTGATAATGTCATTTCAAATGGACAACCCATGTATCAAATCAAAAATACGTGGTCTACGTTGATTACTTAGATTTCAACCTATCCTAGACAGGTAGCACAGCTAGTACACTGCAGTATGGCTGCTCAACCTTAGGTATGAACTTTAAATAACACGTAGAGAAGACTTGTGAGAGACTGGGAAATAATACAAATACATTTAGGAAGTTTGTTTAGCATTCTTTATTAGTATTTTGGTTTAAGTAAAGGTCTCAAAAGAAACTTGTGTAACAGAGTCTTACTTCTGCTTTTTATTTCCCTATTCTTATCTTTGTTGCTCTAAAAGTAATATTAAGTGTAACTGGACTTCATTTGAACAGTATAGCTGGTAGGCGTTGTCTCACACATGCGATTAGGAGACAACTAAAGGGCCTGAGTAATAGTAATTCCATGCCTGGCCAAGGGGTGGCGAAGTGCACTAATTGTCTCTCTTGATCCCTTACAGAACATTCTCGGGAAATCCCTTCCGGTTCCGACACTGCCCATGATGTCACTTCCAGTTCCGGCGCTGCCAATGATGTCACTTCTGGCCCTGATGACATCACTTCCTCCACTTGTCTGTAAAATACAACATCTTAAGGCAGCTAATTAGTTCAATTGTGGACTCGGATCTGTAAAGATCTCTTTATTGTTTTTTTAACAATTTGCAGCCAGGACACAATACGCCGGCGGCTGCCCCAAACCTTCATGATGTCTGAGAGTATTTATTGTCACAGTAGTTACAAACAGAATAATGTTTCAAAATAAGGATTATTATTGTGGCTATTAACCAGAAGACAGAATTGGTGAAGGTAAGAATCAAAACCAGAAAGACGCTTAACTATTAGCTTAAGAAGCAGCAGGCAGACAAGAAACAAAAGCTAGAGATCTACTGCTAGACCTACTTGGTGTGCTGCAAAAACAACAGCGAGAGAAAACAGACCCAACGTGTCAATTTGCTACACAAATGTTACAGAACAAGGTGGCAAATGGTGGTAGATTGTATTCAGCGTAACACAAAAACACAGATAAATTAGTTGCAAGGGCTGGGTTGATCAAAAAATGAACGAAAAATAAAATAAAATACCGTGCTGTTTAGCTGGTCAAGTGACCAAAATAGATACAAAACCAATTATAATCCTACAAGATGCACGGCTTTAAAGACTGCATAACTAATATTCTGTAACATGAATGGTAACACAGTGAAGGAAAAGCCAAGATTAATTGTGACACACTGGGGTTTGAACAAAAACGAAACCAAGGACTCTTATACTCTCTCCAGAGACCCAATGCCTACACTAAAAATTCTCCACAAAAGATTCGCCTTTTTCATTTGTGAATATTTCCCAAAACAAAGAAAGTACCGACAACCACCAGTGCATGCAATTCCAGACCAGACTGTAACATAGCTGCAAAACATAAACCAAAGAAGGGAACAAAACCCCCCAAAAAATCAGAATAAGTACAATAATCAAAAGCCCAAATTCGTATGAGGGTTCTACAAATGAAAGGACATGAATATCTGTGAACAGCACTTATGTGCAAATTTAAACAGCACAACTAACTGCAGAAGGTTTTGTTCTGTACTTTCTGAAATCATTTTGAAAGATGCACAAAGACAAGAATAAATTCAGAGTGGAAAGGAAAAATGTTAAATGACATCAACTGAAATAGGTCAAAAGCAAAACAAGAGGGCAGTGGCCATGTAGAATGATAAGACCACTCGTCTCAGATGAGAAAAGAGAGTGAAATTTCAATTGAGATCCAACTAATCTGGTGAAAGACAGCAGCCACCTTTTATTAAAAGTGATTAGTGAAGCCACTTGTGGTGAGAGAAGAGGTTGTGAGAAATGGACCTTGAGGTATTTAGCAGAGGTTATTGGCAAAAGTCTGTATATTTTTTAGAAAGTGGAGAAGTCTGACGTATCATCCATCTCCATCTTGGTGGACATCTTTATCTATTTACCCAAACCATTGTAGTCAATTTCTTGTTAGTTCAACACCTATCACTCCATAAACAACAAGTCTTTTTTTCTTTCTGTGACACATCTCACATTCATAGAGCATTCTTCTTCTCATCCTCAACTTTCATAAACTTTCTCCCTCAATGCCAAAAAGACTCCTCAAGAAATCAGAATGAGGGGCAGCTCCTGAAAGTTCTGTCATACAACTCTTACCCTGGCTGTCATTGATGTGCCCCCACCTCAATCTGCACTTAACATGTCATCCAAATACTCAAATTGCGCTGCCTTCTCCAAAAAACTCAGTTGCTGATATCTAAATTTAAATGTGTGGCAGACGATCAGGAACCTTGACCCACTGGGACACCTGGAGCAGGGAAAGACCAGGAGAGGGGCAATATCTTCCCTGGATGCAAGAGGGCAGCCCCCCTGGTTTTCCATCAGGGGCCACAGATACGGAGCTGGGAAGCTCAAGCCTGTGGGGACCTGTGGCCACCACTAGAGGGCACCTAGACTGTCCTAAAGCCCTGGAGGACAGCACTTCCGCCAAACCAGGAAGTGCTGCCGAGCCAGGAACTGTGTATGCCCGGAATGCTTTCAGGTGCAAGGGCAGCACTTCCGCCACACTAGGGAGTGCTGCCGGAAGACCATCACCGAGCACCTGGCAGGGTTAAAGGGGCCGCCTCACTCCATTCGATGTGCTGGAGTCAGGAGGAGGAAGACGGAGCTTGCGAGAGAGGAGTGGAGGTGGCTGAAGAGAGAAAAGGACTGAGTTTAGTGTGGTGATTGTGCACTGTAGCTTGCTTTGTATGTTGGGATATTGTAAATAAATCGTGTGTGTTGTGGACATCTGGTGTCATGTGTGTCTGTGGCCGGGCTATCTGTTACACATGTAATACATCAGTGTTTGGAACCATTCTCATTCTCACCTGTCACACACACTATATCTGCTATGCACCAACATCCAACAAACCAATACTATGGACTGAGTTTCTCCAAACACCTGCAGCACAAATGCCACACGGCCCATACAGTTACTTTTCTATGACTCCAGTCTCTTTGACTCTAACCATTCTCATGGTCTTTTGTGCATTTATCATGAGGTGTTTCACTTCCAAAACTAGCATTACATTTTCATCTTCCTCTTCTTCATATGAGGTGAGACACAAAAATAACCGGACTGGGCTTGGGGCTTTCCTGAAAAACCATCTGGAGGTCGGCTGGACGTGAATCATAGAACTATAACTCCTCCTACACGCCCTCTCAAACTGCCGACCGGCTCGGTATATCCTGTGAAGAGCCAACTCAGTATTTGCACAACAATCGCTACACGAGTTCCTGCAACAATTTCGGGTGAAAAAAGCAAACAGCGAGACAAGACAAGCAGTTTTTGACTGACAAAAACATTCTTGTCCTCCCTCGATTATCCTCCCTAATTGCCGATTTAGCTCCCTGTGATTTTTACTTGTTCCCGAAAATTAAAAGTGTCCTGAAAGGAATACATTTTTCTTCAGTGGATGAAGTGAAGACAGAAACAGCAAGCCTGTTGAAGAACCTCAAGCAAGAAGACTTCCAGAACTATTTCAATCAATGGATGATACGTATGGAACGGCACAGAAATCGGGAGGGGGAGTATAGAGAAGGTGACAAGGTTTAGAAGGCTGTAATTCAGCAACAAATATATATATATTGTCACGCACGCGCAGATCGGAGACCGCGGAAGGATCTTGACACACCTGGGAGGACATTCGCCGGCAGGGAATGGCGGGGTACTAACTTTCTCCCTATGCTTCTTTGCAGGAAAAAAGACGCTCCGCCGCCATAAGCCAGTTTGCCCTCACTACGTCTACTTCTGCCATTCCTCCGTCATCTTCCCTGATGTCAGCGTTCCCATCCTCCCTCACGGTTCTTCCCAGCATTCCTCCACTTCTGGCTCCTCCTCTTTAAAATGGCCGCCGACGCCATGCTTGGGGTCGCGCTTATGAACACTTGTTTATATTTTGACCTCTTTGCTTTACAGTTTATTGTGGATCCGAGACAATATACGGGGCCGGAAAACCCCAAACCTTTGTGCTGTCTCCTCCTCAGTTTGTTACAATATATATATATATATATATTTTTTTTTACCAATCCAGTTATTTTTGTGTCTCACCTCATTTATGAGTGTCTGATTCATGAAGGAAGGAAGGAATAATTAAGTATAATGGCAAGGGTGAGCAGTCTTGTGACTGTTAGCGATAGAGATGTGTGAGTGTAAGGACATAATGGTCAGAATATCAGAAAGCCCGTTGAACAAGAGCAAGATGGGAGTTTGAAGTCACTCAACAGAATCCGCTGGAAGCGACTCGACCTGAAGGTGTAAGGTGAAGACAGACGGCACTCAAAGTTAGAATTGCAAAAAGTGAGAGCAAACCACAATGCTTTCACTATCAACAAACCTGCATCATTAGAGGGTGAGGTGTGTGTGAGAAACTGAAATTCAAGGAAAGGGCTGCAGGAGTCACTATGTGTGCCAGGAACTGGAGAGAAGACATTAATAGGTAGGTTTGCATGAAGTTTGATTTATTCATAGCCAAATGACAAAGGCTTGCTTAGAAAGAGAGGGAAGCACGGCTAACGTGAAGTGGACAGATAGATAAAGTCAGGAATGTGCGGCACCGTCGTCTTTAGGAATAAGCAGTGGATGGGTGACAGGTAAATAGACGGAGCGGCTCAGACTGGAGATGTTAGAAAGTAACTAATGACCAGAGAGATAAACATTTGCAGGTTTTCCATTAATTCCTTCCAGCAACAGACAACTTTCAGAGAGATGCTCTCATGAATTAATATGTAGTTTTTCAATGAAGCGTGAAGTGTAGCAAGACAATGAAATGCAATGCAGATTAGAATCTTTTCTTTATATTCTTCTTGGTAATGTAGGTTTAATGTATATCTACAGTATATCAACTTCCTTAATGAATCTGCTTTCAAGTAAATTGATGGTAACAATCTTAATAGAGCAAATTATGATTTTATTATATAGTATTGATGAATGATGAACACCAAGAGGGCTATTTAAAATTGTTTTTTATTTTTAATTTGTGCAAACTTTATGAGCTGTTCACAAATTAGAACTGAGCTCTTCAGTTTATGAACACCTGTCAGGCACTGCATTAATAAGAAAAGTGTTTCTCTTTCATGGTACAATATCATGTAGGTGTGTTTGTATAAAAGACTTTGAACCTGTCATTATAAACTGTCACCATATTATAACAATAGAAAACTTCATCCAATTTAACTAGAACAACACGAATGTGAATGTATTGGGTTTATCCTGAATAGCCCGTGACCCTGTGTTTGGATATAGTGGGTTGGATAATGGATGGATAGATGAATAGAAAAGCCGTAAGCTATCACTTAAGGAAAAAACCTACAGAAAAGTATCAAAGGCCTCAAAAAGATTCAGAACAAAGCACATTTATTTGATAGAACATATTTATGCCTTAATAGGTCTTAATATAAGCTTTATTTCTAGCGTCACTGTCACCCACATATACTGGACACTTTCCCATAAGCTATGTGGCAGCTCCGAGGTGAGTGCATTGGCAGGAGGCTGCCAGTCTTCCTTTGATAATTTTTGCATTTAAGGTGTGGATTATCAATTTTTAGGGCTTCTTTCATTTACTAGCCATGCCACCCCCCCGTTTAAGATGCGTTAAAATCTAAATAATCAATGTAGGCCTCGATGTTAACATTTGCAGTGCACCAAATGTTAAAATGCATTTTGTAAAGCATATAGTAACAAACTGGGTTGCACTTGGCATTCCAACAGATGGTGCACCCCAAACATTTGTAGCAATACAATTCATTATGCAATAACAAAACTGAGACAATAAGGAGTGTTGGGGCCCCCACAGGCAAAGCCTGTATAATTTAAATTACAAACAAAAAACTGGGAGTAATTGACATTAGAGACAATGTCTTTTCAGACAGGAGTCTGGTTCTGACTACTCAAGATGGTAGTTCTGGTTATGATGGTTTCCAGCAGGAAGAGGTGGGTCCAGGTGGATGGACACCGACATCAGCAATGGGAAGGCCGTCAATCTTCCGGTCTGCAGAGTGAAAGACATTATGACAAAGCACCAAACCCTGGAGTGGTGGAGAATTACCATCACAAGAGCCCTTAAACTGTCCCCTATGTGCATGTGCAGTTACTACAAATGTTTGTGATGTGCCATCTGTTGGAATGACAAATGCAATGTTATATGCAATATGGTATAGAATTTGTAAAAGCAGGGTTAATGTTTGTGATGCGCCATCTGTGGGAATGACAGAGCCATAGCAATTGGATAAACACACAGATACCCAGACACCTATCATTTCATTAAGATGGATGACTGATATCTCAGTCATGCAGTTAGTGAGAGAAAAGGGGGTTTGAAGGAGGATGGCTGAAAAACATTCTTACTGCCTAGGATGGGCACATAATGTGAACATCTCTCGTTAACTGATAAAAATAATAATGCTCACAACTAACCACGGTGACACTGGCCTTATCTGAAAAAGTTCTAGACAAAAACTTTTACAATTTTACAAAGTTTTAATAAAATACATCTTATGACATCACTTTAATTAGTGGTAATGCGTTTTAAATCTCCACCATCCATTTGGTGACCATACATATTTAAACTGGGAATTAAACAGGAAAAAAATAGAAGATTAATAACCGAAAAAGTACATCATTTATTTACTGGAAATAATGCAATCTAATCTGATTAGCTTCACTTCTGGCTACATTTGTAAAAGTAAAATGTAAACATTATTTTATACAGTATATAGTAAATAAGACTGTAAGATTACACAATATTATCAAATTTAGAGTCACAAGGTGTGGGAGCCCATAAAAACAGCATTGGGTACAAGGAAGGAACCAGCTCTAAAGAGGGCAAAAGTTCAATGCACATAAACACCTTTGGAGCCAATTTAGAATTAGAACAAATAACGGCCTGGCAAAAATAATAATAACAAAAGATTAGGCCTGTCTCTAGCGATGTAATTCAAGAAAAACTAGACGGGTAGAAGATAAGTAAGACCTACAGGAGTGCCTAAATATCAGCAGAATCAATAGAATATACACTAAGATTAGAAGGTTAATAGCATAACAGACAAAAAGATAAAATCAATTGTACAAGTCAAATATCAATTATTAAGTTATAGTTTAAAAATTACAAGTGAAAAAAGGCTAAGTTTGTAAACACTGTTTAGAAAACAATAAAAATAGATAATCCAAAAACTGATAAATACAAAATGCAATCTAAAAGGTATTTGTGCTATAAGGTAACAAAAAGTGGAAAAAATACAAATCTTGTAATTAGAAATGAAAAAGAGCAAGAGTAGAAGTTGTTGGTGACTTGCCAGTACTGTGTTTAATTGAAATAAACGATTTGGAAAAGGAAAAGAAAAAGTATCAGTCCAATACCTGCAGATGGTTTGTGTCTTTTAGTGCTTCTCTGTTCAGGCTTCCAGATACGCCTTCTTTCGCTGAGCTCTGTGCTCTTCTTTCTCAGGTTTGTATATGAATACCGACTTCTGGCAATGCCATTGTTTAAGAGGCCCTCTAGATGTCAGATATGGCGTTAGTGTGCTTCATCTTTAGGCCTGCAGGTGAAAGGAGAGAGGCTCTTAGCAATGATGTCTCTCAATGGGGCCACCTGTGACCTTAACTTTCATAAAATCAAGTTGATGCTCCCAACTTGTTTCCATACAACAATACAAATATGCAAAATGTATAATAACAGAACTTAAAAACCAACAGGTGACAATAAGTATGTAGTAAATGTAATACAATCAACAGAAGTCTACATTTATATAAAGATTTATGAGAAAATTATAAATGTAAATGAATGTAAATGCATAACTACGTAAAAAAAAATAATACAAATTAGCAGTATTAAATGTTAAACAACCTCATATATAAAAAAAAAATGTAAACAGAAATCTTCTTCTTTCGGCTGCTCCCGTTAGGGGTCGCCACAGCAGATCATCTTCTTCCATATCTTTCTGTCCTCGTCATCTTGTTCTGTCACCCCCATCACCTGCATGTCCTCTCTCGCCACATCCACAACCTTCTCTTAGGCCTTCCTCTTTTCCTCTTTCCTGGCAGTTCTATCCTTAACATCCTCCTCCCAATATACCCCTCATCTCTCCTCTGCACATGTCCAAAACAACACAATCTCGCCTCTCTGACTTTGTCTCCCAACCATCCAACCTGAGCTGACCCTCTAATGTCCTCAATTTCTAATCCTGTCCATCCTCGTCGCACCCAATGCAAATCTTAGCATCCTTAACTATGTCACCTCCAGCGCTGTCTCCTGTGCCACCGTCTCCAACCCATATAACATAGCTGATCTCACTACCGTCCTGTAGACCTTCCCTTTCACTCTTGCTGATATCCGTCTGTCACAAATCACTCCTGACACTCTTCTCCACCCACTCCACCCTGCCTGCACTCTTTTTCACGTCTCTCTCACAATCCCTGTTACTCTGTACTGTTGATCCCAAGTATTTAAACTCATCCACCATCGCCAACTCTACTCCCATCATCCTCACCATTCCACTGACCTCCTTCTCATTCACATACATGTATTCTGTCTTGGTGGTCCTACTGACCTTCATTCTTCTCCTCTCTAGAGCAGATCTCCACCTCTCCAGGGTCTCCTCAACCTGCTCCCTTCTCTTGCTACAGATCACAATGTCATCAGCAAACATCACAGTCCACAAGGACTCCCTGTCTATCACCATTGCAATTAAGAAAGGACTCAGAGCTGATCCCTGATGTAATCCCACCACCACATTGCATATATCCATCACTCCTACCGCAGACCTTACTACTGTTACATTTCCCTTATACATATCTTGTACAACTCTTACATACTTCTCTGCCACTCCCGACTTCCTCATACAATACCACAACTCCTCCTGAGGTACTGTTGGAAGGAGCAAGTCCCACTAACACATGAATGGAGACAGCAGTATGTGTTTTTTTTTTCGTTTAAGGTGTGATAAAGACTTCTTCTTCAAATAAAGGGGTTCCTAATGCTATTGTGGTGATGGATACATCCTCATACTTTGCCACAACATGCTACCAGGCAATTATAAGAGATCCTCCATCTCATATTGGGTAGGAATGATTCAAACCCCAAAAGCTGGATAACACCTGAGGTGGGAGTGCTAAAAACTGCACCCCTCTGCTGCTTTACTGGAATTGAAGGCAACTAATTATTTTAAAACCCCTATAGCTGAGTTAATGGTCGGTTAACCTAGCTAATCTTTTCGCTTTTAGTCGGTGGTGGGAATTTGGCTAACAATTGTGTAATTTACAGGTCAAATTAAACTAGCTACATAAGGGGATTCAGATAACACAATAGCTTAAACAACCATAAAGGTAATTAGAAACCACACAGAAGCAGCACTAATGAAGAAACAAAGCTGGCAGCCATAAACATTACATACTATGCCACATATATTGTATGGCATCACTACATTTGTTTTCAAAACAGACTTTTTCTCGTTGCCATTTTGTGAAGCAGCTTCCCATTTGTGTTACAAGAGTGCACAGTTTTAATGAAAGGCAACACATTTCACTTATAAAACTGCACACAGCTGTGTCTTAATTACTTCTATACAACTCCCCAGTGACAGACATGAAACTGGAGCATTTACATAACAAAATTGTTTCCCAGCTCTAATAAGGCCTGATGAAGCTTTGTGCCCTAAAAGTGTGGAATATCCTTTACTACCTTTTATGTTTTAGTGAGATGTGTATCAAATGATGGCTGATTAAAAAATTGATGATTTGACAATTAAACCAGACTCTAACACTACATTGGTCAAGCAGCACAGTCCTCTGCCATTTTGACAGCTGTAAGTGCATTTCGGAAAAAAATGCAATACGGTCAAATAATTGAAATTCAAGTTTTCTCAAAGTGGGAAAAGAAGATATGTGACATGTTAGCATAGCAGAACTGAACAAATTGTTTCGCATAAGTGAAGCGTGTTCACTTCAGGGAAAATGAGTTTCATTTCAATCAACTCTAATAGAGTTCCAAGAAGGTGACAGCAGATGATATCCCAGAAATAATTTTCTAAAGCCAATATACAATCTCCAGACTTATATTGATACTTACTGTGGCTAATTAAAAAAGCAACTGAATTATAACTTGGAGACATAAACTGTAGAAAATAACCAAGAGACATGCTGTATAGTAATAGTTAATAGAACATTTTACAAATATCATTAATAAAAATCCACTAGTGCCACCATGCATGTCCACTGTCCTGGTTTTCATCCTGTATCCAGTCACTGGCAGTGTGGAGTTTGTTGCTGCATTTTCCCTGGGTACCCCCCCAAGGATATGCAGGTTAGGTTAGCTGGCACTTCCAAATTGACCCAATTTGAGTGCGCGCGTGTGTGTGTGTTTGTGTTTAAGTAGCCTATGTGACATACTAGCTTGTGATGGTCCAGGTCGGTTCCACAATCCCTGGTTGATTCCTGGAGCCTCTTGAAACTGGAAAAGTACCCAAGGATGAGCCAGACTAATGAGGACACATGCAGTCAGCAAGGGGTTGTGCAAAATGGAGAAGTGCTTTTATTTAAAACAACAAACAGCAGTGTCCAAAAGTGCAGTGCAACCAGTAGGCCCTAAATAAATAATTCATAAAATCCTGTAAAGTGGAGGTTAAAATATCCAATACATAAGTCCACTAAAAAAGGTTAAAATCCAAAGCAGAATCTGTCCTTTAAAATCCAATTCCGAGCCACAGTGTCTTCTTTCTAAAACACTAATGTCTCCCCTGCTTACCCCATGAGAGTGCTGGTTGGCTCCATGATCTGACTTCTGTTTTTTGAGCCTCTTGAACCCGACTCCTCAGATAATGTAATAAGGTGAGCCAGGCAGACCAGGACAAAACACACACATAGCAAAGGGTACTTGCATAATGGTGCCAAGTGCTTTTATTAAAAACAGTCCAACAAAAACAAAGTGCTCAAAATGTGCAGTGCCAAAAAGTTCAATAAATATGTAATCCAATAAAATAAAGGTGTTAGTGGAGGTTAAAATCCCAATAAATAAATCCATTAAACTGTGGTTAAAAACAACAGTGCAGGAAGCTGTCCATTAAAACATGAGCCCTGTTGCAATCTGTTCAAACTGATGTCTCCTCATTTTATCCTGACCGGACCTTGCAGCTAAGGAGACGCACACCCACCAGACATCAAACTATGGTCAACAGGTCAAGGTCCCAATCCAGACTCAAGCTCGGGTTGATCCCAACAATTGACACAGAAAGAGTCCCCAACCAAAGCTCTGTCGTCCACTCCCGCTGCCTTCCTGGACTTATGCGGTGAGCTACACACCTCCTGGTTGCTCCGGCTCTCTAAATCACTCAGCTGGTGCGATCCACCACCTCAGCCCCGACTGTCGGCCAACACACTGTCTCCATGGCTCTCCATCTCATGGCAGTCTGCCTCCTCTCGCACTGGAGCTCACTCCTGCACCAGATCTCGCTCACTCACCTCCTGCCTACTTTATTCTCCTTCCTTTAACGTCCTTTCCCTGGTACCCCTTTTCGTTCTTCTCTTTGTTTTCCTTCTTTTCTTTTGCCCTTTCTAACACTCGTGCTTCCCTTTTAAAGCGGGGGGTGAGGCACAGCTGCGGCAATCACAGCTCCAGCACTAATTAGGGTCACGGGTGATCCATCACTTCCTGATTTCAACTTGCAGTATTTTTAGTCGACCAATGAGGAACATGTGTACCAAGTTTCATGAAAATCGCTCCTGCCGTTCGGAAGTGATGCTGGAATATACATGCACACATACATTGACTTTTATATGTAGAGATTTTCCACAACACTGGGCACATGTACAATTTGGCCCATGCATGTTTTGTGCCCCACTGTTTTTTGTAATTTCCCAACTAGTTTACTGTGGAGCATGTCAGTCAATGTGGATTGTTTGTACAGTATCAATTCACACACAACTTATACTTATGTTTGCCACTTTTAAAGAATTATAACAATTGGGCGGAACCCATGCAGGTCTTGTTCTCTGCAGCAAGCCTAAACTGGATTAAGCAGGTTGGAAAAGATATGTTCTGTATATATAGACAGAGGCTGCTGTTCTTCCTCAATATAAGCATGAAAGCATTAACATTACTGAATGATTTTAATAATGTTTTCTTCAACTGTTAAACCATTCCAATGTGACTATCTGTTGATGCAGTATAATACAGATACAAATATTATTACAAATTTTACCGTATTCTGCAATACAGTTACATGAGTGTATACATAAATTGCAAAAAAATAAATCCTCTCTGCTAGATTTTATCAAAAGGTAATAGGAATAAGTTACAGATATAATACTGCATACAACAAAAAAATCATATGTTGTTTTCATGTCAGCACATTTCCTCTTAAATGGCAGACGTGTCCTTGAGTACGTGATTTAACTCATGCCTTTATGAATTTTCAATGCTCAGATCTCATCCATGCATGGCTGTCTTTGTTCAAGGCTAACTACTTCCTAGCAGAGGATGTCCTTTATTTCAGGGATGCACTTGGCTTGAGTTCAGTTGCTCTGCCTTTTTTTTACAGATGATGACTAGACCTGTGCAGTGTACTCCATATGTGGTCTCACTGGAGCATTATACATTCATTGCTGGATCAGAGAAACATCTTTTGCCAACACAAACATCAGTGACGGTCCTAAATCCAAAAACACCTCATGGGATGACTACTACCAATGCTTGATTTGACAAAAAAGGCATACTGTACAGGATACTTGGGTTGATTATTATAGGACATTTCAGTGATTTACTAAATACTTAGTATTATTATAAAATCTATTTTACTTACTGATAAAATACAAATTGTTCCTAAGTAGACCACTTCCTTTCTTAAGGCTTCCTAAGGTTTTTCTTTCATTCTGTATCCTTGGACCCTACACTATCCGAAAACTATAAACTCTGTCCTCACTAGGAGAACACATCCTGCGTATATGCTACCACTGCCTCTCTTTTTCTGGTTACCCCCAAACTACTCCATATTTGTTGTTGCTATCATCCTAGGCCAGCAAGTTTCAACTGGTGTTCACCATGCAGGCTTCCATCCATTGATTATCCAACTTGCTATATCCTAACTACAGAGTCACGGGGGTCTGCTGGGGCCAATCCCAGACAACACAAGGCACAAGGCAGGAAACAAACCCTGGGCAGGGTGCCAGCCCACCACACCATGCAGGCTTGTAAGACTTTAAACCCAAAGGGAATACAAAATGGATTTTTTATAACAAAAAGGTTAACACACGATGGTAAATGGTTTTGCAGGTAAAAGTACAAAATAAGGAGACAGGAAGAATAAACTTCTCATGCATCCTACAGCCAGCTTGACTCTTGTCCTTACATACAGCATATGCACTCACTGAGTAAACTACAGTATATAGGACCACTATAGACTTAGTGATTGCTAAAGGACTTAAAGTTGATTTAAAGCAGATCACTGATATTGGTCTATCAGACCATTTCCTTCTACAATTTAATATAGAAATAAAGATAGAAAACACTCATGAGAAGCATTTTGTTAAAAAACGCTTCTTTGACTCATCAGCAGCTTTAAAGCTTACAACTATTCTAAGCAATCAGTCCGTTTATAGTGCCAACTATAATAGTGAGGATAATGTAAATAGTAAAGTGGAAAACTTTAATTCTAAAGTAAGAACTGCTGTTGACATAGTTGCACCTGAAAAGACAGTTAAAAAATCTTCTAGCATTGTTATTCCATGGAAGACCCAAAGAGTGTCTGATTTAAAAAGAACATGTCGTAGAGCTGAGCGTAAATGGAGGAAAACTAAACTAACTATCCACTATGAGATATTGAAGGCTAAAATAACAGAATACAATAACACTGTCCGTCTTGAGAGGCGCTGCTATTTCTCTAATATTATAAATAACAATGCTAGTAATCCCAGAGTCTTATTTTCTACAATTGATCGTCTGTTAAACCAGGTAACACAAAGGAATGCCCCCAGAATACTTCCAGTGAAACCTGTGAGAACATTGCTGTATTTTTCAATCAAAAAATTAATGATATTAGAGATAACATAGTATATCTCCCCAACACTGCAGAACCTCCAAAGCCCCGGTACTCCATTATAAACAAATTAAATGCTTTCACCAGGATAGACTTACCTGAATTACAAAGTATAATCTCTCAACTGAAATCCTCCACCTGCATCCTTGACCCAATACCAACAAGGTTTTTCAAAGAAATATCAGGCGTGCTAATTGATAATATTCTTGATATAGTTAATTCGTCATTAGATACGGGGGTCTTCCCAGACTGTCTTAAGACTGCTGTAGTTAAACCCCTGCTCAAGAAACATAATCTTGACCCCTCTGCCTTTGAAAATTTTAGACCCATCTCTAACCTGCCCTTCTTAAGTAAAATTCTAGAGAAGGCAGTCATTATGCAGTTAAATGACCACCTCAATAAACATGCTATTCTTGATACATTTCAGTCAGGCTTCAGAACAAATCACAGCACAGAAACTGCACTCGTTAAAGTAGTAAATGACTTGCGGTAAATGCAGACAGAGGCCATTTATCTGTTCTCATCCTCTTAGATCTGAGTGCTGCATTTGACACCATTGATCACAATATTCTTAGAAATCGCCTTAGTCAATGGGTGGGCCTCTCTGGCAGTGTCTTAAATTGGTTTGAATCCTACCTGGCAGGTAGAAAATTCTTTGGTAGTTGAGGTAATCACATCTCAAAGACACATGATACCCTATATGGTGGTCCACAAGGCTCTATCCTGGGTCCACTGCTGTTCTCAATCTATATGCTTCCGTTAGGTCAGATTATCTCAGGTTACAACGTGAGCTACCACAGCTATGCTGATGACACACAGCTGTACTTATCAATAGCACCTGATGACCCGACTCTCGATTCACTAACACAATGTCTTACTGGTATTTCTGAATGGATGAATAGTAATTTTCTCAAACTAAATAAAGAGAAAACTGAAATTTTAGTAATTGGCAATAATGGATTCAATGAGGTTATCAGAAATAAACTTGATGCACTAGGATTAAAAGTTAAGACGGAAGTAAAAAACTTAGGGGTAATTGTTGACTGTAATCTGAATTTTAAATCGCATATTAATCAGACCACTAGGACAGCATTTTTTCACTTAAGAAACATAGTAAAGACCTCTTATATCATTGAAAGATGCTGAGAAATTAATTCACGCTTTTGTTTTCAGTAGACTAGATTACTGTAACGCACTCCTCTCAGGACTACCCAAAAAAGACATAAATCACTTGCAATGAGTGCAGAATGCAGCTGCTAGAATCCTAACTAGGAAAAGAAAATCCGAACACATTTCTCCAGTTTTGATGTCACTACACTGGTTACCTGTGTCATTCAGGATTGACTTTAAAATACTGCTTATGGTTTATAAAGCCTTAAATAATCTTGCTGCATCTTATATATCGGAATGCCTGACACCTTATATTCCAAATCGTAACCTTAGATCTTCAAATGAGTGTCTCCTTAGAATTCCAAAAGCTAAACTTAAAAGAAGTGGTGAGGCGGCCTTCTGCTGTTATGCACCTAAAATCTGGAATAGCCTGCCAATAGGAATTCGCCAGGCTGATATAGTGGAGCACTTTAAAACACTGCTGAGAACACATTACTTTAACATGGCCTTCTCCTAACTTCACTTTAACTTAATACTAATACTCTGTATGTTCAATTCATCATAATAACTATTCACAGTGGCTCCAAAATCCATACTGACCCCTACTCTCTCTTCTGTTTCTTTTTCCAGTTTCTTTGTGGTGGCGGCCTGTGCCACCTCCACCTATTCAAAGCATCCTGATGCACCAACATTGATGGACTGAAAGCCAGAAGTCTACGTGACCATCATCATCAGGTCCTTCCATGAAAACCCTAAATACAAAGAGGACTGTTTGATTTATGTTAGGTAGATTGCCCAGAGGGGACTGGGCGGTCTCTTGGTCTGGAACCCCTACAGATTTTATTTTTTTTCTCCAGCCTTTGGAGTTTTTTTTTTTCTGTCCACCCTGGCCATCGGACCTTACTCTTATTCTATGTTAATTAATGTTGACTTATTTTTATTTTTTATTGTGTCTTCTATTTTTCTATTCTTCATTTTGTAAAGCACTTTGAGCTACTTTTTTTTCGTATGAAAATGTGCTATATAAATAAATGTTGATTGATTGATACTAATACTGGGTAGGACCTCCTTTTGTACTCAGAATGGCCTCAGTTCTTCATGGCATTGATTCTGAAAAATATTGGAAACATTCCTTTGAGACTCTGGTCCATATTGACATGATGGCTTCACACAGTTTCTGCAGATATGTTCAGCTGCACATTTATGCTGGGTCAGCACAGTGGTGGCGCTGCAGCCTCGTAGTAAGGTGACCAGGGTTCACATCCCGTGTCTTCCCTGCGTGGCGTTTGCATATTCTCACTGTGTCTGTGTGGGTTTCCTCCCACAGTCCATACACATGCAGGTTAGGTGAAGTGCTGATGCTAAATTGGCCCTAGTGTGTGGTTGATGGGCATATGTGTGTGTGTGTGTTTACCCTGCAATGGAGTGGCATCCTGTGCAATTTGGGATAGGCTCCAGTAGATTCCTGCAACCCTGTTTGGGACTACGCAAGTTAGAAAATGACTGACTGACTGACATTGATGCTGCCAGTCTCCTGTTCTGCCACATCCCAAAGGTGTTCTAAAGGATTTGGATATGGTGACTGGAAAGGCTGCTGGAGGACACTGAACTCGTTGTCAAATTAATAAAACCAGCTTGAGGGCGATGACTTTTGTCTGTCACATGGAGCATCATAATTCTGGGAGCAGCCATTACAAGATGGGTAAATTGTTATCCTGAGGGAATGCACATGGTCAGTAACAACAGTCGAAAAGGCCATGGCATTCAGTCGATGATTGATTGGTATTACAGGCCCACAGTGTGCCAAGAAAGCAACAACACTACCAACATCCTGGACTGTTGACTTAACACTAGAATCCTGGAAAAAAAAAGTCTTAATCCCGGGGCACCTTAAATTCATTCGCACCTCCTATTCAGCGTCTTTGTTTTACAAATGTGTCGGCACTGGCAGCAGGCAGCCTGCTCACTCTTCCTCCCACAGAGGCAGCTGAAGTCAACTCAGATGCTGAAGTCTCTTTATCTGGTAGTGAGGTGTTTGAAATTATACATCGTTATTTGGAATACATACATTTCATGTGTGTTCTGCGTCTACAACAATCTGTGTAAATGTAGGATGAGAAGAAATGCTAGGCAAGACATAACTAAAACAGAAAATTGACGTGAAGTGTATAATGTGTGAAGGCTGAAGTCCAAATATCAAATAAACACTTTCACAAAAGGTATAACAAAATAAGTTAACTTTGATTCAAGAATACAACTAAAGAAAAATAAATTATTCAATTTGCATGGTGCTGTCAATGAGTAAAAACCCAAGGCCAAATATCAGCTGATGCGTCTGTTTGGCTGGTGTAGACGTAAGAACTGCTGTCTTGTAATCTCCGTTTTGAGTAGTGAGCTGCTGCTATATAACAAAAACATACATTTGATTTGAGTCTGTATTGAGTGCATGGCTGCATCCTTCTGGTGCTATATTCTGACCACGTTTGTGTGCCTCAGGTAAATTCTTGATTCATCAGACCAGGCCATGTTCTTCCAGTCTTTAGCTGTCTGATTTTGGTGAGCCTGTGCTCAGTGCAGACTCAGCTTTCTGTTCTTGGCTGACAAGAGTGGACCCAATTGTGGTCTTCTGCTCTTGTAACCCATCCACCTCAAGGTTCGACATGTTGTTCATTCTGGGATGAATTTCTGCTCACCACAGCTGTACAGAGTGATTATCTGAGTTACCAAAGCCTTTTTTGTCAGCTCAAACCAATCTGGCCATTTTCCCCAATAGCACTCTCATCATCAAGGTGTTTCAGACCGCAGATCTGCTTCTTGTTTTATGTTTGTCGCACCATTCTGTGTAATCTCTAGAGACTGCTGTGCATGAAAATTTCAGGAGATCATCAGTTACAGAAATACTCAAACCAGCCAACATGGCACCAACAATCACTCCACAGTTGAAATCACTGAGATCCCATTTTTTCCCCAGTGTGAAAATTAACTGAAGCTTTTGAGCTGTCTCTGCATGGTTGTATGCGTTGCGTTGCTGCCGCACGATTGGCTGATTAGATAATTTCATGAATAATTAGGTGTACAGGAGTTTGTAGTAATTTAGTTAGTATGTATGAACACATACACAAGAGAACACAGGGCAGACCTTCAAGAGGGGCAAACCTCTCAGTGAGGGAAGAAAGGCAACACAAAACCCTGCCAGGCAGCAAGGCGAGGAAGGGCGATAAGCAGGAACATCACAACATTGAGGCAACAACAGTAAGGCAGCAAAAACAATAGTTTGCAAAACACTAAGCATCAGAATTCTGTGTTTGAAAACAGCATTTAACTGTGGGTTAATAAATGAAAATAACTTTCTTTCATAACGCATACATGAAGGTCATGTCAATATTAGGTAGTTCATTCATCAGACCCCTTTGTGAAGAGCTGCTCACACTCAGTGTATTGTAATATTGTGCAGCGTGAGACCTTCTTCTGGTGCAGGAAAATCAACTTCAAGCACCAGGGCTGCAAAAGCTTTTTTTTGTTGCTTAGATATGGTAAGAATGAGACCAAAGTGATCCCTGAATAATTGAAAGGTCTTTGTAAGAGCCAACCTAGAAAGTAATGCTTTAAGTTAAGTTAAATTCATATTAGTGTTTGCTTAGTCATAACCACAGACAATGGTCTAGTCTTTCGCCCCTATAATTTAATAAGAGATAGAACTTGCTTGATACAATGAAGATAGAGTGTGATAATTGTGCCAGTTGTTGTTTCGAGCAGGTCCCAGTACACAGGCACTTAAAAAACCCAGTTTCACCTTAGAAACAGGATAGGCATACAGTTTTCTGACCGTTTAGAAATGCTTCAGAAACGTTTAGAAGTGACTTTGTAATGATTACAAATGTAATGAGATTCAAGCCTTCTCCTAAACTAGAACTTTTCTAATGGTTTGCTATTTCAATTTTCTCTTTTTTGTGTGAACTGCCTTATTTTGAATTTTAACTAAAACGAAGATATGTTGTCTGTGGAATCAATTTGACGTGTCAGGTTTTTGTTGAATCCCATTTTTTTTATGTTAGAGCTGCCGAACTTTGGTCTTTTTGGGAAAAAACGCAGCTATAGTCTTAATAAAAAACATAAACACAAGTATGTCTTCTTCAGAAAGGAGTTGATCACAGGCTGTGTTAAGATGGCACAGTAACTGGTTTTAAGGTCTGGAAAGCAGAGGAGGTGCCAGGCAACTGGAAGTGATGTCATCAGTGGTTGGCCTGTCAATCATCCTTTCTGCCGAGGGATGAAAAGAAAAGGTATGAAGTGACAGTGCCAACCCCTGGCGTGTGGCGTAATGATAATAAGTTGTCTCCCAATATTTATATATATTATTTATTAGGAGTACACATTTTGTGAAGCAGGTAGTATGGATGAGCCTTTTAGAGTGCAGTGTCTAACCCTATCCTTAGACCAAGATGGTTGACAGCTGCTGACGATTTTAAAAGTAAACCTGATCTCACTTACAGTTGTTCGGGACATCTGGTGAGAGATAATTTCTATGTTAATTAATGTTGACTTATGTTTATTTTTTATTGTGTCTTCTATTTTTCTATTCATTTTGTAAAGCACTTTGAGCTACATTTTTTTTGTATGAATATGTGCTATATAAATAAATGTTGATTGATTGATTGATTGATTGATTGATTGACAGGTATTCTGACTAATTTTGGAAGAAGAGAAAATTACCTGGAAATAAAAAGAATGAACAGTGGCAGACAGAATTAATTATCTAGTCACAAGCAAATGTCAGGAGACTAAAAGCAGCCATCGGAATGAAAGTTCAAAGCCAAAACAACAACAACAACAACACTTATTTCTATAGCACATTTTCATACAAACAGTAGCTCAAAGTGCTTTACATATTAAAGAATAGAAAAATGAAAGACACAATTATAAAACAAAATAAATCAATATTAATTAACATCGAATAAGAGTAAGGTTCAATGGCCAGGGGGGACAGAAAAACAAAAAAAACTCCAGACGGCTGGAGAAAAAAATAAAATCTGTAGGGATTCCAGACCATGAGACCCCCTGACCAGTCCCCTCTGGGCACAAAAACAAAAAGTGGACAGTAATAGTAATGTTACAAAGCACTCAGTCTAAATTCTTATAAATATTTGCCCCCATCTATCTTTAATCTTTGTTGTTTATTAAAGAAATGCTAGAAACTGCACCACCATATTATAAATGGTAGGATGAGATGACATAATATGTTGCATGACTGGCACAGGCATGTGGGCGTAGCAACCTTAAACAACATGGCAAAGATTGTTGCAAAATGGTGGCAACCACTGTAAAATAAAAACAAAATGGCAAAGGATATCATTTCTAAACCATCAGGAAAGGATGCCAAAAATGTGCCTATGATGACAGCATTTGGATGTTACTTACAAACACAAGCAGTTACTCTCAACACTGGAAGTCTGAAAGAGGCTCATCTGCGATGAAGTTGAAGCAACAGGCCTGTCATTGTTTAGGAACCAAACAGATGAAACGGGGGGTACAAACATCCGCTATTATGTAGCCCAAGTAAGTAAGACAAACTAAAGAGACTCCTTTCTTTGTAAACTTATCATGTCCTTATTAACATGGTCATCTCTTGAAAACAAATACCAATATTATACATCGGTACGATATGCAAATGAATCATGTGCTATAATCTAGTTCATTACCAGGCTGTTATTAGTTTTAATGAAAGAATGGAACTGTTTTACAATACAATTCAAAAAATATTAAATGAAACACAATATTTATTGCAAGGAAATGTACAGGAATGATGACAGCCTTTCCTCATTCTTAGCAAAACAACAATGCAATACTCTGTTGTCAGTCATATCTAGTAAAAATGATGTTACAGTGGGGGCTATTCTGTTTTAAAGTATAAAAAAATTCACATCATTCCTCAACCTTCTCAAGCAAACATGACATCGTTTAGTTTAGCCTTTACTAGCTTGTGAAGCAGCCTGGTGGCACAGTGGTTAGCCTTGCTGGCTGATGCCTCCCAACAGTTCACTGTTTGTGTGGTAACTGCACATTTTCCAAAGACGTGTGTGTATTAGATTGACTGGCAACTCTAAAATGTACTCGTGTGGGTAAGTGTGGTTCCCTGGATAGGCCGGTGCCCAGTTCAGGTCTGCTTCTTGTCTTGTTCCATGTCTGCCTCCCAGATATCCTAAAACTGGATTAATTAGGTTTAATAACTACATGGTTGGATGGGTTTACTAGGTTGTACAATTTTAAATGATTTCATTACTTTATACGAACCTAATCAGAGCAAATTTGTAATTCTTACAACATTGATGTACCATAGTTCTGTATAAAAAAAGTCACAAAAATATATTTTACTTCACTTGAAGTTTAGCAGCTCACGTCAAGATAAGCAAATCTCAGGTTGACAAGTAACTTTGCTGTCCTCACACCATTATATTAAAAAGCAGAACACCAGAGGAATTTTAACAGGTACTTGAATCGCAGAATTCTTAGCAAGACTACAGGAATGTTAACATCTGTCTGAATAAATGGGTGAGCACAAGCAGAGGGTATATGTGTCAACCGGCAGACAATGTCCTGTCAGCACTGTGTATTAAGTTATGGTGTGAGTGACATAAGATGCTAAAGCAAAAAAAGGAAATAGCAGATTGAGTGAGACAATAAAGTGCCAGACGCAACTACAAAGTGTGATTTATGCTTCTCACACAGGACAGTTCATGGATTTTTCTAGACATTTCTATATAATCTGTTAGAATTATTCAGTTTTGAATTGTATGAGAAAAAAAATCAAAACCATGGCACATTAAAGTAAAAAAAAAGAGATGAACCTTTTCCTAAAATCCACCTTTATAAAAGGACAAGTGTCTGTCTGTGTACCTTTGTGTCCGCCGGGCTGCTATGTCTCTGTTATTCCAACAGATGGCACATGACAAACATTTGTAACAACAAAATGAATTGCATTTGACATTCCAACACACTGCTTTTATGAATCCCCTACCAAATGGCACATAAGAGAGACATGTCCACTGCATCTGCCTTTACAACAGATGGTGCACCACAAACATTTATAGTAATGAAATGTACTGTATTAGTTAAAGATAATAATTGTATGTGTTCTTCTGTGTAATTCTCAAATATGTGCAAATATGCATGGTCGTCAAAACGATGGTGGAGATTTAAACGCTTTATCAGTAATTTAAGACATGTCACAAGATTTCTTTTTTTTAAATTGATAAAAAGGCTCAAAGTTTTTATCTATAACTGTTTCAAATAATGCCAGTGTCACTGTGGCTAGTGATGAGCATTATTACTTTTATCAGTTAAACAGAGATGTTCACATTATATTTTTTTCAGCCATCCCCTTCAAATCCCTTTTTTCCTCACTAAGCGCATGACTGAGACATCACACATCTACCTTAATAAAAAGAGAAGTGTCTGTGTGTCCATTTGGCTGCTATGTCTCTGCCATTCCAATAGATGGCATATCGCAAACATTTGCAGTAATAAAATACATTGCATTTGTCATTCCAACAGATGACACATTACAAATATTAACACTGCGTTTACAGATCCTGTTCCACATGGCATATAACAGAGACATATGCATTGCATTTGTCATTCCAACAGACAGCACATCTACAAACATTTGTAGTAATTTTTTGCTAAGAATGTTTTGTGATGTGCCATCTGTTGGAATGCAATTCATTTAATTACTTCATGCATTACAAAATACATTCTAATAGATGGTGCACTGCAGATGTTAGCACTGAAGTCTACATTGATTATTGAAATTATTATCCCGCCTCAGACAAGGTAGCACAACTAGTTGTCTTACAAAATGTAAGCAAATTAATCTAAAGTTACCTTAAAGTTTTCCTTTGACTCTTTACATTTAACATAGCTTTTTTTTTTTTATCATAACTTGAGCTACATCCCCTTTTCATCTTGCATTCTCTCTTTAAGATACTTCACACATTTTCTATGAAAATGATAACTTTCCACAGTATAATCACATTGACACTGATATATGCCTCAGTGTTACAAGCTTATGATTTATACTTTGCTGCATTTAAAAACTACTTACAGAAACAAATAAAAAAAACACACAAAAATGATTTTATGAATAACAGCAGTCCTCGTCTATAGAAAGATGCAACACAAAAGACAATCTTATCTCTAGTAAACACATTCAGTCTTCAAAGTCTTCATCATTTTGCTCAAAACATAAAAAAATCAAAGTCTCTTCCTTGAAGCAATGGAATCAAATAAACTGTATAAGGCATAGGTGAATTATTATTATTATTATTATTATTATTATCATTGTTGCACTTATTTATGAGTCTATTATAACGGTTGCAGAAAGATATTTTCTTGTACAAAAATACTTTAGCAAGGATTACATCCACATTGAATTAAAATGATGCCTCATTATGCAATTTAACATGTCTTAGCCTTTGAAAACATTAAAAATGGAGGAGCCTTCATTACAATCATATGCCAAAACTGAATATATGATACTTTATAAGTGGGGTATTAATAACACCTAACACACAGAGCCCTAAACACCTGGCATATGAATCAGAGCTCTCCTCCTGGCTGTTATTTTACAAAAACATCCAAATCAATGCTGAAGAATTTCTCATAATGTACTTTCCATTAAATACCTCATACATTTGTCCTCTTTTTAGAAAATGTGTTATGTTTCTCGCTGCCAGGAATCATTATTTGTTGTTGTGACAGGAAGAGCCAAACAGCAAATGGCGTTACCAGTCATCACCTGACTCTAAGCTCACTAGGAACAGTGAGCAATTTTTCTGTATGTCAATTTCAACCTTCCCACTACAGCCTGATGGGAGAAGCCGCACTGCTAGTCCCGTGACAAAAAGTAGGGTAAGCCTTTCAGCCTTGTTATATAGAGTATCTATGGCTTAAACATTAAGCAAAGTGTTAATACTGCCTTGTTTGTGGCGCAGACAGAGTGCATTTTCTTAGTCCATCTAGACCAAACATCTAGTAAAGTCCTAAATCGAGGTTTATACTGAATGTGGAAGAATAGACCTCCAGGAGTAGCAAACCTTTTATTTATTATTTATTGAGCTTTAATACATGTAGAATAAAATGTAGAATTTTGTTAAAATCTGCCATTCACCATGCTTACCAAGACATTGCATAGGAAAAGCCTGTGCTGTGACCAGGAGGGGGCATTTCAGCCCTCCAAAACCCTAGCAAGTTTAATAAAAAGGTTTATTTTAATAAAATACCTCCACAGGTTACCCACAAGCACAAATTCTTGCACAATTCTCTTCTCTCACGTTTATTCCTCCATCCCTAGGGAAAATGTTGTCACCTGAATGAGGTAGAGTGGCTTCTTTTATCTTAGATCTGGGAATACCTCTGGACTGAGGGCATAGCCTGATGGCAGTACTTCCAGGTTGCGCTGAAGTTGCCAAAAGTAGGGATCACAAATTGTAAGAGAACCCTCTGGCAGCACTCCTGGAACCCAAAAAGGCTGCCCCATGGGACTGCAGTTCCCAGCATGCTTTGTGGGTGTCCATACTGGTAGCACCATAGACATATATAGGTAGATGCTGCATTTAGTGTTGCCCAGTCGACATGATACGTCAGCGCGTCAGCCTTATTGCAGTGGCAAAAGTGCCATTTAAACTAATACAGGCAGACGTGGAAACCGGGTTTTCTGATGAAAAAACAATAACGTTTAAAACAGAATTGTTTACATACAACAGATTTTGGCAAATCGTTTAGATGCCATTATTTATATCCATTGATACACTAATAATGGGAATTATTAAATAATAATAATTATAATTATTATTATTAAATAATTCCTCCCATACAAGCAACATTTCTCAGACTGCCTTCTTCCATCTCCGAAACATTTCTAGACTTCGTCCTGTTCTTACGCCACACAGTACTGAAGTATCGGTTAATGCCCGAATCACCTCACGTATAGATTACTGTAATGCTATTCTATCTGACATCCCACAAAAACGTATCCATCGCTTACAACTTCTACAAAATTCTGCTGCCAGGATAATAACCTGCTTCTCTAAATCCACTGAACATACTACACCGATTCTCTCTCAACTTCGCTGGCTCCCTGTTAACTACAGAATACGATAACACAATCCCACTCTGAACATTTAAAGCTCTCCACAACCTCACCGATCTCCTCCAGACTGACACTCCTCTCGCTCACTCAGATCCTACAATTTGAGAGTATTCAGTCTGTCAATGTGGTGCAGCCTTAGTTTGTGGAAGACAGACACAACTAAAGACATGAGCATGAAATGATGGTTGTCAATTTCAAACTGTTTTTTCTCAATGTGCTCCTTGAGAAAAAACATCATCAAGTTTGAGAAATGTTAACAGCTAACAACAATCTACATAGTTAGTGACTAAATACGTTTAGCCAAAATGTTGTTTGGAGGCTCCCTTGAGCACATAAATGCACAGCTTTGCTAGCTTAACAACAACAACAACAACATTTATTTATATAGCACATTTTCATACAAACAGTAGCTCAAAGTGCTTTACATATTAAAGAATAGAAAGATGAAAGACATAATTATAAAAAATAAATCAACATTAACATCGAATAAGAGTAAGGTTCAACCTGGCGTAGCAAAAGTAAATATTATAAAACGGGATTTTCTAATGGCCAAATATAACCAAAACAATTGTTCAGCCTTACCTATGAAATGTAATCTCCTGGGATCGGGTTTGGAGCGTACAAATCCCAAGCAGCACATGTGTGAAGCATCTTATCCATTACTTCACTCCACAGCAGTACCACTCGCAATATGGTGGCGACGTTGACGTACGATTCTGCTGGTCATGAGGTGTCTAGCTATTCTATGTCTATGGGTAGCATCACCAGGGATGCTGCCACCTAAAGTCAAAGTCAAAGTGAACTTTATTGTCATCTCAACCATATACAAGTATACAGATAGATGAAATTGTGAAGCTCAGGGTCCACAGTGTAACAACATGATGTGCAAATAATAAATTACAAATAGAATTAAAATTTAAATTTAAAATTAAAACACAAACAAGACGAGACATTGTGCAAAGACAAGACAAAGAAGTAGCAGCAGTATTGATGTGTATTTAGCAATATGAACATTGATGCAATGTATGGTATTTATTTTGCAATCTAGATGCATAAATATAGTCAATAGATATGTAATATAATAAGTAAATAATATATACAGATTATACAGAAATTATCAGTGTATGTTAATAGTTGTTTAAGACATGCAAACAATGACAGGTCAGAATGTTTCACAGCAGACGGATATCATGGGTGTCCAAATCCTTCAAGGTCAGTATGAGATTTTCAGTTCTTTTCTACCTGCACACTCGTCTTTGCAGGACAGCAGTTTTCATGTATAAAAGTTCTGTTTTTAGAGGTGGTTGAGGCCGTGTGGAAGATCCCAGGGGGCAGCCTGGTGTTAAGGAGTCTGACAGCTTGGGGGTAAAAACTCTCCTGCAGCTTGGCAGATCTGGCTCTAATGTTGCAGTATGTTCTCTTGGATGGCAGAAGTGTGAAAAGTCCATGTGAGGGGTGTAAGGGGTCCTGCACAATGCTGCAGGCCTTGTGGACACCGCATTTGTAGAATATGTCCTGTAGTGAAGGGAGAGGCACCCCAATAATGTTCTCTGCTGCCTTCTGTGGTGTTATGGGTCCACAGCTCGTTGAGAAAAGGCCATTCATTTTAAATAAATCACCGCACCGGCGGCCGTGAGGGTGTTGTTAGCGAGCAGGGGCAGTCGTCGATGTGGGCATTTCTCACCGTGTGCACAGGTGAGGAACTGCCCATATTCGTGATTGCTCCCGTGGCTAATGCTACAGCTGTGATGGCCCCTCACGTTTTAAAAAGAAGCACGAGTCGGTTGTGGGGGGGTGTAAAACGATCGGAGAGAAAAAGGAAAGGAAAGAGGACGGAGGTTACAGGGAGCGAGGAAGCATGCGGTGCAGGAGAGACAGACACGTGGAGCGTGCGTGTGGTGGCCGCGATCGAGCGCTCATGGGCAGCTGCAAGGAAGCTGGGTGTTAGGCCGACACCCAGGCGCTTGAGTTGAGGTTGCTCCCACTTGTTTTGTTGTTTTTTTAATAAAAGCACTGTTTTCACTTTTAACCATCCCCTTGCTAAGATGCTCAATTATTGCCTTCACTGACTAGCTCTCTCGGTAACATTATCGACGGTGTTGGGTTCAAGGGTTCCCAAATATCAAAGGGAGTATGGAGCCAGAACCCACATCGTCACACCTTCACTATCCTTTGCAGGCGCTTGCAGTCACATATGTGGCAGGTGCCATACCAGACAGTGATGCAGTTGGTCAGGACGCTCTCAATGGTGCCTCTGTAGAACAGATGGAAGTGGGAAGACTTGCTCGCTTCAGCCACCTCAGGAAGTGCAGTCTCTGCTGTACTTTCTTGATTAGTGATGAGGTGTTATGTGTCCACGTAAGTTCCTCAGTTATGTGCAGACCGAGGAACTTGGTACTCCTAACAGTCTCCACATCTAAACCGTTGATGCTGAGTGGGATGTGGGCAGGATGTGATTTCCTGAAGTCCACGATTATCTCTTTTGTCTTGTCAACATTGAGAGATAGATTGTTGTCTTCTCACCACGCAGACAGCCATTCCACCTTATCTCTGTATGCTGTTTCATCATCCCTGTTAATCAGTCCCAGCACCTAAAGCGTGAGGGGAGCACGTAGTCCTGATATGTTATCTCCCCTGGTCCTTCTGTCCCACTGGCCACCTGCCCCAGTATTGTTCCTCGATCCAAACCCAGTTCCAGACTGGCATTTTCTGTCAACTTCCTTCTTCTTGTCCCTCCTGGAGGGTTATCATTCTGTCCAGGTAAGGAATCTTGACCAATCCTGGCCAGGATGTTAAACACCCCCCCCCACCACCACCATGTGTGTCGTCATTTACGGTATTTACAGACATCAGTCAAATGACTCACACTGTATAAGAATTGTAAATAAACCGAACTGTTTCAAGATTTTTACTTGACTTACATAAACATTTTGCTATGTATGGCATAGTACTGGCTCACTTTCTGATAGAACAAATGTTAACATTTGATTTATTTAACTCATTATTCTGATCTTTTTGTAGGGTGTTTCTGAGGGGACCAATACACATTCTGAGAATGTCCAAGACAAATAAGAGTATCTGTAACGTGACAGTGTCTTTCTGCAGCTGGGCACCTTTAGTTTGAGTATGAGTAGGTACAGTATACTGTAGAAATGAGGCAAGGCATGTGACAAAAAGAACTTTCATTTTTCCTATTGTATACGTGCTATGTCTAGAATTTATTTTTATTCTAGTGTTTATTTTTACTGTTCAAATACTTGTAAAATCATGTAAAATCTGCAAGTATAAAAACAATGTCATGTCCTTCTGAATTTATAATATTTTGCACATATCAATCTACGTACTGTTGTATCACATAATAGATGTTACGCTGATAAATATTTTTTTAAAAAGTAATGAACATCTGAATGTTATGTGGAAGCTATATGATGGTATAAACACCTTTTACTGCAGGCCCTTTGTGTCATTTAAAAAAATCCCACTTGTATGTCCGGGGTATAAGTGGCACAGTGAGCCATGGATTCCCAAAGGATGTCTTAATTGAACTCTTCTCTTGAGTTCTAAAATATTGTATCTGGAAAGTTTTTAGGATGAAATGATTATATGCACGGTGGTGCAGTAGTAGCACTGCTGCCTTACAATAAAGAGGACGGGGTCCGTGTCCTAGGTCTTCCCTGCATGTTTTTCCTGTGTCTCTATGGGTTTCCTCCCACAGTCCAAAGACAGGCAGGTTAGGTGGATTGGCGATACCAAATTGGCTGCAGTGTACAATTGGTGTGTGTGTGTGTGTGTGTGTTTGTGCGTGTGTGTGTTCGCCCTGCGATGGACTGGCTTCCTCTCCAAGGTTTGTTCCTGCCTTGCACCCTCTGTTTTCTGGGATAAGTTCCTAGGATTTAGCGGGTTAGAAGGTGCCTGACTGACTGATTATATATGCTACAAGGCATTTTTGCTGACTATTCTGGAGACTATAAAAGTAATTCATTTTTAAATAAAAACAACAGACCTTAAGTATTTCTATACTAAATACGTACTGTAATCTTCTTGTAAATAATTCATTTCAATTCACTTGTTTTTTTCCCCCCATTTATAAGCTAAGAAAGCTTTATACTATTTCCAATATAACAGTTTAAATAAAAAATGTAAATTACCATTATATAAAACCTTAAAACAACCTTAAGACATGTACATAAAAATAAACACACATATACACAGTTATTCACAGTATAATTAACAGGCTGCTGTTCGTGATTGTGTGGGTTCAAAACAATGTGTGATGCTGGCCCTGTCACCAGTGATGTACAGTAGATGTCACTCATGCCAGTGTGTGCAGGCTGTCTTAACCAATGCAGAAATACTAACTTCAAGACATCAACAACAGAATACAATTGCCCGCCCAAAACCTTCACACAAATTTTAACAGTCTCAGCATCAACTCTAACATGAGTATGCTATGCTAAAATACATTTTCAAACGAGCGATGTGGTGCCTCGATAACTGACAGGTTGTGCTAAGACCTAGTTTAAAACGAAAGAAAGGTGAAGTAGTTTGATGGGTAGAAGTTTGATAGTCTGTCAACTAATCCCACGTGCTAATTATAAGATACAGAAAGCAAGGTCAAGCGAGAAATGTCGACCAAAAGCAAAGAGTCTGAAGAGAAGCAGAAGCTCAAATTCAGGAACACACCAAGGTGAAAAACAATAAGTCCTAAATTAAACCCAAAGAAGAATTCTGTTTGATCAGCACTAGTCTCAGGTAATGAGAGAATCTGCCTGAAAGCCTTCAAAAGAGTCGTTTCTCAGAAAAAGACAAAAACAAATTATTTTTCTGGTTGTCTCGTGGGTCTTTATTTCTAGCAATAATTTTTTGTCACCAACTGGCAGTCTGCCTTTGCAGTAAACAAAGATCTGACAGTATACAGTGCTTTCCATCTCTTAATCTAATTTTCCTGATGAACAAAGCTGCAAGCACTAAAATGTAAAAAAAATAAACCAAACAGAACACCAATATAAACAGAAAAATAATGTGAAAGTATTGTGAAATGCTCCTCAATCCTGACAGAGTGGCCCTCCAATGGGGTTCCAGGGACAGAACCAACAAAACAATAAAATGGAGATTCCTGGCACAGATTCAGAAGCAATCATAAGAAAGATGACCACATCGGTACACAAGATAATAAGCCTGACTCCACGTCTACAAGAATCACAGATGCTCTGGGCTGCATGATTACATGTGCTCTCAAGGGTTCTAACTGCAAAAAGTCAAGTCAATACAAAAGCAGAGAACAAGGACAGAACATGCAGTGCAAGGGTTCGTGATAAACAACAAGAGACTTACACGACTTGCATGTTGTTATATTTCCTACTATATTTAGGACCCTTCTCCCAAAATGGTGCCCTCATCCTTAAGAGGCTCTTCGTTTGACTCACAGCCATGTGTGCTTCTGCTGTCTTCAGCCTGGGAATTGTTAACAGTTAGCATTGGCCTCTTTCAGCTTTGTACATTCCACATTCTCTTCAGGTCTTGAACTGACAGCCGACAATGAACTGTAAGTTGATGTTACTGCCATATTTAACTACGTCACTCTACAGCATAGAATATACAAATGGACAATAAACAAATAACAAGTACATACAGTATATAAAATATGAAACAGGTAAGTTGCAATAAAGTAGATGGTGTAGGTATGTTACTAGATGGATCCACCTATCACATTCAGGATTGTGGGAGTTGAATTTGCACCCTGGTTCGAGTTACACTTAGCTTGTGATGCAGGTAATTGTTAAAAGAAGCCCAACTTTATTATCTGGCGAGTTTGTGCTCCAGTTTCATATTTTTATCTTCTTAGGTTATGCTTAAAGTCTTAAGGTGTTATTTATTATTCACTATGATAAAGGCACTTGTTTTGACTTTATAGCACAAAATATATGCAGCTTAAGAGAAAAAGGCTATATTTAATGAAAAATCATTGTTCTACTGTAATGCTTAGGTTAAGTTTCCTGTTTGAGTACCCAGCTGGATTATAAAAAAGGCAGACACCATTGTCTGGCAAACTATGAGAACAGGAAAAATGTGTGAAATGTCAGGGTCATAAACACATTTAAAAAGTCAAGTACTCCTAAGCTGACAGGACTATCACTCAACCTAGTGGACAGGGCTAATTGTGTTTATTTAAAGTGCCAACGTTTGTCACGCCCTATTAGCAACTGGATGTAACCAATCATGTTAAAAGTTTTCTGATTATGTAATGAATTCCTTGGAATTGTAATCTAATCAATGAATTATATAAATATAGTGCAGAGGATGCTCCATTCCTTGGTTACACTTGCTAATATGATATGCTGTGTTGTCTTTTGCAAGACTTAGATAATAAATAAGAATGACTGACGCTTTGTCCTGCCTGTGTTTACTGCCTATACGGGACACTTAGTGGCAGGGGTGGGGGTACCCGTTAAATTTCTTCCACAGGAAAAACGCTATTGAGGAATTTGATAGTGAGTGTCAGTATACTGCCTTTGGGGAGCATAAGGGATTTTATAACACAGAAAATAAGGCAGAACTTAAAGCAATATTTACGTACATACATATTGCAAATAAAAAGTATTTGGAATTTCTTGAGAATTTGGCAAAATCAAATAATTAGATTTATGTAATTTGAAACATGTACACAGTACACCACATCTTGAATAACCTTTCCCATTTATCCACATATCTGTAAGTAATACCTAAATTACTGCAAATCGGAGGGTTATGGTGTGAGGAGTCCAATCAGAATTGGTTGAGATTGAGAGTGGCACGTCACAGGGGCCAGGGCTATGGCTGCTGCTAATTTTAAACATTATTTAGATAGGAATATAAGTTGCAGTGGCTAATTTTACAGATGATACCAAAGCTAGGTGGATTGGTAGATAATCTAGAATCATCTGAATCATTAAAGAGGGACTTGTGCAGCATACTGGTTAGGGGAGAAGAAATGCAATATAAGTAATTGCAACAAAATACACATAAAAATGTTAGATTTCAGTTCACAATGGGAGGTCTGAGAATTGAAAATACTAGCTGTGGACTCGTCACTGTCATCTTCCAGACAGCGTTCAGAAAATGTTAGGTTATATAGCACAAGTCCAAGGAGGGGATGGTCAAGCTTTATAATGCACTGATTAGGCCTCACCTGAAGTACTGTGTGCAGATTTGGTCTCCTGGCTACAAAAACGTGGTCCCTCTTGGAGCTATGAGTGCAACTAACAACTTCCCATTACAAAGAAAAATTGAGAAGTGTCTGTACCGGCTGACTTCAAGCCCTGATCCTACCCAGAATAATGCCATAGTGTCCAAAATATACAATGAACAAATGAAATAACTAAAAACAAGGAAGGAAAGAATGAATAAAGTATGCAGTTTAAATATAGAGGCTGTTGAACCATGTCTGATATGAAGTGCTGCATTCCCTGTTTTTTTCTCTCTACATAATAACACAGATACAGCTCCTCCTCCCGCTAGTGAAGTCTTAGGCCCAACTCACCTCCTGACTCGATGAGCCTTTAGACATACTACGGGTTTAAAGACCAACTTAGAAGTCCTTCCACAACCCTAGAATCAATTCCAAAGGTAGAAGGTGGCAGTACCTTTGCAAAACACCGGAGCACATTATGGCAGCTTCTTCTGGCCCTTTTACCTTGAGTCAACCCTAACAATCTGCAACTGACCTGTTGCATCTAACCTCTTAACTCATTCAGCTCAATCCCTACTCCTCCAGCCCTGGTCCATGGCTACTTTCTATTGACCTGAAGACGTTTTACTCTTCTTCTAGCTCTCAGTGATCTTATTCTTTTAGTTATTAATGCCGGGGTGCACAGCCATTTAAACGTATTTTTGCCATTGCTTCATGCCCATTTTATCATTTATTTTATTTTTATCTTCTTGGAATCTTCATTATATTTTAGTAACCCAAGATGGCCAAAACACATGCAGAACTTAGCTTTTAGTAAATCTAAGATGATAGTTACTCTAAAGACATACAGAAATCTCTCCAGAAATTCATTTCTTTCCAGAGAAAATCAAAATTCTAGCAGTGCAGAGCTTTATGTGTATTGTGTAACTGTGTTAGGTAAAAACTTAGTATCAAATGGCTAGACGTAGTTATTAAACTATTTGTTGCTAAATGATGCAATATTCATCATTTTTTCTGTCTGTAATTGGATGTACGAGACGGGCAAAGCTTATAATTTCTTGTGTAAGTATGACTAAGTAAACACCTTGAACTTTGACCCAAGATGACCACAGCATTAATATGTTATGGGACACAGTCATAGTGTCGTATAATAAGCGTGTCTATATATTGGACTACCACTTTGGTGGACACAATAGAAGTTGTTCTGAAGCCATGGTTAGAGCATCATCTCTTTTTAGGGAAACCAGACCCTATCATTTACATATTTATTTCTTAACTATTTATGATGCATGTTTTCCATCTGTGTCTGAGTTTTTGCATTTTCGTTAGCAAGTTTGTTGTGGTAATGTAACACAAGTTTGAGAGCTGGTTAAGTTGATAGGTGCTTGTGACTACTACAGTATGTTTGAGTCAGAGGTTAAAACTTTACATAATACTGTTGTTAGCTTCCTACATTGCAGGCTAACAATAGGCGCTGCTAGGGCTTTACCCCACATTCTATTCTTTCTTTGTCTTGGTTTCTGTATTGCTGGCAAAAAAAAAACCAGATCATTTAAAATGTTGTTTTAATTATATGTACCAGATGGTTCTGACAATAAGAGGAGTCAATCATCCTTGGCCACTGTTTGCTTACCTCTGCGTTAGCACCCTGATGGGTACTATGGTCTCTCCCTCAGCGCCCTTGTCTCTAGCCTTTCTTGGGCATCTAGTGTAATTACTCAGTATAGTGACTCCGTGATGCCATACATTGTTTTCCAAGACTTTGGTCTTTCCATTACTCTGTACCACCCTTTCCTGCACACATGTCCCATGTTCATTGTGTCATACATCGCAACAAATTTTACTTAAAGTATACCAGGCAGGGAGTTTAACTTGACATAAATGAAACGGGGCCAGCACTGAAACAAATAATAGCATTGTGAATAACGTATGGCTCATTATAGCTTCATCCTTTAAATATCTTCACACTGTTATTTCAGTCTAGAATATGACATATTAAATACACTTTGCATGAGAAGCAGTGTTATATGTTGGTTAACTTCACCTGTTTCAGCTGCTGAAAGAAATGGTTAGCATCAGAAAACTAACATTGTTTAGGCCAATTCTGCTACTGTCTAACTGACTTGGGTCCATGAATTAAATCTTTACTGAAGACTTTGTATACTAAAAACAAGAATGAATCCTTATTAAATTCTCGCTTATCCAGTTTACTGTTCAAACTGTTTGTCTTCAGACTCTGTAAAAACGTCTCTGATGTGTGCCACTTGAGTTTAATAATCATCGAAGAAAATGTCATGCACCTAAACTGACAAAAAAAGGACTGAGGACATCTGTAAACGTGTTGTTTCCAGCAAATCTATAAAGCACAGATAGACATTTATGATGTGCTGCGGTGGTCCCCAAATGCTATTTTTCATTTACTTCCTTCCTTAATATACTAACTGTAGGAAGGACTTTCACTAAAACAACAATAACACTCAGGTTCTTTGATCTCCCAATTCATCCATGGATTTTTTGCTATAAGCAAGGGTTAGCGAGTACAATAGACCAACAGATCAACAAAAGGGAAATGTGCTCCTCGTGTAATGCACTTATAACTAATGTAAGGACTTTGGTGTCACATTTAATAAAAAGCATTACCAATACATTTTCAATTAACACATTTTCTGTAACGGTTCACCTCAAACACAGTGCTATCTTGATGTTAATAAAGTGCTTAACAGTCTCTGAATCAATAAAACCGTCAACCAGATTTGGTTCATTATTTGCAATCAACAAGGTAGGTAAGGAAGACATTTAAGTGTGACATTCAAATCATCCGTATTCTAAATCAACCTTAACTTCTGATAAGTGGGGTCATTTGTCTTGTGAAGGAGTGGGAAGAAGACACAAACCGTGTGGGTGTTTAAATGCCTAACTAAGGTACAACCATTGAAATTTTACTAAACAATGGGGCAAACTTCTTAGCAATATGCTTCTCTGGAATCCAGCTACCTAGTTTTAATGTATGTGAATAATCTCCATAAGGTAGTTAGAATGTCCATATCATGACAAGCTATTTTCTATAGTTCCTCCATTCATGTAGAGTATCCTTTGCCTAACTAATCCTAATTTAGTTTTATGGAAAACATGGATAATGAAATCAGGCAACTGCTATTATAAAGTGAAGATGTTACCCGTCATATTGCTCAAAATCATCCACCTGATTACAGATATTATTAGAATGAACAACATGGCCAAGGTCATAAAAATTAAAGCACAAAGCAATGCAGTAATGATGTCAGCTATTCAACAATAAAAATTAAGAACTAGAAAAATTATATTTTATAATTCATTACTGACTCAAGTCCTATTCAGAGAGGTGAGGTAAAGTAATAATTACAGGAGGACAACTGCAGTTTTTAAAATCTATTTGAACGAGATTAGTTTTTACACCAGGAGATGGTGGTGTAATGTCTGTGATTTACTCTGTACCAGCATTTCCCTGTTCCTTCTAGTTAATGTACCGTCAGTTCGGACCACATTAGTAAACCTTATTGATAAGAACAATGTGTCCTTTCACACCTCCAGGGGGTACGACTCACTTTTCTATGTAAATTGTGTATATGTGAGGGCCGACAGACCCTTGAGGGGATATAACACCCTTAGTTACTCAGCGTGCATAACAAGACGTACATAGATTTTTTTTTTTTCCACTTCAGGCACTGGGTGAAGTAATTACTACCAGAGGATCTCTGTAACTTTAGCCCCATTCAGATCACTCAAATGACTCAATTTTATGGACGTGTTGATTCGTACAGGACGTGTTTAACCTGGGGTTATTTTTTATGGTCCTTTAACAGAAGGTAAAAGTCTCCACAATTTTTATTGAAACGTGAGCGCATAGTCCATGAAAAGTTACATAAACGAGCAATTTGGACGGGACTAAAATTAGAGTGGTCCTCCAGTAAAAATTACTTTGCTCCACGTCCTGATGTAAAACTAATCCAATCTAAAAAAAACTATAGAAAGAACCCATAGACTCAAACCATGAATCACAACAATTGTACTGTAAAATGTTCTGCCGGCCAGTCTTTGAAATCATTTATAGAGTTGCTTACTGATTGACTGCTCTGCTTCAATATTAGCATCTAATTTTATATCCTTTGCTGAGTTAGTTTTTATATCGATGACGAGACACAAAAGAAGAACAACACGGTGTGCTAAGAGACCTAGCGGGTGCTAATCTCATAAAAGGACCAAAATGCAAGGAGAGCTACCAGAAGGTTGTTTCACTCACTTGCTGCTAGCCTGCACAGTTAGAGGTGAGTTTCTGACTCGCTCCTAATGCACACACAAACCAAACTGTGCTTGAGCACATGAATCAAAAAGAAAAAAAAAACACAAGGCACAAAGAAAGGCATGCCAAGAGGCCTAAAAACAATTTACAAAAATGCACAAGTAATTGGTGATATAATGTGAGGAGGAAATGTCAAAATGATGAAATCTCGATCTTCAAAATGAATCAGATGAACTGACAATATTCAATATTTATACTGTTTAGGAAAACAAAAGACCTCATCTCAACATACGTCGAGGCACCAAACTATACTCACCTCAGTGCATCCATTAATTAAAACAAATGGAAAGATTTTATACTTGTAGAGGTAGGACTCAAAGTACATTTAAAAAAGTAGTACTTTTAAGGTTTGTGATGCTATGAAAAATACCCATAAACGTACAAATACATTTCAGAGTTTTAAAATAAAACATGACATATTAATATTTCATTTTATATTTTGGCTTGTTTTCCTTTACCATTTCACCAAAAGCAGACTCTGACTTCGACTTCCAGTTTAACTGGCTGTTACTTTAGTCAAATTCATTTATTCCATTCTTATACAGGTGTCTGAAGGTAATAAGCCAGTATGTCCACAAACTGCCACACCTGAAAAATATATGCTGCCTTCAAATGAATCAGAAAATATGGAAATAACAGATAGGCAAGTACCGAATATGAACGAAAATGAAAATTAATGAAGTGACATACATTCACCTCTTCAAGCATGATTTCCACTTGTACTTTGTGAATTAAAGTTTATATTAAAAATAGTGGGAAAAAAAACAGTATTCGATTAGTGAACATTGTTTCAATAAAAGATAAAAGGTTTTTAGGCATATTTTGTAATTCATATATAATTTTGCAAACAAAGAAATAAGTAATGTCATGGCAACCCCAAACAGATTGTGCTCAAGACAGAAAAGATAATTGGAGGGACTCCGTCTCTGTTCAATAGAAGCTTAAGCAATGCATAGTGCAAACATTTTTTTCTCCAAGGTCTCTGGCGCCTTCATTATTTATACTTGGAGAGTTGTGTGCTAGATTTACAATTCTAAATAAGTTCAGGATTGATGAAACATTTTGCAGAGCTATAGCCAAACTGCCACAGGATTGTTTGTGTCTAAGGAGCCTAATTGTAAGTATAACTGATATGGATTTACTGTTTGCCTTAAAAGTTTTAGTTTTATATTCATCCACTTTACTCTCTTAAAGAAACACATCACCAACGTTTGGACTGGTTAATTCAATAATTATTTTAGCGTTCCCTCTGTTATTTGAGTTCAAAATACAAAAACATTTCTAAATAGTATAACATTCATTTGTAGACTGAAGGAAAAAAGCCTTTATGTTATTGAAATTCTGAGCAAAAGCAACAAGACCTTAGAGAATCAAAAATTAAAATAAGAAGTTAACCAACTACAGATAACTTTAGTGACACCTTCAGTCAGGAGTGAGTCACTACAGAACAAAGAGTGATAAGTCTACATGAATCAAATGATCTTTACTTTTCTATATCCTTATTGCCTGTATTATAATAATTTTTATCTTTATTTGTATTATTTTCTTACACTTTTCATTTACATTCTCCAACATTTAGAGTCATCAAGTTCAAAAAGTTGGATTTACTACTTCCTGTTATTTTATAACATTGTTTTACGTTTGTAGAAAAACTCATTCCAGCAATGGTGTGACTCGTTTTACCAGAAAAAACTCTACAGTCGAAGTGTCTTCTTTGAAAGATTTTAGGGTATTCCAAAGCAAACAATTCCCACAAAATAAGGTAAAATGTTGATAATATATGGAAAAAAGGGAAACTTCTTATCTATGGTATTCTGCTTCCAGCTTAAGTGTCTGCGTTACATTTCTTAATTTTTCTATATGTTATCTCATTCCCCACATATACGTTCATACGCTCATATGCCCTTAATGCCTATCTGACTAACTGTTCATGTATCTCTCTAGCTGCCTGACTTCAAAGTAAAAGCTACAGTATGCTATTGTTACACAGAGCTAACAACTAGAATTACCAGAGCCTATGAAAAAAACTCGTAGATCCGGCCCACCTTAAATCTGTTCGCACCTCTCCTTCAGCGTCTTTTGTCCTGTAAATGTGCCAAGACCTATGTATCTGTTTTTTTTTTTTTTGTCAGTGCGTCTTTGACATTATAGACCATAAGGTGCATACTAATTCAACATGAGCAGGAGCACTCAATAAAACTGAATAAAAAAATCAAGTGACGGTGAGATACGAAGAAGGCAGATTCACCAGCGTTTGTGTGTTAGCTTTTATCCCTCCAGATCAAAGAATGTCCAGTTCCATTGCCTCAAACACCACTCACATCTACAGTTATTCCCAGTTTCAAATAAAAACTAACAGCGTCAGATCCCTTGGTGGAGGGGCAGTAGTATGTATCGTGATCGTGAGTGAGAGAATAAAAGTGAATATTAAACAGTAACTTTCACAAGTACTATAAATGTACACCGTCTGCTACAGACGCAAACCAAATGTATGTGTGTACTATATAATATTAACAATAAGAGCAGCTCCTACTGAAAACGGCAAATATAGGAGGTAGTTGGGATCGAACCGTGGAGTCTTAATTACAAGTAAGCAAATCCTACTGCTACGCCACAGAACCTGCTGTTTTATCCTTGAACCTTTTCTGAAAGTGTTTATTTGATCTTTGGACTTCAGGCTTCACACATTATATAGTTTATGCCAACATTTCTTCATTTACTACTAAAATACGAACATTTTTTCTGTTTTAACAATGTGTTTACACAGATTATTGTAAAAACGGAACACACATGAAATGCATGTGTTCCAAATAACGATCTATTATTTCCACTCTAAAACTCCAGCACTTCACTCCCAGATAATCAATCAAGGCATGAGCTGGGAGAACTTAGTCAAAGTTCTGCAGCTGTGGGGGGATGGAATAGCAGACTGCTTGCTGCTTGTCTTTATCGGCACGTTTACAGGACAAAAGACGCTGACGGAGAGGTGTGAACGGATTTAAGGTGGGCCAGATTTATGTGTTTTTTCGTAGGCTGTGGTAATTCTAGTGTTAAGAACATTCCATTACTTCTTAGCTAATAGGGGATCGACCAGGATCTTCCATTATCTATATTAAAGCTACATTATGTTCAAGTTCAAACTAAACAACAACTAAGGTAAATTTACCATTTACATTAACTTAAAGGATATGGCTCTTACAGCATGTATTGTTTTTATTCATATTGATGTTATCATCAGTATGCCACACAGTAATATGGATCCATAGTTAATTTTACAATTCTACTGGGTCACAGACATTTTTTATACACTATGAGATTATTTAAAGAAACTAATATATGTGTTCTTATATCTTTTTGATTAGCTATGGAAAGAAAACCCACCAATAAATTCTGACTATGTTTTATGTTGTGTACACTAAGAAATCATAAACTCCTGTTAGCAGATATTCCAGGGGTTTCACATTTAAAATATGGAACGAATGCAGAAGACACGTGCAGGAAGAGATGTATCTATCATAACAATTACAGTATATACTAAAAATGCCACATTATAGTACACATTATACAGTATAAGAAATATAATACACTCAATATTACGACCCTAAGAAGCTAGCTAAACAATATGTTTGTCATGTTTGAGCAAGTCTGCCTTGAATACAATCTTTCATCAAAATATCTCTTATACGTCTCTGCTTTTTACATCTTATGGTCACAGGCAGTACTACAGTTTATAGTTTTTGCGATATCAAGCACACACAAGAGCCCTCATTTGCCAGTCTTTTGGGTAGCTGAACATGTTGTTTTACACACGATCTCTCTTGCTTGTGCAGCATGCTTTCCCTTAGTAAGGCAGACTGAATATGCCACCCATGTCCAGCCCTGTTAAGGACACATGCAGCTCTGTTAATTTCCACTCTTACAGTCCAGAACTAGTTTACCCATTGGAGTTAAAGGGATTGTTGCACACTTTGTTACAACTTCACCCTGTGTATGATAGTGCTTGCTGCAAATCAGATTTTAAGGGCACTCAGAGACCAGGAGAGACTAGAGACTTAGTGCCTGTGCTGTAAAGGGAGGAGTGGACATTTCACTATTGATTTTTTGGTTGCTCATAAATCTAACCTGTTGGCTGATAACTGATGCACAGTTTTATCTACTAAGTTTGCCATTGGTTGAGGCCCTTTTTTCACTGACCAATGGTAAACAAAGCAAGACTGAGACATCACTGGGTGTCATTTGCTCGTGATTGATCAGTCTTATCAAATGAGATCCAGAAACTGCATGCCAATGGAGCCCTGTGAGGATTAATGACACTTCAGCTACAGTTAAATGTTGCCCTTTTAAGAGATAGACATGTATGCCAAACTAACACAGGTATTGACAGTCTTTTCCTACACAATACACAAGTTGGACAATAAAGGGTACCACGTATATAAATAAAGAGTTGTTCGCAATGTCCGCTTACAGAAACTCCACCAATAGATGAGATGACTCCACAATAGGATACAGAAAACATTCAATCGTTAAAAAAAAAAATAATAATGACACCATAATAAATAATGGATAAATATGGGATAATGGGACTCAGAATAGCATCTAGTAGTAACATTCTTATAAACCAATAGGTGCATGATTTGTCATTTTACTAATCTCAGTGCACATTAAATAATCCTTGTCAGAAACCTCTAGTTATACTCAGTGCAATGTCCCTGTTATGGAGTCATCTTACATTTGATTAGGGGTACCCCCATAAGTTGACACTTCTGTCAATTCATTCCAACAAGTGGTACATTTTATTGTCCAAGTTGTACTGTGGCATGTGTATTATATAAAATGAAACGGGTTTCATATGTACAATGTGTAGCTCAGTTTATTAGGTTTTTTTGTCTACTAAAGTGCCAGCTACCTCTACCAACTGCCAAGATAATCTATAGGCTTTGGCCTTTGTCTAGCAGTAAGCTTTTATGAATTCCTGCTTCTAATTCTTTCACGTCCTAAGATTTGCAGTATGGCTTACACTTTGCTCAACACCCTAAGGTTGTACATGTTTCTGGACCCTTGTTTTGACTGATGCTTTCCTTGGCACTGATTTCTGTAAGGACCTATAAGTTATTTACTGACAGTGATTCTATTCAGCACAGTTACTTCATCTTGATACTGGAAAAATACCATTAGCAGTAAGTGGTTTGTTTTTGTAGCTCTCTGCGTAGGATGTGACCGCTGACGATTTCAAAGCTATAGTCGTAAGAAAAGATACAAATGATAGACGTAAAACGTGAACTTGAATTAAATGATGAGGACAAAGTACCTTTACGTGACAGTCAGGCTGTAGTGATCTGTTAGTTATTAAAAGGAGGGTTATCACTATGTGTTAAAATCAGAAGCTATATATAATGTTTGAAAATTTGTGTGTTTGGACTAGTTGACGCTCACATTATGTAGTATGAAAAAGTATAACTGCTTTCTTCATAAAGGCCGATTTCATAGATGTGTTGTTTTATTGTGTAAAATTTGTTTTTCATACTTACCCTTAGGTACTTTGGTGTGTGGGAAAATATACTCCAAACGTTTCTATTATATATCACTTTCACCTGCGTGTAAACATTTCTTCTTACCAGACTTGAGGATCATCACCCACAGGAAACACATTAGCCAGTGGGGGCCACATCCTCTAAGGTTCATCCTATAGCACATATAGTGTTGTTTCACACAAGACTACACTGTGCACAGATTGTCTATTGAGGACGTCTCCTCTCACCTCTACTACTCTAGATTAGCAATACAGACAAACTGTTCAAGTGTTACATAATCTGTGCACCTAATGTCATAACGAAAAGCATAGGCAAAAGTACTACACCAAATATACAACCTGGACTCTGTTTTATGATAGGTTATTGTCTTATAGCCAACAATATGCCTACACTGTTAGTGTTGTTAATTTAAAGAAAAAACACAAGAAGAAGCAGCTTTGTACTGCATTGTGATTTCAGGTTCACACAATTCTGAACATTTTCTTTACATTTTGGTTTAACATTACCTCATTTTGAATACACTATTGGATTTGCTTTTAATGTGTGAGATTTGTATTCTTTGTGTCAGTCTTCTGCTGCTTGGGATGTAATACAGTTTCATGGCTAGATTTTGTGTTGAGTGGCACAGTGTTGATATTTGAGCAGAAACTTTATATTAATCCGCAAAGAAAACTGGAACTGCAACAGTGACAATGTATTTATCATCTTTTTTATTTGACAGCAAAAGAGGTCATCAAGGATTTAGCCTTTACTTAAAAACCTTGAAATAAATTGAGAATTGTATAGGTTTATTAGACTGTGAAATATGAGCATTTGATAACGTATTAATGTTTCTGTCTAGCCATCTATTGATTGAAACATTGGTTCATTAAGCACATATTTCATGTTTAGTCTGCAAGTGTGAAATATGTTTACAAAAAAAAAATATGAGTAACTAAAGAAAGAAGCAAGCAAAACGGAGACCTGTAACGATTATGTGGACAAGGCAACAGCAGGACCCAGAAATGCACGCCAATAATGTCAATAGATACAATTAAGGGTGTAGGTGTGAATGTGCCCCACAGCGGATTGTCACTTTGAGAATCTTACCAAAATAAAGTGACATAGAAAAACACAAACTTAATTGTCTATTATATTCATGTATCAGTCACATGTCCTTTGTGACAAAGGATAGACAATGTTAATAAAAATAATACTATCATTTAGTCAGACACGAGCACGGACATCTCAAGTATAAGAAACTGATTTTAAGGAGATGGGAATCAGATTTCAGGGAGGCCGGGATTTATATAGGCTGTCACTCCAGCAAAGCTTGCAAAGCAAATGGAGGGGAACCCTTAACTGAAAGCCATCACAACAGTTTACACTATACAGATAAACCAAAACCTCAAATAACCCCAAAAATATGTACAATTAAATTATTTGCTTATTATTATAGTATTGTTCTTCCCAGTTTGGGTTGATTATATCAATAATTTGGTATGATTTCCAGGAGATTTCTTATTCTGCCTTCATGGTTCTCTAACATTGCCACATCAGTCTTATGGTGGTGGGAATACGAGATGTTTTACAGTCGTTTTCCCTGCCTAGATGAATTAAATATCTCCTAACATCAAGAAACGTTTCAAATAATGTCGACAATACCCGAGTCAGGTTCTTACACATATATACTTTTCCCTTTAAAAGCTGGCTTATACAGATGACTCAGTTCAGCTGCAAATTGTCTGTCAATTTATTTGCTTGGTGTAAAGTGAGATCAAGCTTTCTTGGTGCCTTTAGAAATGGCATAGTAAAATATTAATTTTAAAGTGAAAACGTTTTCATTTAGCATGAAATCTATACCACCTTTCATTTTAAGACACACTTGTTTATAAATACAATCTGTGTTACCTTTAAAATGTAAATCGTATGAAAACGAGTTGAAAGAAGAACACATTTTTAATACTTGTTAACCAGTTTCTATTTCCAAGCATAATCACCTTAAAACAAAATGTCTTCTGAGTGCATCAAAATAAAAGTGAAAAATAGAATTTCCAGATCTGTATGCCCTTCAACCAAATATCTGTGAAACATGAACGGCACTCTTTGTTATACTGCTAGTCACTTTTCCTCTCTTGTTTTAAATACGACACGCACATTAGATAATGGTATGGCTGAGACAAGAACAATCAGCATACTCTGCATCTCCTTAGTTTTTCCTCCTAGGTTAAAGTTTCTAAGACTAGTTCAGTTCTTTCTGTTTATTTTACTGTCAGTAGGAATGGTAAAATCAGTATAGTGTGTTCTTATGGCTTATTGTTATTTCTGAATTACATTTTGATATTTTTATGCATTTGTTCTTTTGCATAATTATGATCAGCCATCTCAAATGTGACTCTGTTCCTTTTTCTTTGGGGTTGGTGCCCAAGGAGGCAGGACCACCCTGACATTTCAGTGGACTCGGAGATTTCCTGTTTCTGTTTTGTAAGTATTACTCATTTTTTTACATTTACTACTTTCTGTTACCTCCTTGTCCTGTTTTATGGATTCAGATTTTGTGGACTGTATATGTGGACTTGTTTACTTTAAACTTCATTTTTGGCAAAACCTTTTTGTCTTGCTCTGTTTGCTCTACGGAGGATTTTATATTTGAAGCACTCCTAGAAGGTGGCATCTTATTTGGACAAAAGCACAGGGCAGAACAGAGTTCTGCTTCAGACCTGCCACCCTGTCAAGAGAAGGCATTACAGTCCTGTTATTTTGCTTCTTTACACCACCGAGCACTATTTTTGTTGCGTCCAGTCTATTAATTAAATGGATTGACCGTGTTGGCACCCCAACATTTTTTTTGGATCCTGTGTTTTACCATGCACGATCATGGTGCATAAAAATAAATAAATAAACAAGGATGAAAACTCCACAAAGCGTCAGATTTGAGCACATGTGTGTGAACACACTGCACTCAATATGTTGCATATTACAGTGAACAAGTGCATGTGAACAACAGTGGCTATTCATGATAAACAGAAAAAACTATAAAGATGACACCATTTATAAATGAATGCGCAAGAGGTGGTATTTGCTTACAGAAAGATTACTGTTACTATCTGTCAGACTGTAAAGTGGAAAGAATTTTTCTCTTGGGTGGGTAGATTGCTAATGACTACAAAGGCCAACCAAACTGCCCACGAGAAAAACAAATGTTAAGTTTAAAAGACATAACTTTATGGCATAACCAAGGTGCCTTAACAAAAGAATAAAACCAAATCAAAGATTATATTTCTTATAAACACAGTTTCAATCTTAGAAAATCTGTCTAATTTAGTCACAAGATCACATCGTTAGTGTATGTAGTTTCTTTCAAGAATTCTGCTTTTCTTTGCTTTTGATCCAGACTTTAGCCTGAACGGGCAGTCTTCCCTTTGCTTTTTGAAAAAGAAGGAATTCTCCACCTACTTTAACATTAAATGGAGAACACTATACCACAATACACTGTACCAGATGTCACACATGTGCTTCTGGGAGACAATCTCAGGGCTCATATAATAACAACTACATTTATTTTTATAGCACATTTTCATACAAATAATGTAGCTCAAAGTGCTTTACATGATGAAGAAAACAGAAATAAAAGACAAAGTAAGAATTAGAATAAGACAACACTAATTAACATAGAATAAGACTAAGGTCCGATGGTCAGGGAGGACAGAAAAAACAAACAAACAAAAAAAAAAACTCCAAACAGCTGGAGAGAAAAAATAAAATCTGCAGGGGTACCAGGCCACGAGACCACCTGATGAGCCCCCTCTGGGCATTCTACCTCACATACATGAAACAGTCCTCTTTGTGTTTAGGGTTCTCTTGGAAAGACTTGATGATGGTGGTCATGTAGACTTCTGGCTTTTAATCCATCAATGTATGAACATCACGGTCTTTGATCAGGTGGTGATGGTGCAGGTCGCCACCACAGAAAACCAGGAAAGAAACAGAAGAGAGAGTAGGGGTTAGTAAGGATCTTAGAGCCACCATGAATAGTTATTATAATAAATTCAAAATACAGAGTATCAGGATTAAATTAAAATGAAGTTATGAGAAGGCCATGTTAAAGTAGTGTGTTTTCAGCCGTGTTTTAAACTGCTCTACTGTATCAGCCTGGCGAATTCCTATTGGCAGGCCATTCCAGATTTTAGGTGCATAGCAGCAGAAGGCCTCCCGCCTCACCACTTCTTTTAAGTTTTGCTCTTGGAATTCTAAGCAGACAATCATTTGAGGATCTAAGGTTACGATTTGGAATATAAGGTGTCAGACACTCCGATATATAAGATGCAGCAGATTATTTAAGGCTTTGCAAACCATAAGCAGAATTTTAAAGTCAATCCTGAATGACACAGGTAACCAATGTAGTGACATCAAAACTGAAGAGATGTGCTCAGATTTTCTTTTCCTAGTTAGGATTCTAGCAGCTCCATTCTGCACTCATTGCAAACAATTGATGTCTTTTTTGGGTAGTCCTGTGAGGAGAGCGTTACAGTAATCTAGTCGACTGAAAATAAAAGCGTGAACTAATTTCTCAGCATCTTTCAATGATATAAGTGATCTAACTTTTGCTATGTTTCTTAAGTGAAAAAATGCTGTCCTAGTGATCTGATTAATATGCGATTTAAAATTCAGGTTACAGTCAACAGTTACCCCTAAGTTCTTTACCTCTGTCTTGACTTTTAATCCTAACGCATCAAGTTTATTTCTAATAATCTCATTGTCTCCAATTTTTGCCAATCAATAAAATTTTAACACTCCAAGCCAGAGGGTGGCACTGTTGTCTAATGACTTTTCTCTTTTTTCCTCTGCAGAAATGAATGATTGGCAGCTCCTGTGACTCTGACGTCACTGCTGGTGTTTGCCCTCCTGAACTTGCCCCTTCTGGCTTGCAGATGTCATAACCACTCTAACGCCATGTTGGGGGCAGTCTGAAGAAGGCTCATATTTGAACAAGATGACTTTGATCAATACATTTTCTGTTTTGGCCATTATTAGGGATCATCACGGCTTCCTAACTCTTTTTGACAATTCCTGCATCTTCTTACACAGACCAAAGATAAAGAAATTAAAAATGCAATGCAGTGTACTCAGATGACCCTAGATCTCTCTTTTCATGCCATTTTCATGCAGTATTCATTAAGAAAGGAGCAGACAGCAAATGGAGTTGTCTCCTGAAACTAATTCAAATGTTTTATCGCAGGTGCACAGCATGTGTATTTGCATTTAGCCTACAGTAGAAGTTGCCAGCAGAAGTTGATTAGACAAACAATTAATTCCCGCAAACGTCAAGCTTTTCTCTTATTATAGGTAAGCATTTAAAACAGAAAGGCCTCCGTTACCCAAGTTCTTTTAATAGTTTTAGCAAACTACATGTGATATAAATTAACTTGCATGTCTGCAGGGCATACCTCAAAAGATGCAAATGCAATTAGGCAGTGGAAAGAAAGCAAAGTCCAGCACAATCGCACTACATGTCATAGAACTGCAATAATAATTATAAAATTGGCTTGCTACAAGTGTTGTGAACACCTGATAAATAAAAAGCCCCTTAAGTATCAGCAGGTGCAATTTCACAAACTTTACATATATTGAAAATCTAAGCTGAAAGATATTTCATACTTTAAATGCACTGGAAAATCGAATCTTAGGATGTTTACAATAAATTCCATTCAGCTGCTGAAATGAAAAACAACAATTTAAAATAACTTTTAAAATAACTGAAAAAATAAAACATGGTGACCTCTGAATGTTGAACCTCAATTCAATTTTTTCAATAAAGTTTTGTTTCTAACAAGGGAAGCATATACTGGAAAGTACACTACAGTACATTTTTAAGCAGCATAAAATGAATTTTGCATTTCCAAAAAAAAAAAAAGAAAATTTACAGAAATGTTACAGTAATCAGGAAGAGGTAATAAATAAGTTGGGGAAAGGTACAGTGTATTCCGGAGGAAAATAAGGACGTTGAATGCTTCTGATTGTATTTATTTGTTTGCATGAATAGGTACAAATTGTAAATGTAATAGAAATGTCTCCCAAACTCTTACACTGTTAAAATAACCTTTCAGACTTTATACATGGAAACAATGCTGATTTTAAAGTGCACCACTTCATTATGACGCAGACAAATAGACCGTCGACTGCCCCTAACTGATAACAGCAGAAACCAAAGACAGAGTTTAAGTCACAGTACAAAATGATCTGAATTGCCTAAATTAGAACTTTAGTTTTATTTAAGAAGCTTGTTATTATTCTCTGTCACCTCTGGGTTTCTGAGCAGCATGGTGGCACAGCAGTAGCATTGCTGCCTCACGGTAAGGAGACCAAAGTTTGCGTCCTGAATCCTCTGTGATTGGAGTTTGCATGTACGGTGTCCATTTTAGGACGTCTGAGGGCTGAAAGTGGACGGCGATTGAAGGAGAGTGGAGGGGTAACAGTTTTCTTCTCAGGGAGGAGGAATATTTTGTCGATTATATACCGAAGGATGGAGTTTTACCGGAGGAAGGGGGATATCCTAAAATGGACACCGTATCCATGGGTTTCCTCCCACAGTCTAAAGAAATGAACGGGTGGGTAGATTGGTATTGGTGACAGTATGTGTGTGTACGCGTTAATGCGGTGTGTGTGTGAATGTGTTAACGGACGTGTGCGATGGACAAGCACCCTGTCCAGTTGTTGTTCCTGCATGGCGCCATATGTATGTTGGTTTAAACTCCAGCAGCAACCCTGCCCAGGACTAACGGTTTAGAAAGTGGTATGACATATCTGGGTTTCCATATTAGAGGGATGCATTTGTAGAATTAAACAGTAAACAAACAATTAGTTTTTAAAGATTCTCATTAAAGATGCTGCCCTCTCTGTAAATGCTGCCAATTATTGTTACAAGTTACACAAACTGAATATCAGACGCAAAAGCTTGAATTCATACTAGATATTTTAAAATCAAGTGGATGGTCGTCAGTTATGAAAGGTGATTGATTGTTAATTGATATTACAACTTTTAAACATTTTCAGCAATTTGTCTATTTGTTAGCTAGCATTTCTAGCTCATGCAGTACCAGAATATTCTTAAATTCTTACATTTGAAGGCATGACACTGACAGTTATACTTTTGAGTTTTAAAGCGCTCAACAGTCAAATCACATTTTTAGCATTTTTGATTGAAATGAAACATATTTTTAATCAAAAGAAGGGTAAACCACTATTGAAAATTAGATAGAAGTCAGATATCTAAATCAAGCACAGGGAAAGAAATTTTGATTTGTCAGTAACTGATGTACAATGTCTTTGTTGGTTTAAGATGAGTGCATCTGGCATATCTGAATGTTTTTATCATATACACATCCTGCCAAAAATTCCTTTGTAGTACTATAAATATGAATCATACCATTTAAAATAAATAAATACAATGAAAAGCTGGATTAAATTGCTAATCCTACACACATTTGCAAATTTAAAACAGTTAGCAGAAAGTGGAGCTGAAATACTGTAAAATAAGTATAGCCTAAGAAAACCTTAGAACAGTTTAGATGAGAGCACGCCACTCAGGTCACCAAAGCTCGCCAGTCCTATCCTCTTAATTCTTCTAAAATAAGTCTAATTTTGAAAGTTCCTAAAGTCCTACTGCCTACCTCTCCATTTTGTAGCGTATTCCAAGAGTCTATGTTTTTTTGTGTGAAGAAAATCTTCCAAATATTTGTGTGAAATTTACCCTTAACAAGTTCCCAACTGTGTCCTCGTGTTCTTGATGAACTCGTTTTAAAGTAACAGTCTCGAGTCACTGTTCTAATTCCGTTTTTGATTTAAACACTTCAGTGAGGTCCCCTTTTAAACTCTTTTTACTTAAACTAAAACTGCTCAGATCTTTTAATATTTCCTCATAATTCATCCCCTGTAGCCCTGGAATCAGCCTAGCCGCTCTTCTCTGGACTTTTTCAAATGCTGCTAAAGCTTTTTTTAATTTTAATATTTTCTCTTAGTCTCATCCTTTGCTGTTCTGGCCACAAAATACATAGACATTAGCTCATCCAACAAGTTGTGCATTAACTCTTTGAGGGCAGAACGTGCCAGCCACCGGTGCGGTCTTCGTGCAGCCGCTGGTCACCAGAGCTAAAGGTGGATCTGGCGAGAGAGCAAAGCAAATGCACAAAGCTAAATATTCTATAGACCGTGTTTTGCTTATTAATGGTGAATCGTACTCTGACTTACTGCACTCCGATTTTGATGCAAGTGATCTGGAGATTGAAAATGAAAGAGATGTACCAGCATCAACTGATAGGTCCCCAGCTAATCTTACTGCTTAATGCGTTTGTGTAGCAGCCAACAGCTGCATGAAGATACTACTATATGTCGTTATAAGTCGACACCCACCTCGAGTTAAGAAGGTGTCTAATCCAGTAGCATCGATTTTCTATATAAATCAAATCGTAAGCTGTTTGTATGTCTGTGTGTTTGTTTGCCGATCACACCAACTGTCACAAAACTGTGCATGTGCGTTGCCTTCAGTCCCACTTAAAATACAGGCTATAAATCTGGGAGAGAGGCTGTAATGGGAGAGAGCAGTCCAGAAACCAGAGCCGATGCAAGTACTACAACTCCTGTCAGGCAGCATGAGTGTGTGACACCATTATGAATGCACACAAAATCTTGCAGCAGCCAAAATGCAATCATATCTGAAGCCGAAGGTATAGCTGTTTCTACTCAACTAATCTGAATAACAAGTTTATTATCTTGAAGGATTACAGCTTTTGTCTAAGAGTACAACCTTTTGTCTCATTTATTTATACCCGGGAAACACATGAAACTTCAGCTAGTATACTGTAAATCGATGATAATGGTATATTTGGGATACATTGCATGACATTTGGAGATAAAAAACAATTAATAAAAATACACAAATCTGATGGACCAAGTGCCTTGTGTGCGTTCATCGTTGAATTAAATATGGCTCAGCAGTCACAACATTCTCTGTTTATCCAGTCATTGTTTCTGACGGTACTTTGAAAGCATCTGTAAAAAAAATTCTGGGTAGGTAATGTTGCTCTGTATTTATTAAGAAATCCAACCTTTGAAACAAGGCAGGAACAAGTCTTGTTTGGAATGCCATTTCATTACAGTGAACAAAGCCGTTCACACACACACACACACACTGAGAATTACACCTTCCTTTCATCAGAATGCACAGAATTAAAGATGTCAAAGTTTCCCACTGTTTAGTAAAGACATAAGCACTTCCTTCTCCCCAAGATTCAGCAAGCCAAAGATCTGCCTTGTCCTGACAAAGCCCTAGAATTTCACCTGCTCAGACTGTCAGGTGTTTAATAAAGCAGACAGAAGGAGAGTTTTTTAGATTTTCCTGTGTCTCATGGCGTGTCATTGGAACATATTTTTATATTTGCTCTGTTATTTTCATTTGACTGGGTTCAGGTTTGTTATTACAGTATATTTTATTATACAGTATCTTACACTGCATTTTCTACTTAAAAGAACAGCATGTGCTTACTCTTAAAAATAGTTTTGCCATCATCCATCTTGTCATCACTATTGGCAAGAAAAGTATCTGATATATCTAAAGTGGTCTTTTATTGTTGACTGAACTTTCAGCTGTACTACGTACTTCGTACTTAATAATCTCTGTAAGCATAATAATTTGCAACTGCACAAAATCAACCATTAAATTATCTGGTTTAAACATGTTTAAGGTTCCGCTTTCAAGTCAAAACCTTATTGAAAGATTCCCATTCTTCATTGCAGATTAGTTATTTTGGCAAATGAAGTGTTTTATATTTTGTATTGGAAAGACAGGTTTACAAATAGGGTCACGTGAAGTAAAAATTTCAGTAAATGAGTTCAATTTTAGATTGCTATACATATAATCTAATAAGTAAACCATCTCCTGACACATTAGTTACATATAATAGAGAAAAATGGAAGTGAAGACTTGTAATTACAGAGGAAAATTATCCAAATACAGGTGTGGACACAAGTTATGTGAGGATTGGGGACTGACAGTGCAAATAAAGAAAAAAATAGGTATTACTTCTTCACAGCCTAAACCTTATTGAACATGCTGCACTGACATAAAATAATAATGCTTAGCTTAATCTGCTGCAATTACTCATAAAAATAGTGATTATGTAAAAATACATATTTTACAGTTCCATGTATTATAGTAACACACCTTTTTCATTCTTTTGCACTTTGTCATTGTGCCAACCTTTTAACATACTTTAATGACATTATCATATATATATGAATACATAAAGACTTGACTCTCATCATTATCCATTTAAATATCTTTAACAAATCAAAAGAATGACAATAAATATAATGTGTCCATATGATGAAAGATGAGCTATTGTGGATAATTATGAGTTCTACTGTATATGAAACCATAATATTGTAAAGTGAAAGGGCTTTTCATGTTACAAGTTGTCATCTACTAACTGGTGAAAGGTGGCATGCCCTATAATTAATTAATTATAATTAATAAATAATATTTAATAATTCATGATATTAAAGTCCATCGCAGACTTTCTCGCTCACTGAGATTTCCTGATTGACGTTGACCCCAGCCAGCCAGCCAGCCAGCTTGGAGGATAAAAAACAAAAATCAAGAGATGTGACTTCTTTAATGACAGACACTGCTACTCACCAGCATATCTGACATCAACATGTCCTTTTCTTTCTTTCAGATATTCATTTGGCCTGGGACCTGCACTTCAACACTCATTCAATTATAGTTACTACGGATACTTAAAAACCTATTGTTGTTCTAGAGCTGACTAAAAATTGACAGGCCAAAAGGACAATAGAAAGATAACCAAGTAAAAATCGGCAGAAAGTCAAAATCCAAAAGACTGGTGACCATGCGACTCTAACCCTTTTTGTAATCAAAACTCAAAATCAGAATTAAAAAAAAAAAGTCAAAAACCAAAATTTCTAAGACAGTGAGTGAAAAGTCACGCTAAGTGACCCCTTTTATTGGCTAACTAATAAGATTACAATATGCAAGATTTCGAGCCAACTCAGGCCTCTTGTTCAGGTGAGATGTCATACAGAAATTGAAGTTCCCTGTGTTTATATACACACTAGGACAAGAAAATACATTGGTAAATCTTTAAATGAGAAATCTTAAATGTAAAAAAATTAATAGATTCCTTCAGGCTAGGGTTCATTTAACAAGAGAGGAGAACAATGTCTGGTCAAGATCTTTGGATAAGATAACCATCCAACAAAGTCCTTTGAAGTTTGTATTGAGTTTTTCAAAACAATGTGGATCTGTAGTCAGGTTATCTGTCAGTCTGAGAGATGCAAACAATCCTCATATCGGGCCAAAAAACTCTTCTCTATTCAAACCATGTTGCAACATGCAACATTTTAGCATGAGTTTAAGAAGGAGCCTGAGTTGCCTCGAAAGCCTGCATGTTGTAATCTTTTTAGTTAGCCAATAAAAGGTGTCATTTTGCTTAACTTTTCACTACATTCACAATGGCTAACACCCTACAACACCCTAGTACTAAGAAATATACACAAATGAAAGATATTGAGAGAGTGTACACACAAACTTGGACAACTGATAAAATACAATGCCTGTTTAAGAGTGTTCTGTCACTGATGTAATGTGTCATGATTTTCAAGGGACATGGCCTAGCAATACTGACGTACATCTCAGCAATGGCATTACAAAACATTGGCACTGTTATTCTTACAAATTGCTTTGCCATCATCCATCTTGTCATCAATTCTTGCATATACCAAGAATATAACTAAAATGGAGAAGAAAAGTAATGTTAGAATAAATAGACGAGTCTTGAAACTAAACAATATTAACAGAAAGTATTGTGAGTGAAGCAGGGGTAACATATATACACATATACTGTAATGATATTGACAAGATGAATCAAATGGCATTACTAGTGTCACCAACAATATGAGCTGGCGTCACATTTCAAATCAGCAGCTTCAACAACAGCCTATAAAAACAGCAAGTCCGCCAAAGTTGCATGAATTCCAATTAGTGTGGCAACAACGGGACGTTCTAAGGGCAGCGTGGTACCTAAAGCAGCGATATAAAAAATCAGGAATCCATTGAGTCGGTGCTGGCGAGCACTTACATGGTGCCACTGCCTATATATATAAAAACAAAATATATAGGCAACAAAATGATCACATACAAGATTAACAGAAAGCAGAAATATAAATTCATACCATTTTAGAACACATGATATGACTGTAAGCTTGACATGGCCTGGATGGTAATGTGTGCCCAGATTAAGAACAGAGAATGCTGGGGAAAATAGGCTAATGCACTAGAAACTGTACTACGACATATAGAAGCAACAAAATAAACATTTTCATGTTGTTTTCATGGTTACTCTGTAATTTGATAAAATTTATACATTTTATGAATCATTTTGTATAAAGCACAAAGCAGCTTAATAAATGCTGCAGCTCTTTTTTTCTTACATAAATTGTTACATTCGGAATTCACTGAGTATTTCATATACAGGATTTTTTTTTTGCTGTAGTCTTAATGTATTTGCTTCTAGAGTTTATTTTGCAGAACTTATCTGCTCTTATCATAAATCAATAATAATAATTGAGATTTGGGCTCTAATGGTGACTGCCAGAGACATTTACACTTTGCAGTAATAAACCTAGAAATGTATTTTTGTAGTCTTTCTGAACCAAATACTAAACTACACACGAATGGAATAGCCTACAATTGCTCATGAAAGGTGTAATATCAAGGTAAAGAACAATGTGAGGGGTTATTGGGAACAGAAATAGATTATTTGATTAGATTTTATTTCTAATATAGACATTTGTCTTCTGATCATAAATCACATGTCAAATTTTTAATCTTCAGTAAAAATATGAATGTATATTATGAGTGAAATGAGCATAGATGTTTTTGAAGTATATAGTGATCAAAGGCAAACACTTGACCATTCATTTATCCATCCATTATCTAATTTAGTTCAGGATTGTGAGGGCCAGTTTATCCCAGCTACAGTAGTTTTATTACTTTTTCTTTTATGGTGAGGTGTGTTTTTTTCCCCCCATTTAGTACCCTTTTTTTTTTAAACATAATGTAATGTTAGTACAGTGGAACCTCGGTTTACGAGTGTTTTGCAAGATGAGCTAAATTTTTTAATAAATTTTGACTTGTAAATGAGCGATGTCTTGCGATACGAGTAGCATGGATAACTTTGTCTGCTGAGCGTCATGTGATCTTCTCTCTCTCCTTATCTCTCTCGCTTGTGTGTGTGTGTGTGTCTCTCTCTCTCTCTCTCTCCTTATCACGTTCGCTCGTGCGCATCTCTCTCTCTCCTTATCTCGTGCACGCGTCTCTCTCTCTCTCTCTCTCTCTCTCTCCTTATCTCGTTCGCTCGTGCACGCGTCTCTCTCTCTCGCGCTCTCTTCTCTTGAGGTCAATCGTCTCCTATTCTCCGTCTGAGTCTGTGTGCCTCACTCATATAGCCAACATCCGTACGAGCGTATACTGTTTACTACAGCATTGTGACTGTGTATGTGTGCGCTGTGAAGTGCGAGTGCCCATCTTGCGCCCCAAAACACGAAGCCGAGTCTCAGTACTTTAACAACATCAGCTTTTTTCAGCTTGAAACAGCAACAGTGCTATTATTTATTGTAGCAGGATCTTTATAATGTTCCTTGTATCACCCATCGACGGCAGGCGCTTGCAGCATGTCCATGATCTTTTTGGATCATACGGCACACTGCTACAGTGCTGGGAGACTGCGATTGCTTTGGGACACTCTTCCGCGTGTCGTCCTGTTGGGTGGAATCCCACAAGAGTTTAGAAACTCACTCACACCAGCCATGATTCTTTTTAAAGGTTAAGTGCAGGTTAATTTGCTTTATGTATTTTTACTTTATATTTTGTATTAATCATTTTTATATGAATAGTTTTGGGTTGTCAAATGAATCATCTGAGTTTCCATTATTTCTTATGGGGAAATTCACTTTCATATACGAGTGCTTTGGATTGCGAGCACGTTTCTGGAACAAATTATGCTCGCAAACCGAGGTTCCACTGTACTTTAAATTACTCTTTAATCAGGCTTTTATACAGTCATTTTTAAGAACTTACACTACCATAACTATTTAGCAAGATATGTTCTTACTATCTCCTAATATTCATAATATTTATTTCAGAAAAAAGCAATGATCAGTTACAAAACAGCAATAGAGGAGTGTGATTTGGAGATAAAATTGGTAAATTGGGTGCCCAATCTTTTAGGGAATTAGTGGTCTGAGCTATTTCTTAACCACAATATTGACTAATAAATATTTTTTATCTAGGATAAATATATATAAATATATAACTTTTTATCTAGCATAAATATATAACTTCACATGAAGTTATGACTGTGTGAAAATAGCTCCATTTATATCCCAGTTTTTATTTTGTGTGGTTTAAAATTGAGTCTGAGAAGTCTAAAACAGTTTGATGAAACTGCTAATTAGAACTCAATTCAATTTAGGAGACTTTCATTCAGACTACCTATTTTTATTGTACAAGTCCTATTGAAAGCGACAGTGCAATTAAGCAGAGAAAAAAGATCTTGCAGTGTACTGGAATAGTATGTCGTATGAATATAGCACTGTGGCAGCAACATGCTCTGTCGCTACCTTATTAGCACAGACGGTACCAAACGTTTTTCCTACTTTTTCATTATTTGCTTTACATTATATACTTTATATACTGGTTACTGATTGGAAGAGTAGCATATACGTATATCTTTTTCTTTTTCTGTCAGATGTAAATGAATAATAAAAACTATACTACATGTATAATATTAAACCTAAAGTATAAAGGTTCATTATTTTTAATCTAATGTTTTCCTGTGTTGACATGTTCACATATGCTTCTGAATCAATTTATGGCAAGAAAATTTTTCAAAAAACCACAGTAAACTTAATTGATTCATATTTATTTTTTAAACATAATTATTAGGCAGGCACCATCATGCCGTGTCTGCAGAGGTGAAAACGTCTAAAGCACAGCCTTTCAGACCAAACGTTATGCACAGCAAAAGCCATACCGTAGACATTCAGTCGGCAGTAGGCATTCACTCCTGAAAAGCACATCACAATTTGAAGCCTGGAGACCTGAGCAGGAAAGACAGAAACTTTGAGAAGCACCAAAAAGTTAGACATCAAAAAGACAAAGAACAAAAAGAGGGGAAGTAAAATCAGGTGCAGATATCAAAAGTATGAGAGGACCTTATTAACAAGAAAAACAAGCATCAAGTCATAAAACTAAAAACAAAAAAATCCAAAGCCTAGGGGAACTTAACTGGAGATTTTCTGTGGAGCAGGATGTAAAGTTTAGAGCAAAGACCTAACTAGGCTACCTTTTATATTTCCAGTTATCTTCCCATTGCCTAACTGAAGCTTTATAAATGGCGTACTGTATAACAACAGAAGCTGACTGAGGGCTGAGACCGCAGCCCAAACCCACAAATACCATCTGTAGCCCTCCATACAGGTTAATGCTTCATTCTAATAAAAATGAGATAAATCTTATTATAAATAAACAGATAAAATATACTGTACAACATGTAATGATTAAAAAAATGAAACGTATAGATATGGCAGATAAATCTAGACTATGTTACTACAAACAAAGAAAATCATCCAATAATTAAAGAAATAATTAACAGCTAAAATGCAGATGTTATTATGTCTGTTATAAATGTCTGTAGAACAGGAGTGATAATAATAACGAGCACTGGCAAAGCTGCACTCACAACTAAGCAGTCCCTTCATGGTTAGGTAGATGGCTGAAAGTACAGTATTATCGGAAAGCAGTTTGTCAAGAACAGAATCAATTCAAATCAGTCAAATCTTGTCATTATAGGCTATGAAACTTTGACACCACATAAAGGTGGGAAAAGATGAAGAGGAAGAAGAAGAATATCTTAGTACAGTGAAAGGCCTGTTTTTACTACCATAGTGTGTGTTCAAATCTGCTGCACCAGTAACAGTCCATGATAGAGTTTGACAGAAGACACAAATGGCTAAACAAATAAATGTCAATAAAAAGCAAATAATATCAATTGCAGGTGCCATGGAGGAAGGACAGGCATCTTGGCTGGGATGGAGGGTGAATTCTTGCTGGGCTAGGAGGCCATAATGGATAGACTGGGTTAACAGGCATACCAGGAGCAGTTGTAGTGGTGTACCTCAGGGCTGAATTCAATTAGGACATCCGCAGGGTGGCATGGGAGTTGGAGTCTGGAAACACGGCCCTTTAGGTGTCTTTGGTACCACCAGAGAGCACTGCCATGGGAGGACTGCCCTGGTTTCTACATGACCTGGAAGTGCTCTGGACAACGTGGGCTTGACAACGGAAACAGTTCCTTGGTCAGCGCCAAAAGGGAGGCATCGGCTAACAGTCTCTTGAAGGAAGGAAGGAAGAAAGAAAGAAATTGATTTTATTCTGGTATTGAATTGTGTCTGGTGGTTACTGGAAATGTGTTGGAAACAAATAAATTGGGTGACATTGTGTCTGTGGTTTACAGCTCGGTGGGGTCCCCTTCTGGTTACACGTTATCTATCTATCTTATTAATAAGTAACCATATGAAAATTCAATCAAATAAGTACATGCACCATGTGTTAGATAGAACAAGTAGTAGTAAGACAATCCAGCAGCTGGTTGTTGAGAACTGTTCAAAATTCTGGTTCAGACCCTCTTAAGGATTCTGGTTTGCCATAAATGAAGACAGCTTGTATTGTTCAGGACCACGGTTTTCTACTTATCTTTTTCCCAACAGAGTTCTGGGTCTTTTCTGTTTAAATTATAAAAGTGTGCATGTGTGTTTATGTGTGTGTGTGTGTCTGTTAACAAACTCACCATTGTTTCTGACTATGTCTCTGTTGAGACCCTACAGTATGTATTTAACCTCTGCTAGTACTCGGGTGTTGTACCGTGTTAGCCATTATGAATGTAGAGAAAAGCCAAGCAAAATGACCCGTCTTATTGGCTAACTAAAAAGATTACAATATGCAGGCTTTCGAGGCAACTCAGGCCCCTTCTTCAGGCCATCTTGTCTTTGATTATTTATTCTAATATTCAAAAATGCTGTGCAAGCATCGTTTATTGCAGGAAAATCGGACATTCATTTACCTATAGAAAATAACAGGAAAATGTGAATGCTAATTTGAATGAATTAATATGCAGCTTATCAAGGTTGCCAGTGGTATGGAACATTTGAAATAGTCACCAGAATTAAAAAATTACAGTTGTCTCATATAATATAATAGATCTTAGGTGTAATGCTGGACAACAATCTATCCTTTAACATATTATGCTGTTAATTACCTCTTTCATATTGCAACATTTCTTAGTTATTTCCTTTAAAAAAATGTACAATTATTATTATGAGCCGTTACCAGACGGTTGTGGCGAGTGCACTCTTCTACGCGGTGGTGTGCTTGGGTGGCAGCATAAAGATGAAAGACGCCTCACGTCTGGACAAACTTGTTAAGAAGGCAGGCTCCATTGTAGGATTAAAGTTGGACAGTTTAACATCTGTGGCAGAGCGACGGGCGCTAAGCAAACTCCTGTCAATCATGAAGAATCCACTGCATCCACTGAACAGTGTCATCTCCAGGCAGAGGAGTAGCTTCAGTGACAGACTTTTGTCACCGTCCTGCTCCACTGACAGACTGAGCAGATCGTTCCTCCCCCACACTATGCGACTCTTCCATTCCACCCGGGGGAGTAAATGCGAACATTAATTTTATTTTAATTCTTTTCATTGTTATTATTATTTAATTTAATATTGTTTCTTTGTATCAGTATACTGCTGCTGGATTATGTGAATTTCCCCTTGGGATTAATAAAGTATCTATCTATCTATCTATCTATCTATCTATCTATCTATCTATCTACCATCTATTTTCCATTCTAGTTTCTCTTTTTATTTTCCTGGTGTGGAATTTGTTGGCACTGCTTCTTTATTGAAGCTTACTATTTACATTAATGTAATGTCACAGCAGGGCTATTTAGAACCTTAGACATCAAGGCCACCAGGCCACCATATTTCAGAGGGTGCACAGCTATGGATTTGTGGCTTAGGAAATTGTACTGTACAGTCCCATAAAAGAGGTGTGTAGCAAGTTGGGCACATTCTTTACAAATGGACCTTGACCATTACGAAAGACAATGCATTCCAGAGAGGTTTATCTCTTGAGAATGCTGGTATTTAGAAGTTTTTATTTATCGCAGCTGTCAGCTGACTATATTCTTATACAAGTATTTACGTCTAGTACACATTATCGTGTTTAAATAGCATTTAAACATATCACCTATGGTACTCTGTGTATGTTTATGGATATGTTAATGGTGTGTGGTCATATGGGCGGCACGGTGGCATAGTGGGTAGCGCTGCTTCCCGGGTCCTCCCTGTGTGGAGTCTGCATGTTCTCCCCGTGTCTGCGTGGGTTTCCTCTCACAGTCCAGAGACATGCAGGTCAGGTGCATTGGCGATTCTAAATTGTCCCTTGTGTGTGTGTGTGTGAGTGTGTGTGTGTGTGCGCGCCCTGCCCAGGGTTTGTTTCCTGCCTTGCGCCCTGTGTTGGCTGGGATTGGCTCCAGCAGACCCCTGTGACCCTGTACTTAGGATATAATGGGTTGGATAATGGATGGATGTGTGGTGTACTGTTAAACTATATATATATATATATATATATATATATATATATATATATATATATATATATATATATATATATATACTTATCTGCTATGAGGATGTACTAGGTGAAAAGTATTACATATGAATAAATGCAATTCATAATTTTATCTTCATCCATCCATCCATCCATTCTCTTCCGCTTATCCGAGGTCGGGTCGCGGGGGTAGCAGCTTAAGCAGAGAGGCCCAGACTTCCCTCTCCCGGCCACTTCTTCCAGCTCTTCCGGAGAATCCCAAAGGCGTTCCCAGGCCAGCCGGGAGACATAGTCCCTCCAGCGTGTCCTGGGTCTTCCCGGGGCCTCCTCCCGGTTGGGCGTGCCGAACACCTCACCAGGGAGGCGTCCAGGAGGCATCCTGATCAGATGCCCGAGCCACCTCATCTGACTCCTCTCGATGCGGAGGAGCAGCGGCTCTACTCTGAGCCCCTCCCGGATGACTGAGCTTCTCACCCTATCTTTAAGGGAAAGCCCAGACACCCTGCGGAGGAAACTCATTTCAGCCGCTTGTATTCGCGATCTCGTTCTTTCGGTCACTACCCATAGCTCATGACCATAGGTGAGGGTAGGAGCGTAGATCGACTGGTAAATTGAGAGCTTTGCCTTACGGCTCAGCTCCTTTTCACCACGACAGACCGATGCAGAGCCCGCATCACTGCGGATGCCGCACCGATCCGCCTGTCGATCTCACGCCCATTCTTCCCTCACTCGTGAACAAGACCCGAGATACTTGAACTCCTCCACTTGGGGCAGGATCTCTCCCCCAACCCTGAGAGGGCACTCCACCCTTTTCCGGCTGAGGACCATGCTCTCGGATTTGGAGGTGCTGATTCTCATCCCAGCCGCTTCACACTCAGCTGCGAACCGATCCAGAGAGAGCTGAAGATCACGGCCTGATGAAGCAAACAGGACAACATCATCTGCAAAAGCAGTGACCCAATCCTGAGTCCACCAAACCGACCCCTTCAACACCCTGGTTGCGCCTAGAAATTCTGTCCATAAAAGTTATGAACAGAATCGGTGACAAAGGGCAGCCCTGGCGGAGTCCAACTCTCACTGGAAACGGGCTCGACTTACTGCCGCAATGCGGACCAAGCTCTGACACCGGTTGTACAGAGACCGAACAGCTCTTATCAGGGGTCCGTACCCCATACTCCCGAGCACCCCCACAGGATTCCCGAGGGACACGGTCGAATGCCTTTTCCAAGTCCACAAAACACATGTAGACCGGTCGGGCAAACTCCCATGCCCCCTCCAGGACTCTGCTAAGGGTGAAGAGCTGGTCCACTGTTCCGACCAGGACTAAAACCACACTGTTCCTCCTGAATCCGAGGTTCACTATCCGACGGACCCTCCTCTCCAGAACCCCGAATAGACTTTTCCAGGGAGGCTGAGGAGTGTGATCCCTCTATAGTTGGAACACACCCTCCGTCCCCTTTTAAAGAGGGGACCACCACCCCGGTCTGCCAATCCAGAGGCACTGTCCCGATGTCCATGCGATGTTGCAGAGACGTGTCAACCAAGACAGTCCTACAACATCCAGAGCCTTAAGGAACTCGGTATCTCATCCACCCCGGGGCCCTGCCACCAAGGAGTTTTTGACCACCTCGGTGACTTCAGTCCCAGAGATGGGAGAGCCCACCTCAGAGTCCCCAGGCTCTGCTTCCTCATTGGAAGGCATGTTAGTGGGATTGAGGAGGTCTTCAAGTACTCCTCCCACCGACCCTAACGTCCCGAAGTCGAGGTCAGCAGCGCACCATCCCCACCATATACGGTGTTGACACTGCACTGCTTCCCTCCTGAGACGCCGGACGGTGGACCAGAATCTCCTCGAAGCCGTCCAAAGTCGCTCTCCATGGCCTCTCCAAACTCCTCCCATGCCCGAGTTTTGCCTCAGCAACAACCGGCCGCGTTCGCTTGGCCTGCGGTACCTATCAGCTGCCTCCAGAGACCCACAGGACAAAAAGTCCTATAGGACTCCTTCTTCAGCTTGACGGCATCCCTCACGCCGGTGTCCACCAACGGGTTCGGGATTGCCGCCACGACAGGCACCGACCACCTTGCGGCCACAGCTCCGGTCAGCCGCCTCAACAATAGAGGCACGGAACATGGCCCATTCGGACTCAATGTCCCCACCTCCCTCGGGGCGTGGTTGAAGTTCTGCCGGAGGTGGGAGTTGAAGCTACTTCTGACAGGGGACTCTGCCAGCCGTTCCCAGCAGACCCTCACAACACGCTTTGGGCCTACCAGGTCTGACCGGCATCTTCCCCCACCATCGAAGCCAACTCACCACCAGGTGGTGATCAGTTGACAGCTCCGCCCCTCTCTTCACCCGAAAGTGTCCAAGACATATGGCGCAAGTCCGGCGACACGACCACAAAGTCGATCATCGACCTGAGGCCTAGGGTGTCCTGGTGCCAAGTGCACATATGAACACCCTTATGCTTGAACATGGTGTTCGTTATGGACAATCCATGACGAGCACAGAAGTCCAATAACAAAACACCGCCGGTTCAGATCGGGGCCATTCCTCCCAATCACGCCTTCCAGGTCTCACTGTCATTGCCCACGAGCATTGAAGTCTCCCAGCAAAACGAGGGAATCCCCAGAAGGTATGCCCTCTAGCAACCCTCCAGAGACTCCAAAAGGGTGGATACTCCAAACTGCTGTTCGGCGATACGCACAAACAACAGTCAGGACCCTTCCCCACCCGGCGGAGGGAGGCCACCCTCTCGCCCACGGGGTAAACCCCAATGCACAGGCTCCAGTGGGGGCAATAAGTATGCCCACACCTGCTCGGCCTCTCACCGGGGCAACTCCAGAGTGGTAGAGAGTCCAGCCCCTCTCAAGGAGATTGGTTCCAGAGTCCAAGCTGTGCGTCGAGGTGAGTCCGACTATATCTAGCCGAACCTCTCGACCTCGCGCACTAGCTCAGGCTCCTTCCCCTTCAGAGAGGTGACATTCCACGTCCCAAGAGCCAGTTTCTGTAGCCGAGGATCAGACCGCCAAGGTCCCGCCTTTGGCCACCACCCAACTCACACTGCACCCAACCTCCTTGGCCCCTCCCATAGGTGGTGAGCCCATGGGGAGGAGGACCCACGTTACCTCTTCGGGCTGTGCCCGGCCGAGCCCCATGGGTGCAGGCCCGCCACCAGGCGCCGCCATCGAGCCCCACCTCCAGGCCTGGCTCCAGAGGGGGCCCGTGACCAGCGTCGGGCAAGGGAAAACGTCGTCCAAAGTTTTCACTCATCATTGAGGTTTGTTGAACCGCTCTTTGTCTCATCCCTCACCTAGGACCAGTTTGCCTTGGGTGGCCCTACCAGGGGCATAAAGCCCCGGACAACATAGCTCCTAGGATCATTGGGACACGCAAACCCCTCCACCACGATAAGGTGACGGTTCAAGGAGGAGATAATTTTATCTTTATAAATATAATAATATTCATAATTATATCTTTATTTCATCTCTCCTTTTCACCTGTAATTTCAATGTCCAGTCCCCTTTTCTTCAATTATATTGAGTATATTTTATAATATAAGGTTTAAGGTTTATTTGCATTAAATTGATTTTTCTATGTCATTTTTTCCAGGTATGTCTGTAGGAATTCTGTGTAGTTTTCCATATCTGCTAATCACCCAATTTAGAACCATTGTTGAGTTTAATACATTTCACTTACAATTTTATCTAAAACCTAAAATATTAAATACATGGATCATAACACAGTATACAATTTTGGCCTTTTTTCTAAATACATTTTAATGATGTTTTGTACTTTTTAACATTACCAGATATGGACAAACATTTATTTTTTACAACATGACACCAGAAAAACAAATTATGGCCAGAATCTTACATTTTTTTTTTTTGCCAACTGACATGTTTTATTTTGAAAGGGAAGGTTGATGCTATGGTTCAATTTCCAAGAAGCCTCTTGTTGAGACTTGCAGAATTCACAAATGATGGAAAAGGGCTGTTTTCAGTCTACCCTAAGGCTATGATTTCTTTTCCTAGGAACCTCCTGCACAGATGAGAGAAGAAAGTTTTAAACTTTAATGCATTTTTTAGATATAATGCACATTTTGTGCATCTTTTGTAAATGGCTGAATCAAAAATAAGTGGATATTTCAAAGTTTTAAAACTTAATGGATCTTGCTGTATGCAGCAGGTCAATAGGCTTTGGTTAATTTTTAATTTGTTTTTTTGTATTCCTCATCTCTTGCCTGTTTCTTTGAACATAAACAGCCCAAAGAACTGGAAAATCGCTCACAAACCCTTATAGAATCAATGGCATTGTAACAAAATCTGCAAGTTCTTATGTTTCTACAATCAGTAGAGTAACTCGCCTAAAAATACTCACTTAATTTCTAAAATAATGTATGCTTAATTTTTGTAGCAGTGCTATATGTAAATTTATTAATATGTTTTTACAGATTTTAAAACCTGCAGCTGCCAGAAGGATGTGTTCTGTTTGGCATAGACTGCACTGCAGGACGGAGCTCCTTACACCCTGTTCAGACTGCAACAGTTAATTTACCCTGATGGCTTTCTTTTTTTGATATTCACTTAATCGTTGTACTGACACACATAGCAGCCCTCTTTGTTATTGTTTGGACTGAATTAATTGGGGACGATGGCACCACTTGCAGTACTTCACTCAACTATTATATATATATATATATATATATATATATATATATATATATGTGTGTGTGTGTGTGTGTGTTTGAACCTCTTCATGACGTTTTACTTTTTCATCTACTAATCGTCTCTTATTTCCGGCCCCGGGCCTGGTTATATATATATATTGTGGCGGGCGGCCGGAATCCTTACCCTTACAGGACGCCAGGAGTGTGGAAGGACTGGGGAAGAGAGTATTTTTAGGACAGTTTGTTCCCCGGGCCCAAAAAGGGTAGCTCCCTTGGTTTCCAGTAGGGCCAAAGGTCATGAGCATGGGAGCTCAGTCCTGTAGGCATCCGTGGCCACAGCCAGGGGGTGCATGGACCTTTCCAGGGCCTTATTTGGCCACACTAATGCCACACCCGGACCTGTGGCCAGAAGAAGCTCATTGGGCACCTGGAGTCTTTCCGGGTGAATTATGAAAAGGGGTGCCAGTCCCTACCATTAGGTGGCCAGAGTCAGGAGGAGTAGTGGCGGATGGACTGGCGGCAAGTGTATTGGTATGTTGCGATGTTCTTGATTTATGTACACTTTATTGTAAATAAACTGGGTGTTGTGTTTGAACCTGTGTCCTGCCTGAGTGTGTCTGGTTTCACAATATATATATATATATATATATATATATATATATATTTACTGTATATATACTAGCTGAGTAAGACAGTGCTGTAAAAATCCTGGGCTCCTGGGAAACTATTGAAATCATCAGATAGAAAACTGAAATGCAGAGTCGGCGGTTACGTTTTACGGACATGCTCACCCCCCTTGTCTATCAGCAGCTAAGCCAGTTTCTCTCTCATTTGTCTTTCCTTGCAGATTTAACTTTGACGACAGAGTCTCACTCTTTCAGCTTCATTCTGTAGCCTCGTACTTCTTTCCTCTTCTGACTCTTTAATTTGGAGCCACCTTGCCGGCTCTTTGAGCTTCATGCTGTAGCCTCGCACTTCTGGGCTGGACAGACAGACAGACACACACACTTTCATGCATAGACATTTATATATAAGATTATCTTTAATAATGTCTTTTTTTATTTTAAAATTCCAGTATCTCAGATAAACCTGGACTCTGGAGTTAGAAGACAATAGGTCATTAAGTACATTGTTAACTGTTAGCTTATTTAATAATTATTTAAGTAAAAAAAAAGCTGTTATTTTCTTCTGTTTTCGGAAAGTTTTTAAAAAATGTTGCTTTATATCAAGAATCTGTCAGAGTCTATGACTTTAACTGTATTTTTATTAAACATTTTAAGCAGTTCAGGATTGTGTCCCTTGTTTTAAATGATAATTTAAGTGCAATTTCAGTGAATGCATGCATGTGTATATACTATATTATCATTTGTATTACGAAGTGGTAATTATTGGAACTAATGACACTGAAATAGAAGCAGCAGCACTATTTTTGCCACCCTCTTGACATTTTGATCCACTGACATATCTCTAGTTTGAAAACACTACTGTATATTTAATAATGATTATTATAATTGTCATAATAAGCTCTATCATATTCAATGATCATGCTTAATTTTTTGAGTCTCCTTATGTGTTTTTATTACATTTTCTATGTGATCTCCTTATGTTCAGTTCTTCCCTCTTATTAAGATTAGGAAAACCTATTATCTCCTCACCTACTTTATTTTAGTTAACCTTGTGATTTTGTTGCTCACATCTGATATAAGTTCAGTTGAATGTTCAGAATACGTGTCACGCTGTGGATTAGAAGAAAAATATGGTTTTTTTTTTCTTTGGCTCACTGGATCACTTATTTTGAGTGGCAGAGGTTAAGTAACAATGCGACTGACAAACCTCTGGTCAAAACACTAAACAGGGATTGTAACCAGTAATCCTCAAAACTAAAAACCTTAAATTGAGAGGTGAAATGAATTTTCCCTGTCAAGGGCGAGTTAAGATCTGACCTAGCAAATCTCATTAAGTAATGGAGTCCATCTTTGAGCCACTAGCTTAAGTAGTCACAAAAACAACAAGAGAAGCCTCTGCATTTCTGGGTCTGCTCACTGACAAAGGACAAAATGCTGCCTCTTTTTCTTCAAGTTGGACAGACATGCATCTGTCAACTTTATAGAATGTCCAGTGCCTTAATTTATCAAGCATCTCAAAATTACTCCTATGAATTGCACTAAGAGTGCGACTAGGATAAGAATTTGTTCAACCCCAAAGTAGGACATGAGAAGTAGTAATGAAGCGTCCTACACCTGCTCCCAGCAAGGAGTAGGAGTTCACATTTAGGATTAACGACATCATGATTTTATGGCACCCCAAGCTACCAAAATTGTAGTTTCATATGCTTTGTAGTTTTCTGATACTAATGCTTCACCACAATGATAATAAGTAGCAGAAGATAAGTAGTAGTAGTAGAAGAAGGAGAGCATAATAAGGTAGGATATCGTGCTAAACTGCATGTAATTGTTGCCACTTCACAAAAGCATCAGGAAAAACACTGGAAGAAGCACTGAGATGGAAAGACCCACGACACACACACACTGAATCAGAGTAGAACCCAAAGCAGGCATGTTTCTTTAATAATGAATGATCCAGAGCTGTACTTTCAGAAGAACTTCAATCACCCATCCAGTCCCACTGACCTTTAGTGTATAATGCTGGCTACTACAATACAGTTTGCATCCATGACCACCCGTGTGTTGATACTGTGATATCACTTGCTATTCATATACTGTATGCTCTGCCACCATTGGGGCAATCATCTTTATGTGCATGCTATTGATCACACCAAGAATTCCAGGAAAACATTAATGCAGCTTACTTTAGCATTACCTCTCATGGAGAGGTGGGGAAATGTATACATCTGCATATTACCTCATGCATTGCAAGGGCATTCAAAGTTTAATGCAGAACTTGAGACATGGTTGGTTGTGACATATCCGAATCATTGCTATTGCAAAGCTGCATTTTCCCCTTTCATTTCGGCTCACAGTACATGGAGTGATTAGTGGCGGGAGGAGAAGTAAAAGGGATGCCATTTTGACGATGTGTTCGCCTCACTTATGTATTAGTGTCTAAGTGAGTATCTGTTTCCTCAGAGGTGGAGCCCTTTCCGGGCTGGACAGAGAGATGCACACACTTCCATGTGTAGACGTTTATATATAAGAAATGGTTTCTCATAAGGGGTTCCATCATTCTCTAGTGGGAATGGCTTATTCTCAAATGTATAGCACAGTGGAATAAATGGGTTTCATGTGGTATAGGTTAACTTGTAATGGAAGGAGCTTCAAGACTGATAAGTGAGAAGAGGTGCCATTGTTTTTAATTGCAGTAGAAACGAGCTACTTTCAGTTGTAGACAGTAGAAGGTCATGGGTAGTCGTCAGGGGAAGTGTTTTGGGCAGGTTATAACATTTTCTTTTTCCTTCTTGGATGCCTCTGATGTGCATGCCTTTTTGTGCTCTGATTTGACCCTTTTGTATTTGTCTTAACCAACTGTTCCACATCAATACGTGGTGACCTGACAATATATTTTCCAACATTTTACTTTACACATGATAGTACGTGCCTGTCAAGACCTGTTTTGCATGGTCCTCTTTTGCTTTTATCTTTTCCAATTTCAATGTAGACACAGTGGTTAACTGGTCAGCATGCTGTAATCTGCCTCACTGCAGCTGAAACCTGAGTCTGAATTGGGACCAGCTCACCATCTGGTGGAAGACTAAAGGTAGCCTGGTTTCCTTCTCCAACCCAAAGACATCCAAAAGTAGATTGACTGGTGAGTTCAAGATGTCCCGGTTCAAGTGTGTATGGATTATTATAAGGTGATGGACTTGCATTGAATCCATCGTTGTTTGCTGCCTTGTGCCACTTACAGTTGGGATTGCCCCAAATCCTCAGCAAGCTTCTAAGTAAATGAATTAGGAAAATGAATGAATGAACAGATGAATAAATGAGAGTGTTTCATGATTAGCAGTGAGCATACCTAATACGATCAAATCAATGTATTAGGAGATTAGGATTGCAATAGAGTAGAAAATAACGTGGTGTGTATAACATCTTAAGTAAATACTGGTCTACACAAAAGATGAATGTGTTTGAATTATGGCGTCTGTTACCAAAGTAATGCGAGGTAGCATGTTAATGGGCTAAAGTTAGATTTTACTAGCACTAAAAGACATGTTGCTTTAAGATAAACGAGCACTTTAAAAACCTTGCATTAGGAACAAACCTGAAGGCCATCAAAGACTTCCTAACACATGTACAGGACTGGTTGTTAAATGTTTCGCTGACTGATGCATCATATCAAGGAAGACTTGCTAGTCTAGTGGATCTTTTTCAAGCTTTCTACTTCTCTCTCTCAAGTCAGTCTGTGAATATGAAACCTGGGTCAATGAAGACATCGCTAAAATATTTTGGGGTGTCCAGTCCTACAAAGTGGTCCGATCATTACGGCAAGAAAAAGAAAAGAAAACTGCATTAATGAGACCTTCTGCTGGTGACAATGCCCCTTTTTGTATCCATGCTAAATGTTTCCTTGTAACTCTGTGAACATTTCTGGTGTACCATGTATAAAGTATTCTTACAAAGACAGTTGAGTGTTTTTATTAAATATGTACTTTCGAATAATGACGGATATCTCTTTTGTTTATGCCTTTCTGTATCTCTGTAAATCTGCTCTGGTGTTTCTTTGAAATGTGTTGTCCCTGCTGCTCTTTTGCCTCTTTCTAATATCACGAGTTATTCATTTTTGTTTTCTTGTCAATGTACTTTTTATAAAAAGCCGTGCAGATGATAGCCAGGAGGAGGATCTCCCTTCCCCCACAACAAATAAAAATGAATGTTTTTTTGTTTTCCTGGATTTGCATCAGAACATTCATTTCACACGAGTCACTGTCTCAGCTGTCACCTGTTTTCTGTGATGCCAGGCATATGAAATCAAGAGAGAAATAATCCTAGAATGTAAGCAGCACTTATAAATATATTATTATGCAGCATGCATGTGTTAATATACGCGGCAGCTTGAAAGTTAACCGTTTGCTTTCCTTCGATAACTTATCAGTATCTAAATACAAATAGCTGTTGAAAACATGCAACAATACATCTGGCTCATTATTCCAGCTTTTCATTTTATGTAGAAGTCACTCACGAGCCAAAAATGCTCTCAAACTATTTATTTTGTATTCAATCCATTAGTATTTTGCTTGGCAACTTTAGTTATGCCACTCTGAAAAAAGCCCTTGTACTCTAATTAAGAATAACTACTTTAATACATTGATAATGTTCACTGTTCAAGTAAAATAGTGTATAATAATATAAAGCAGTGGCAACTAGTGCAAAACGTTTGTAGGTTTTCACTTTTAAAAAAATATTAAAAACAACTTTTCAATTACTGGTGAGTGCTTGGCCGTCCACCGTATAAATCAGAGGGCCTTCCATAGTTGCTGGCGGTTTGCTTCGAATGCGTTTTTGATTGATGGTGCTTTTCTGTACCTTTTGTGAGTTTCCTGGTATTTTTTGAACCTTTTGCTCTGTTTTTGACTTTGTGTGGGATACTATATTGGGATTTGTTCACTTTGGATAGTCTCTGCTTTTTTAAACAATTCCAAATGCTTTTGTTCACAGAACAATTTTGTCTTTCTAAAGATTCTTTGAGTTAGTTTTTGTTTCTAGTCAGGGTTGTGATGGTAATGCCCCAGTGGGCAATTTTGAAAGTATGTATGGGACTTGTGTGCTTTTGGGACTCCTAGTGCATAACACCAGAAGAAAAAAATAATAATTTCAAGGCAGCCTGTAGCAGGCACATGTCATTATAGTCCAACAGTATCTATTTAAAGTTATATTTTTTACCAAATAATCTTGATCTGTGCCATTTACTATAAAACAGATACGCCACAATACTTCACAACCTTCCCAAAATTCAGAGACAGTAGCAGGAGAGATGTTACAGCATTTACTTGACTTTGCTAATATGCTCTTCTGTTTATTAGAAGTAAGCCTTCCGATGATCCAAGGTTAAAACTACAAATCCCATAATCCCAAGAGTGCTTTGTACTCGTTTCTGGCTCAAGTGCAGTCAATAATGAAATAATGCTGCAATAAAAGCAGGAAGAATTATACAGATATCTCTTTTGCAAACACAGCTTTTTGGCCACTGTTGTGCAACCTTGCTAGAAATAATTACCCTTTAGTGATTTTTTTCCCTCCCAAGGAGTCTTCATAGGACTACAAAGCAGCGTTTTAATTTGTAGCTAGTGCTGTGATGTCAGTTCAAGCTTGGAAGATGTTTTCACTGTTTTAAATATGCTTTTCTCCCCCCCAAATCTCTCATGTCCAAAGTTATTTTATTTTACAGCTTATCTCTACCGCCTGTTTTAGTGTTGTGTGCTGCAGTTTTCAACTGGAATACTCCATGAGATTGCCGGTGAAAAAAGAAGACATCCGTTAATGTTATTTGTAATTGTTATTTTTTAATTAGAAGATCTCTCTTGACAGAGGTACACGTCATCCTGGGCCATAAAGCTGTTTTTATTCATGTATTTTGGATTTATTATTTGTACACCTTTAATCAAACAAATTTATTTTGTATAAAACTAGAAAACCCAAGCAGCTGTAGACCACAAAGAAAATGGCATAATTGGCAAGTATGCATTAATATCACAGAGAACACTAATGGAGCCAAGAATTAAAACTACTGCCATTGCATTAAGAGCTTTTACATGAAATACTGAGAAAATGTGAATTTCACACAATGGATAATGCACTCTTTTTTGCAAAAATGTAATGATTCATTTGAGTGAAAAACATGTTAACCAATCTAACTGTTTAAGTGGATTAATTATAGAAACAGATAATATGACAGTTGTGATTATTATGTCTACCAATAGAAGCAAATGGCATTTTATTGTGCTCTTGAAAGCACTGCAAAAATCCAGAGATGTAATAATTACATCGAAGCCAACAGTAAGTCATTTTCCAGACAGCATTGTTGGGTTATTATCATTATAATAATATTTTTTAATTAAAAAATTACAAAGAAACAGTTTGTATTCAGCATCAGTTTTCTTTAGTCATGTTTTTATGTAAAGTGTTGTGACATTTTATACGATAACATTAGTATGAAAATAATGCTATAATACAGAACACAAAAGAAATTTTGCAACACCCCACCACAGAGATACCACCATTGACAATGAAAAGGGGCTTCTCGATTGATGTTTACATGTAGCAATTTGTGTTCATTACAGTATTCATCAAGATGTATCCACAGCTGAATCGAATTATCATTCTCTCTAACAAAAACGCATAATGTCGTCTTTATAAAGAAGCGATTTTTACTGGCTTTCAGTGAACTGGCAGATGCATCAACACAACACCCTGACATTCTTGGTGCTTTTAAAATTTCTTGCATGTCACTCTCATCACTCTGCTTCGTTCTCTATTAAAAACCCATTTTCTGAATCTCCTTTAAACACCAAAAGTAAATCAGAACAAGCCAAACTCCGCTCTTGATAGGACACCCTCCATCTAGCCAACACACCACATTTATACTGAGAAGATCTAGGGTTGACGATTACATTGACTTCATGCCTTTCTACTGTCAGAGAATACGAAGAGTCCCTGCAGAAAAGCCCAGCTTGTCTTGTCGTTTGTGAGGAATTACTATTTGACAGCTCATTATCATGATACTGGTCCCTCAATTGTAACTGTCTTCCAGCAGAAAACAAATCAAACCTTATATTATATGGCAACTTTCACAGAGCTCACCATGACAGTGTACGCTACAAAGCACAAAGCAACAGGAGGGACAGTGTAATGGTTTGGTAAAAACGTGCCTTTAGACATTTGAAAAGAAAATTCAAAAGAAACTCTGCCAAAGAACTTGTCATGGTTTTTTTTTTCCCCAATACACTTAGATGGTAGTAAAAAGATTAGAAGTGTGCCAATGATTAGAAGGCCTGCCACCTGGCAAGTGACCCTCTATGTAAAAATGAAACACACATTTCTGTCTTTTTAGAAATAAATCTGTAACATTATTTGTTATCATCCACCATGCTGGTTTTGTGAGGAAGATCCTTAAAATATTTCGGAAAGCTAAACTAAAATGCTTAACATTCTATTGTTTTGCTAATTAAAGTGACTTAACTCTTCACGAGTGAAGCACAATGAAGCTGTTTAATCACATTTGTTCTTCTATTTTGAGGCAATATTGTAATATACTTTTTTTTTTTTTACAATGTTTTAGTTGGCGGACAAACTCCAATTGATTTTTGGGAGTGCAGTTTTGACATGATGGCTTCCCAGCTCACTTTACAAGGATGCATGGAAACATACGAGGGACGTTCAAAAGTTTCCGCACTTTTTTTTAACTCTGCTAATTTCACAAACAAATGACATCACTTTCCTTTCTTTGCGATGCAATTTTCCCAGTCACATGACACTCTCAGAAACGACCAATTACTACTTCTCCTGCCTTCACCGTTTCCAACGAAAATATGAAAAGTGTGGAAACGTTTTGAATGTCTCTCGTAGTTTGTATCATCAGGTCTTCTACCCCCTAAATGAAAATCTCACTTCTGTTATTCTGTCATTATTTTCACTTCTTTTTTTAATTGATGTATTATTTTTATTACTTTTATCATCTGTGACAATAGGTCTTCAGAGTATATGACCCACTAGTTAGACCACATCTGGAGTATTGTTTTCAGTTATGGTCCCCACACATCAAGAAGACCAGACGGATCCCAGAACTTAACGACATGTCCTACCACTCAGAGAATTAAACCTCTGAAGTTTTGAACAGGGCAGACTTTGTGCAGACCTAATCCGTGTCTTCAAAATCCTCACAGGCATAGATGAAGTAGACCCAGCAGAATTCTTTGAATTTAATGGTAAATCACATACTCGAGGACACTAGTAAAGATTAAGGGGATAACACAGAGGCCATACAATTTGAAATGGCTGTCCAGAAATTAAAAACCGCCGGGCAATCCCAGAAAGTATGACTAATGGTACCTGGTATTTGACCATAACAAAATGGACCAAAAGGATCAGTAGACAATGCCGTAATTAGTGTATTCAAGGGGAGATATATAATTGGTGCACAAACGTTAACTGTATTTGGTCATTTGAATTTCTTGAAGGTAGGTGAATATTTTTGAACACACACTTCCAGAAGATAAAAGATAAAGAATTAATATCACATGGTCAGATTATATTTGAAGCAGGGGTTAATAGGAGGCCTTTCTTAGTAAATCATAAAAATCAGTGTTTAGGGAGGAGAAAACAAATTGAAGAGGATGAGAGGGAAGTGTTGGATATATAGGAACATGAGCAGATTGAAGATTGACCTCAACTGTAAATACAAAAAAAGGAGAAAAGAAATTTCTCGATTCTACAATAAATTTATTGAGCATATGAAATTATTGGGCCCAACTTTAAAGAATGAGTTTTAAGTTTAAAACTATAATATGTGACGGTTGAGAGCAGTGCAGGATTTACGTATAAGCTACACAAGCTATAGCTTAGGGCCCCCGCCTTCTTGGGGGGCCCCCAAAACAAATCATATTTGGCACCTACATAGAATATCTGGACTTATAAAGGGCCCCATGTCTCAAATAGCTTAGGGCCTTATCAAGTCTAAATCCGGCCCTGGTTGAGAGTAATTTTGGAGATGCCAAATTTGACTCGTTAGTAGATAAAAAACAATTTCATATCAGATAGAGAAAAAAAAGCGAAGTGAGAGAACTATATATCGAGCAAAGAGACACCCGTCCCCTTACTGTTTGCTGCATGTCAGAATTGAGGGCTTCAAGAAATGAAAGATCTAACATTTTTCCAGTAATTGAAAGGAGTGGGCAGAGACAACATAGCACTAATGAAGTTAAAACAAGGATAGTGTTCACTTTTTTAATTACCAATCTAGATGTAAAGGAAAGAGAATGGAGAGACCTGCAGGTGAAAACAAACAGAGTCCTTAACCTTCTGTAAGATTTCACAGTAATTGGACGAAACGGTATCGTTAGTAATGGAGATACCTTTAGGCCCAAGTGTTTTATAAAGTGTGATTGACAGCCGGCATTTCAGTCCGGTCGGGACGGCCCTCAACAAAAGACAGCCTTTTTAGGGCACTACATCCTCCGGAACTCTAGATGGCAGCTCCCCTGGATGGAAATGGTTCCTTGGATTCCCGAAGGGCAGCATGGGACATGGAGTCCGTCTCTTCAGCCCTGTTGGGTAACGCCAGGGGGAGCTCACCAAGAACCTTTTACAATTATGCCACCCCGGAAGTACTTCAGGGTCACGAGGACGAAAACCTGCAGTACTTCCGGGACACTTGATGAAAGAAGATGTGGTGTTGACCTGGAAAAGAAATACTTCCGGGTCATGGACTTTAAAAGGACTTTGGGAAGCCCCAGCAGATTGAGCCAGAGTTGGGTGGTAGAGGACGGAGCTGCTAGGTGGAGGATTGTGTGTGTTATTGATTATTGTATATTATTGAGAATTGTGGAGAGTGCGGTACTTTGTGCACTTTATTGGAAGAATATTATTATTAAAATCTTCGTGTTGTTTTACACATGTGTCTGGGACGTCTGTCTGGTGGGTTCAACAGGGCAACAGCGGCCCCTAACGTCCACAAAAGGTAGATAGGAGAACTGACCTGGGAAAATCCAATGACTACATGAAAACTTTAAAGACAAAAGAAAGTGCTTTAACTAGTTTATACTAGATCAAGATAACTTTCCAAAGGAGTTACATAGACCCAAAACATGTGGAAGATCTAAGGGTACATTTCCTAACAAAAGGAGACTATCGTCTCCAAATAAAGAGATTTTGTGACAGGTGCATTGTGCAGATACTGGAATGACTAAGGAATAAGAGAGAACAGTCATTGCCATAGATTCAAGAGCAAGATTGAACATTTTCAGCCCCTTTGTATATGGGAAATGAGCGAGAAATCTTTACTTAAGAACCATAGCCAAAGGGTAGGACTAAGAAGTTTTCAATATTTAAAAAGCTTTCTTTAAACGCCATGAAACCCATGACTTGCCAAAAAAAGCTCCTCAAAACTGCAAATAACTTTCAAAGGAACTTTTAAAAGAATGAAAATTGCTGAATGCGCCTATTTTTAATGAATACAATTTTAGAACATACAAAACTTTGTGTCACCCAAGCCTGTGTCAGTAATGCTCTTCAAAGTGTGAACAGTCTTCATTTGTGCTGTTATTCTTTGACATAGCCAAACGAGTATGTGCACCTTATATATATGTGTAATGTGTGATCTGTTCCATAACACTGGTACCATCTGCATTGCTTCAAAATAAAAGAAGTGGGAATTCAGGGTGATGTGTAGATGGGTGCGGAATTGTCCCAGAAACAGGAAGCAGAGGATGATGGTGCGAGGAACCATATCAGAATTAGCTGAGGTTAAGAGTCATGCTGTACAGGGGTCAGTGCTAGGGCTGTTGCTATTTTTATTACATATAAATTATTCAGATAGGAATATAAATAACAAGCTGGTTAAATTTACAGATGATATCAAGATATGTGAACTGGCAGATAATTTGGAATCTGTTAATTACAGAAGGATTTGGACAGCTTACAGGCTTAGGCAGATTTGGGCAGGTGGAAGTTCCTTACAACTGTTGTTACGCTTCTGCCTTTGTCCAGAAACGGTTTCATAAGCTTTATGACCTTAGTCTCAGAAAGTCTTTCTCCCAAGGGGTGACTGGGATCTTTTCCTGAATAAGATAAAAACACAGTTGCGTAGGGTGTGACAGGAGCTTCCACCTGCAGCTAAAGTCACTTCAGTACACAACTCCAGGCAACTCACACGCAGGTAAATAGACTTTCTGCTCTTTCTACATTCGTAGGGAGATGGGATACCATGCTGTTTGCTGCTTGTCTTGATCAACAAATTTACAAGACAAAAGATGCTGAAGGAGAGGTGCAAATGGATTTAAGGTGGACCGGGATTACGAGTTTTTTTCGTAGGCTTTGGTAATACTAGTGTTAAGAAGGCTAACAGAATGTTAGGTTATTTCACTGGGTGTGTGGAGTACAAGTCCAAGAAGGTTCTGCTCAACCTTTATAATGCACTGGTGAGGCCTCGTCTGGAGTACTGTGTGCAGTTTTGGTCTCCAGGCTACAAAAAAGACATAGCAGCACTAGAAAAAGTCTAGAAAAGAGTGACAAGGTTGATTCCAGGGCTAATGGGGTTGCATTATGAGGAAAGATTAAAAGAGCTGAGCCTTTACAGTTTAAGCAAAAGAAGACTAAGAGGTGACACGATTGAAGTGTTTAAAAGTATGAAGGAAATTAGTGCAGTGGATCGAGATGGTGACTTTAAAATGAGTTCATCAAGAACATGGGGAGGGACACAGCTGGAAACTTGTTAAGGGGAATTTTTTTTTTTTTTACACAGAGAACCGTAGACACTTGGAATAAGCTACCAAGTACTACAGTAGACAGTAAGACTTTCAAAACTGGATTTGATGTTTTCTTTTGGAGAATTAAGTGGATAGGACTGGTGAGTTTTGGTGGGCTCAATGGCCTGTTCTTGTCTAGATTGTTCTAATGTTTCATATTTGGCTTTGTAGTCCACTATAACGTGACGAAGAGAACTGAGGGCACAACAATTCCCTCTATAAGAAAATCTGAGCTCAAAACCAAATTGAAGAGAAGCAGAAGAATGCTTTCCTGTGTCTACCAGAAGCTAGCTGAGCTTTTCTCATAGTAAGAAACCTAATATTCTATACTGCAATTTATTATTGCAAGTATAACATTTTGACGTGAAGTTTAGCAATTGAGTAAACTGGTATGCTGTAACAAGAGCATGCAGCTCATATACTGTGTATGGTGTTTTGTAATCTGTACTGGAGTTTTGGTAATCTGTTTTCAGGATGCAAAAAATGAATTTTGTAGTTCTACCTGCCTCTCTTCAGTGAATATCTTTTACATATTCAGGCGAGGAGCAGGTAATCCCAGTTTTGGAGAAGCTTCAGCACTTTAATTTGATTTTTCCAACTCTCTTTGTGCAAAAGGTCACACACCAAGACACTATACTGCCTTCTTACTACAAGAAATTTCAATACTTCAATTTAGTAGCTATTTTTAGACTTCATATTACTTTCATACTGATAAAAATGGTAACATACAGGACTTGATAATGAACGTAATGTGGTTAGTGATGTTGCCTCATAGCCCCATGGTCACATTCTCCATATTGTTTGTGGAGTTTTAATATTCTCTTTGTGTGTTCATAGCACCTGCTGTTCAGCTCATTTCCATCTGTAACTTGCCACACTCTGAGTGAATATGCACGCTCAGAAGTCTATTAGAGACAGGCTGTCCATTAATTGGTGATTGCTGCTGGGATAGCAAACTAATCAAGACTAGAGGAAATTATATGTATATGAGCATTGTATTTATGTGTATATAAAACCACACCCAGACAGACTTTAATGGAAATTCTAATTAAATAGAAAAAGCAAACTATTGCCAGTTAGTTATGATGGATTTTAGTTTGTGCCACTTGTAACCTTGTATTGTGTTGTTTTCTTTTTACACCCTACAATTAAATGACAATTCTGCCAAACAAAAATCCTAAATATGTCTTATTTTCTTGCTCTGTTAATGACTTGGTTTGTCACAGACATTGTAGTTTAACAATATTTTCTGTTTTTTGGTCCATTTGTGTAGGATGAGTGCTTTTTTGCAACTGTTCATAAAGATTCTACCAGTATATGATGATAGTTCTGATATATTAGCAAGAAATAAAGATCACAAAGAGGAAAATGAACAGACATGAATAATTCTTCAGATTTAATTTGACATATTCAGGCAGTTTAACAATATTCCAGCAGTGATATCCCATGATATGCTAATTGAAAGGTCACATTATAATAAATTGATTGAGATGTTAAATATTACAATGGAGACATCAGATTTCTATTAACGACTGCACCTGTAAATTCTAACTTACATCATAGCAAAAAAAAAAAAAAAATTAGATGTAATCTAAGACTAATATTCCTAAAACATATATTTCAATATCCATCCATTCATCCATTATCCAACCCGCTATATCCTAACTACAGGGTCACGGGGGTCTGCCGGAGCCAATCCCTGCCAACACAGGGCGCAAGGCAGGAAACAAACCCCGGGCAGGACGCCAGCCCACAGCAGATATTTCAATATAAATTGTGTTAATTATATTTTTATTTTTAAAGGATACTAATGAATATACTCTGGTGGTCTAATGTTTCTCTGGCTGTATACAGAAATAGTGTTATGGAAAAGAAACTATATTTAAATTGATTAAAAGATAAATGTAATTAAAATACCTTTAAGTCTTTTACCTGTATAAAATACCAGAATCCTTCATTTGTCTTGCACACTTTGTTCTCGATTCTTTGGAAGCTGGACAGTCCACTAAGGGATAAAACAGCTCAGGATAAATCAGCACTCCAGAAAAAAAGAACTATGAATACATTTGAAAAAATCTGAGATAGTTGCAATATTGCCATAAATGGTATTTTGATTGAATTAGCTAAAGTGTCATTAGAAGACACTGTGTGTCATAGATACAAGACTGCTTTAATTCATTTCTGCCTACTTATAGATATTGATCAATTAATTCAACATTGGTACATATGATCTGCTTTTAAATGTAACCATTTTCAGAATGATTTAGTTACCAGCCAGTGACTATAACATTTAAAGGTAATTTTTAAAGAGTAGAAGTATCCATTAGATAGCTGTGCACATACTGTATTTAGAGGTATGATTTGCAACAAACAGTATAAAGAGGAGAGCAGAGCGGAGACCTAATTTAAAAAGGGATTTCCGAGGCTTGCTTCCCTCACTCCACATTTGCCACTTGCAGTGTCAAAGTACACAGATTCATTCTGCTCCTTCTTTCACTCAATGATTACAGGAATAACCAGCTCTGTGTAGGCTGATTTTTGCCACCTCTTGTAATAAGGGAGGAGGGTTGTGACAGTGATGTCTCACTGTTTTAAACAGCAGTGTCACAGTTTTTCTTTCAACAGGCAGAACAGAATCAGACATTTTCTTTGCAACACAACGGGGTAAAGTAAGACAGAACAAATGCACTTGTGGTTCAGCAAATGTACCGTGAATTGACTCACAATTTTGCCTTTTCTGTACTGAAACGTATTACTAAACTCTGTTTGCTTACTCTGGCACTGTTAGTGAATTTATTAAACAAGTTTAGCTTAAAAAGCAGCTTTGCAAATTGAATGTCGCTTTATAACCATAATTCTTGACAGTAAAGATAATAAAAATAAAAATAAATTAATATGTAATACATGCTCTGATGGGGTAGCTTCTAAGCCATCCGCCAATAGCGTCCCTTGTATGAAATCAACTGGGCAATCAAACTGAGGAAGCGTGTACCATAAATTAAAACACCCATTGTCCACAGAAAGCCGCGAACCAGCGAAAAATACATGATATATATTTAGACATGCTTACATTTTAAATCCACGATAGAGTGAAGCCGCGAAAGTCGAAGCGCGATATAGCGAGGGATTACTGTATATATATTATTATACTGTATATATTATTATATATATATATATATATATATAAGTATGTATAAGTAAGTAATTTTAAGTGGCTGTGTTGTTTTTTGAGAGCTAGTCATTCTTCAGCAACAGGGTATGGGGTGGGCAGGTGTTGATGGATTTCCGTATGTTGTTTTCATTAATTGACTCACATGTCCTCTCTCCCCTTAGTCATCCCCTCAATGTTGTAAAGGTCTAGCTTTTCCACAGATTTTCTTTAATACTCTCCTCAGCTGTACAACCAGGCTCCCATCTTACACAGGTATATTGGTCTGCTGCCCCTGATAAATTTGAAATCCTCTCCTGCTCCCTATGTCTTGAAAGAGCACTTCGGTGACTGAGATGCTCTTTTCATGATTTTCTCTGAATTAAAAGGGATCTATAGTCACTTCCTAATTCCGTGCTGTCTCTCATGATGGGATATAGTTTTATTATCATGCTGGAGATTGTGAGGCCCTGAGATTGTGATAGATTCAGCTCAGTCAGCCACCTTTCATCACCAACTATTTTTACCATTTCCCTGTGGTATTTAATTCCAGAAGACATCCTATCCAAAGGAAATGTGAAGCTTTCTGTCCAGTCACTTAAGTCCATAATTGCCCTTGTTGTTGTTGGTGTTGGTCATACTAGCTGCGCTTGGGGTGGAGGAGATGGAGAATGAAGAATCACCAGTAATGGCATCAGAGAGCATGTTGATAGACTCTATAGGAGTCACGTGTGTGGGTTTCATTTAGAAAAAAAGAATAAGTAGCATACCACAAGTCAATGCCCACAGACCATAAAAATGCTAAACCTAAATTAAATTACACATGCTCATTTGTTCAGTGTCTTTTCTAGAATGCTGGTACATTTAGACTTTACAATTACTTCAGCATACAATGAATGTGCTGTCTGCGGCACTGGGTGCCCAAATCAATAATCTCCACAGCCTGCTGTTTCTCAACAATAAAGTACACAAAAGCATTGAGATAAATCAAAATCACCTTAGTCCCACTCATGTGTAGGCCTTCTTCATCTCTTCCTAGAACAACACATGCTCCCTCTTTGTACTTTGTATGTCTGACTATGACCTCATTTGTAGCTACAGTGGCGTCCTGTGGGAAATTAAATGCTGCAATTTTCATGATAGTCATGAATATAAAATTCACTTCCTTTTTTCAATCAGAATGACTGGTGGCCATCATCTAAGTGTGTTTGAAAGAGCTGGTGTCTCTCTGCTGGAGCAACACACAAATTCTTAAAGCTGTGTAATTTCCTGTGCTTCCTTTGAAATATCAAGGTCCAAAGACAAATGAGAGCTCCAAATTTAAGTGTAACCTCAGGATGTTGCCGGAGATAATGTTGCTTTGGTTTAAGTAGATGGACTGGTTGTATTTTTCAGTGAGAACAATCAAATAGGCTACCTGATCAGCAATAACTTTTGATAAACTCACATAACCAACTCTTTCTCTAAATAGCAAAATCAGTTTTAAAATTTTACTCTCTGAAGTATTCTTTACCCAGTTCCTTAATCAAGAGCGGCAAAACTCTCAACTGGCATCAATTCTGAATGGCTCAACCTTTTAACTTCTCACTACCTGGGCTAAACTCATAAAGCTTGTCACTGACATTATTTTAAAAAGGTAAAGAATATGAATTATGCTTCGGTTCATCTCTGTGTACGTGAAATGTATCTCCTGATTTACCAAGTGTTTGAGGCCTAGTGCTAATTCATAAGAAACAATGCCCTCAAAAAGGTCACGCACTGGACATGGTGGAAGACCAAGCTGGTAGACATGAAATAGCACAGCTGTTTGAACACAGAGTCAACTTTTATGCCATCCACTGATTTGGTGTTACTTGCTCTAAGGTCTTGTATTTGTTGAAACAGCTGATGTCACACACACGCGCACTTGGGAGGCAGTCTAAGGCCTTAATTGGGAGTGAAACACACAGATAGGGGGTTGTTAAGTGGTGCTAATGCCTTTCTTTCCTCTTCCCTAGACCAACAGAAGAAAAGACCGCCTAAGACTCCGCCCACTTCCGCCTACCTACAAGAATTTGCTTCCTTTCGTGATCTCACCCCTTCCTGTCTTCTTTCTATATAAGCAGAAGTCTTGTTCCTCTTGTTTAGTCTTTGTTTGGACTCGGTCTTGAATCGCGACTTGTTTTGTTGCTTTGTCTTACAGTATAATATGGGGTGGAACCTGCAAATCTTTATCCTGTTAGTTGTGTTTTCTTTACACTGACAATAGATTAGACTGTCTATATAACATAGATCTACAAAATAATACACCCTTACTGAAGCTCTCGTCAAAACTGCAAATAATGTAAAACATAAAATTACCTCCACCTATGATGCCTAGGGCTCCTCCAGTAATATTTCCATCCCTCAAAACAATACCAATATCCTCCAGATCCTTCATGTATTAATAGCGGGCTGAGATCCTTTTCCTGTAGGGAAGAAGAAGAGGCGTGTGATCAATATTTGAGCTTCTGTGTGGCAAAATATCACCAAGCATCAGATATTCTGGGAGTGCCTTGTGTTTTTTTTTCTGGCCTGATGCTAATGGATTCCTGATAAAGAATTAGGGCTAATGATGACAAGTCAGTTTTAAATAAGATGTTATCAGTAATTTTGTGTCTGCCCCATGTTATCAATCACATCTTGGGATTAATAAAGTATCTATCTATCTATCTATCTATCATGTGACTGGTCATAGTGCTATTTGACTGCCTTTTTCACATTCAATAAGTGCACCAAGACTTTTCTTGTTGGACCGTATTGTTATTAATTAATAACCCTATTGATACCAAAACACAATGAAAGCAGTTTGAAGCTGTTTTTAAAGAACGTCCTTCTACATGATCTGAACATAACATACCATTACCCTTTATAAAAATATCTTCCTTTGTAAGTACCAATTCTGGACCTGCGGTGCATTGCAAACTAAAGTTATAGTTTGTAAAATGATTAAACAGTACGTTTCTGTAGAGTTTTACTGTAATGTGTACACAGCCATTACTTTATTTTGATAATTGTATCAAGCCTTGTAGTATAAATAGCAGTTTGCAGGTGTTTTGTTTGGTGAAACAGGATGACACCATACTCTTCTAAAAAACAAACTTATTTTTGTTTTAGAATAGTATGCCAAGGTTTGTTTACAAGAAAGAGTAATATAAAATCATGCTTATTTTGGTTTTGTAGCAAAAAGAAAACAAATTCTTTTTTTTTGGTTATGCTCTTCAGTATAATCAGTAGATGACTGGCATATGATGCCGAATATTACAAAAAAAAGACAGAACTGTTCAGAAAATGTCAGTTAAAATGGTTTTGATCAGGACAGGATGAGTGAAACAAAAGAATGGTCAAAAACAAAGCTAAACCAAAGCAAGGCAGTCCTGTCATAGCCATCTTTTATAGGCAGAAGAAGCAGATACGATCCCGCACCTGCCCCCCAGGTCACGTGTCCAGCAACAGCCATAGCATCAGAAAACAGTACAGTGGCACGCCTGGAAAAATCCACAAAACGACGTCACTCAAAGCAAATTCAATCTGGCGCATTGTAAAATTCAAAATAGCAAGTATCATCTAACGAAGGAAACAATTTAAAACAAATTAGGAATTCAAGACCTGGGTGTGTATTTATCAAGAATTTCAAATTACTTCTAGAAATAGCAGTAAAATCTCAGTAGAAAGAGAATTTGTCCTACCTTAGAGTAGGACATGAGAAGAAGTAAAGAAGTGTCCCTCTCCCGGTGCCAACATGAATGATTTTATGGTACCACTTGGCACATATTAACAGATAGCATTGTGATATTTTGCTGTCAATCACCCATCCTTCCCCTCCTATCTTCAGAGTAATATGCTGGCTACTACAACACAGTTTGCATCCATGAGCACCTGTGTATTGATGCCATGATATCGCTTGCAATTCACATATGTGTGCTTATTCAGACTTGGTGCAGTGACCTTTATGTGCATGCCAATTTGCATGAATGTACAATCTGAATTATTACCTCATGTGTTGTAAGAGCATTCAAAGTTTGGTTCAAAACTCCAGAAATACTTGGTTGTGACAAACCTAAATCATTGCTGGTGCAAAAATGCCTTTTCCCTTTGGCCAAACAGAATAACGCTACCAGCACTTTAATTTCAGCTGATAGTGTATGGATCGGCCATGTAATGTACAAGAATATATGAATATTATTACATCTCTGTCAAATTCAATATATTTTTACATGTTCATTTTAAGTCCATGGTTGTCCATCATTTGCAGAACATTCAGCCTTTACTGTGCCAATCCCTGCCTGAACGTCATCTTCTTACAGTTTCTAGTAATTAGCAATGAGCTCTCCTAAAAGTGAAGTTAGGAACAGTTTCTTACATTAGAAAAACTGATGAAAAGATTTGACTCCTATTTCTAAGAGTAATAACAAATTTACATCACTCTGAGATGTTTCAACCAGTTAGCACCATTTTCCTCCTCGGAGTCTTTTAATGAATACAGGGTGGTCCAGATCTAATTATGCAATTTTCATTACGTTATAACTTATTAAGTTTGTGACTCCGAGCCTGTATGCAACTGCATGGAGGACAGTGGGACATTACAAGGAAAATCAGTGAATGAATTCAATGTAAGTCAATTTTCGTTTATTACAAGATATTTCGAACAATTCTTTTGTCTTGTATTGTTTTCCTGCATTGCATTAAAAGTTGCGTACGCGTAATTAGATCTGAACCACCCTATAGAGGCACTGGTCCAAATAAGTGTTCCAAAAGAGGCTTTTTGTGTTCTTTTTTCCACCATTTTATTGTTTTTTTCTCTCAGTTCAAGCAAAATTCCTCTTTCGTGTTTACTGCCTTGTTTAACTGTAGATGCTACTATGTTTGTAAAGGCAATGTTAACTATTTAAACATACTTTTTTTGTGAATTTAATTTCATAGCTGGCCTGGATTGCATGTACGTTTTTCCTATAAACTGTTCTCCTTAATTTATTTCCATTTTTTTTCCCTGTTTCTCATTGTGGAACATTTTGGTATCTAGTGTGAGTAAGGAAAGGGGATTTAGCGTTAGTAATGTCTCACAAATTTGGTATTTGTTACAATCACTGTTTGTGCTCTATTACATCCTATTTTTAAATAAATCTGCATCTTTTTAAATTATCTAATATTTAGGTATAATCCTTTCCATCTAATTTTCATAAATAATGACTCTGCATTGAAAAATGACACATTATCAAAAAAGAGACGCTGCATACACTTCACAGAATCCATTTGATGAGCTTGGTTGGGAGGGGAGGTGTGGATCGCAGTAAAATATTTAGTGACAGATTCCTTAGACTTGTGAATATGGTGAAATATTAAGTGCTAAAAAAAGAAAAAGATAAAAAATCTGCAGTTCTTCCCAGAATTCATTCGAGCTGAAAGATTTACTCCTCGAAAGAGAAGTCTGACATATTACACTCCCAAGCATACCAATACCACATATTATATAAAAGAACAACTCAGTTCAGAATACTATCTGTAGATGTAGAGCATATTCTACAGAGCAACGTCTGATCTAAAACTTCTGTTGAATAAAAGACTGATGAATAGTAAGTTGACTCGGCATGTTTCAGGAATAAAGGAGAACATCAGTGTTTCAGCATGTTATCTTACGTATTTATGGCAATTGAATCTTCTAATGATCACTTTTTATCATAACATGCACATAAAACCTGCTCCAAAGTATGAAGTTCAGCTAAAAATCATACACCACACACACGTCTCAGTCTAGTTATCTAAAAATCTAAATGAGAACAGTGTTGTCAGGAGTTTTACTGTCGCGCATGCAGGCCATATTGGGAAAATATCTTTGCCTACCTGTTAGCTAGTAATAAAACCACCATATACTTAAAGTATACTTGCATAAGTATTTAGAGTGTTACTGAACATCATTATATTGGGCTCTGAAATATCTGGGATAATTTTTAAAGCTATCTCCTTCTTTATCTAATCTTATTCAGCTGGAATCTGTCCATTACATAACACAGTGGAGTAGTGACTGATGACCAGCTCTCCTTCACTGACCATGTCACAATTGATCTCTTGGTCTTGCAGATTCACTCTGTACAACATCCACAACAGCTGGCCATATCGGAGAGACCATGCAGCACGTCTCCTGGTCCAGGCTTGGTCGTGTCATGTCTGGACAACTGCAATTCTCTGCTGACAGGAATACCAGCACGTGTCACCGATTTGCTGCAGGTGATACAAAATACAGTAGCATGTCTGGTCTTCAAAAAGCTGATGCAGGCACATGTCACTCCCTCTTGGCAGATTACTACATTGTCTCCCTGTAGCAGCACATACAGTGCATCTGGAAAGTATTCACAGCGCATCACTTTTTCCACATCGTGTTACGTTACAGCCTTATTCCAAAATGGATCAAATTCATTTTTTCCTCAGAATTCTACACACAACACCCCAAAATGACAACGTGAAAAAAGTTTACTTGAGGTTTTGCAAATTTATTAAAATAAAAACTGAGAAATCCCATGTCCATAAGTATTCACAGCCTTTGCTCAATACTTTGTCGATGCACCTTTGGCAGCAATTCCAGCCTCAAGTCTTTTTGAATATGACGCCACAAGCTTGGCACACCTATTCTTGGCCAGTTTCACCCATTGGCTCTTTGCAGCACCTCTCAAGCTCCCTCAGGTTGGAATGGAAGCGTCGGTGCTCAGCCATTTTAAAATCTCTCCAGAGATGTTCAATCGGATTCAAGTCTGGCTCTGCTCTGGCCGGGCCACTCAAGGACATTCACAGAGTTGTCCTGAAGCCACTCCTTTGATATCTTGGCTGTGTGCTTAGGGTCGTTGTCCTGCTGAAAGAATAACCGTCGCCCCAGTCTGAGGTCAAGAGCGCTCTGGACCAGGTTTTCATCCAGGGTGTCTCTGTACATTGCTGCAGTCATCTTTCTCTTTATCCTGACTATTCTCCCAGTTCCTGCCGCTGAAAAACATCCCCACAGCATGATGCTGCCACGACCATGCTCACTGTAGGGATGGTATTGGCCTGATGATGAGCGGTGCCTGGTTTCCTCCAAATTTGATGCCTGGCATTCACATCAAAGAGTTCAATCTTTGTCTCATCAGACGAGAGAATTTTGTCTCCTTCAGGTGCCTTTTGGCAAACACCAGGCGGGCTGCCATGTGCCTTTTACTAAGGAGTGGCTTCTGTCTGGCTACTCTACCATACAGGCCTGATTGGTGGATTGCAGCAGAAATAGTTGTACTTCTGGAAGGTTCTCCTCTCTCCACAGAGGGCCTCTGGAGCTCTGACAGAGTGACCATCGGGTTCTTGGTCACCTCCCTGACTAAGGCCCTTCTCCCTGATTGCTCAGTTTAGGTGGCCAACCAGCTCTAGGAAGAGTCCTGGTGGTTTCGAACTTCTTCCACTTACGGATGATGGAGGCCACTGTGCTCACTGGGACCTTCAAAGCAGCAGAAATTTTTCTGTAACCTTCCCCAGATTTGTTCCTCGAGACAATCCTGTCTCGGAGGTCTACAGACAATTAATTTGACTTCATGCTTGGTTTGTGCTCTGACTTGAACTGTCAACTGTGGGACCTTATATAGACAGGTGTGTGCCTTTCCAAATCACGTCCAATCAACTGAATTGACCACAGGTGGACTCCAATGAAGCTGCAGAAACATCTCAAGGATGATCAGGGGAAACAGGATACACCTGAGCTCAATTTTGAGCTTCATGGCAAAGGCTGTGAATACTTATGTATATGTGCTTTCTCAATTTTTTTATTTTTCATAAATTTGCAAAAACCTCAAGTAAACTTTTTTCACGTTGTCATTATGGGGTGTTGTGTGTAGAATTCTGAGGAAAAAATGAATTTGATCCATTTTGGAATAAGGCTGTAACATAACAAAATGTGGAAAAAGTGTTGAAGCGCTGTGAATACTTTCCAGATGCACTGTATAAGGTTCAATTCCTTGATGCTTACCTACGGAGTGGGCAATGGGTTGACACTTCTATTTATGGAGGCTCCTCCCTGACCACTCAGGTCTGCCAATTAAAGGTGTCTGTGTGGCATCAAATGCCAATCCACTCTTTTCATGTGTAGCTACCTAGCATGTGGAATAAGCTGCCCACCTCCGTCTGAAATTCCGAACTCCCTCAATGTGTTTAAGAAGGATTTGATGAATGTCTGCCTAACTGTAACCCAGGAATTGTACGTTGCTTGTATTTTGTTCTGAACTCTTCACTTGTGATGATCAATTGTGTGACTCATCCTGTAACACTTGTTCCCAAACTGGTGTTTGCTTGATTGTGGTGATCTCTTTTGCAAGTCAATATGGATAAAAGCATCTGCTAAGCAAATAATTGTAAATGTAAAAACAATCTGTCTCATTCTGCTTAAAATGAAAACAAAAATCTCATTTTTCCATCTGAGGAACTGTACAAAGCTTTCTATTAGATTTTGTGAAAAATGATTAATGTTGTCCTTAATCATGTGGGCCGTTTGCCAACCTTTTATATGCTTTAAGTGACAACTACATAAAGGCTTACCTGCCTTTACAGCTCTGTGGATGACTTGGAGATTGTGTTGAACCTTAATTTGATGTGGAATATGGTATTACTTTTTTATATGGGGGATTCTTCTGTATGATATTTATTGCAATTTAATCTTATATAAATAAATACACAAAACTGATCTAAGATATATATATATATATAGTCAAGAGTTTGGCTGATGTTTTTGCTTTTTGCCACAGGTGTCACCTGCTTAATGCCACCCACATTTTGCATACTAAATAGGTATGATATCACTCCTTTAAAAAGGCTGAAATGCTTTAAAGTGAACGATTAAATATATTTAGAGAATTCAATCTGGTCTCTCACACTCAAGAAAGAAAAAAAAACAAGGGATTTACTAGCTAATACTGAAGAATGGTGGAAAATATAATGTTTGCGAGAAATATTTACACTGCATAATTTATTGAGGGCGCTTTGGTGCAGTGGGTAGCGCTGCTGCCTTGCAGTTCGGAGACCCGGGTTCATTTCCTGCGTGTAGTTTGCATGTTCTCCCCGTGTCTGCGTGGGTTTCCTCCCATAGTCCAAAGACATGCAGGTGAGGTGCATTGCCTGTCCTAAATTGCCCCTAGTGTGTGCTTGGTGTGTGTGTGGGTGAGTGTGTGTGCCCTGCGGTGGGCTGGTGCCCTGTGTTGGCTGGGATTGGCTCCGGCAGACCCCCGTGACCCTGTAGTTAGGGTATAGTTATAGCGAGGATACCCAACTCCGATCCTGGCTACTGGTTTTCATTCTGACCATTTTCTTAATTAGTGACCAGTTTTGCTGCTAACTACCTTCATTTAACTGATTTGCTATTTAAGACTCAGCTCCTTTAAATCAGAAGTGGGCAACATATGTCCTGGAGGGCCACAGTGGCTGCAGGGTTTTGTTTCAACACAACTGCTTCATGAGAAGTCATTTATTGCTGATGAAGCACTTATCACTCAAGTGACATTTTTTCTGCTTTAGTTTAGTTGTCTCTCTTGTTAAGATTTTGAAACTGTAATTTCTTATTTTATTCTTAAACCGCTGCATACACTCTTTTTAATTGCTCGTTATTAGAGATAAGATGCAAATCACAAAGGAACCAGAAGCTCTCCATCTAACTTGTTTCCATTTACATCTGTATGTGAATTGTTTGGTTTAATAAAAATGAATAAATTAAAATTGTTCGTTCATTTCAGGCTTCAATTCATTCAGATTCTATAATTAGAAAGGAAAAAAAATCTGTGATTGAGAAATGACCTGACATTGCAGAGTTAAAACATTAACATTAAATAAGACCTGTTATTGGCAAGGATTGTTTAAAAATCAAGCAAATTGGATGGCACAAGAAACCTGCGGCCATTGCACCCCTCCAGGACTGACACCTTATCGCACACCAGAGAGCTGGATTCAGTTTCTGGCTCATTCATTTTCTGTGTGAAAGGTGGCATAGAAATAAAATGTATCATCATCATTATCATCTTCTTGTTTTTATTATTTATGTGCCTGTGTGAACATTTCTTGAGCACACAAGTGTCCTCCCTCATTTTAATGATGGATGGTTAAGTTTATTGGAAACTCTAATTAAGTTGTTGGTAAATAATAGATGGTGTTGTTTTATGGACTAGCATCCCATCCAGGGATGGTTCCTACCTTTCATTTTCATTTGATGCATGTAATTCTGTAACAGATAAGACGTGTTCAGAAAATGGACAGAAGAATAGATGTGTACTACTTCACACTCTACCGTATATTCTGAGTGAGGGGCTTGTAAAACAGTTTTGCTTAACCCTTCCATTATTTAAAGAGCATCACTGCTCTTTTCACCTTCGGGCTGACAGCTTGGTCTTTCATCATGCTCCTTTGTGGACTGTCACGGCTAATATCAGTACGTTAAACAGCTAAGAGGCCACGGCGGGGAAGACAGTGATGTAGAGACTCAGTCAAAGATTTCTTTTCATGTTTGCAAGATGAGAGTTATTCACATTTTTGTTAAACTGGTGATGCAGAATTTCTGTCATCAGTGTTTGATTTTCATTCCTACCTTTTAATTACTTAAAAGTTCAAACTATTTGTTAACTTTGAGATGTTATACGTAAAAATTTTTTCTAATCACACCTGTAAACAATTCTAGTATTTCATTTTGATAAGTAACAGTAAATATAATTGATTCCGACAATACTGGCAAATACATAAAAATATAGCAGTAACCCTTTGGTATTATGTTTTGTGTTATGCAGTATATAGATTTCCACTTTCCACGTTTCATTATATTGATTTCAATAGGATAACAGGAATTGGGCTTTAAATGGCAGTCTGTCCCTCACGACCTGTAGTGTTAAATCTTTCTTGATACAAACATTAGTCATCAGCTTATATCTAAGGTTTGTACAAATGGAGCAGCTTTATTTCTACATTCCCAGAGATTTTTTTGCCTTTCATCTTTAACTTTACTATGTCTAGTTTTCTTCTAATTAAAATGACAGTATGATTACGATTCATTAATCTTCAATTGAGTTCCTTCATTTTAAAAAATATGAACCTTGAATATTTGGCACTAGTTGCTGATCAAAACACTGACGTCTTTATTTGCCCTTCACAGGACCTCAAAAACACTTTTTTTTTCTTTGCTGACAGTCAGCAATGGTACATTTTAAAACAGAGTTGTTTTCAAAGAATGAATTGTGCCGAGAATAATGAATGCTAATATATTTTTCCTTCCTTTAGAAAGAAGAAAAAAAATGTTAAGTGTCCCACTGGGCCTTTATGTATGTTTGCTTAGCAGCAACTGAGGAAACATTAAATGTTTCAGATATATTAAAATACTTTATTAATTACACTTGTAAATCCCAATAAGTCCTTGGAATTATGCTGAAAAATAAAATCGCCATAAAATAATATGAAAGGAGCAAATAAAGAACATACCACTATACTTTACAAACTGGCAAGTAAATAATGTAGATTTCATTACATGATTTCATTTAACTTGTATGCATGCCGATTATGAGTCAGGTGCATAATTCATAATCTGTACTCCACTACAATATGATTTGATTCTTTAATTGTGTATTATATGTAGTGATAAATCTTGATTAGTATGTAACATTGCTTGTTTCTTGGCAGATATGCCTACAAAGTAATGTTCAAAGCAAACATGATTATGATATAGTGAAACTGCAACCATGTATTGTACAAGATTCTCTAGTGGGGCAACAGTCGGTGGGTGAAGTGAAGGTAACTACGACGGGCATTGCCCAAACATGCACTATGGGGCACAAGGGCTTTGAGTACCCATGTCTGTGGCATAGTAGCCATGCATGGTTGAGCATTGTTGTGGTGGACACCTGACTGGTCTACCACAAAATGTCATGTGATTTATTGTCAAGTAGCTGAACAGCAAAAAGGGGCAGTTACTGTAAATTGGCTTGGATTAAACACAACAACAACAACAACAACATTTATTTATATAGCACATTTTCATACAAACAGTAGCTCAAAGTGCTTTACATATTAAAGAATAGAAAAATGAAAGACATAATTATAAAAAAATAAATCAACATTAACATCGAATAAGAGTAAGGTTCAATGGCCAGGGGGGACAGAAAAAACAAAAAAACTCCAGACGGCTGGAGAAAAATAAAATCTGTAGGGATTCCAGACCATGATACCGCCCAGTCCCCTCTGGGCATTCTACCTAACATAAATGAAACAGTCCTCTTTGGATTTAGGGTTCTCACGGAAGGGCTTGATGATGATGATGGTCACGTAGACTTCTTCCTTTTAATCCGTCCATCATTGTTGGAGCATCATGAAGCTTTGAGTAGGTGGAGGTGGCGCAGGCCACCACCACAAAGAAACCGGAAAAAGAAACAGAAAAGAGAGTAGGGGTCAGTACCGATTTTAGAGCCACCATGAATAGTTGTTATGATGAATTGAACATACAGAGTATCAGGATTAAGTTAAATTACGATTAAAATGAAGTTATAAAAAGGCCATGTTAAAGTAATGTGTTTTCAGCAGTGTTTTAAAGTGCTCTACTGTATCAGCCTGGCGAATTCCTATTGGCAGGCTATTCCAGATTTTAGGTGCATAACAGCAGAAGGCCGCCTCACCACTTCTTTTAAGTTTTGTTCTTGGAATTCTAAGGAGACACTCATTTGAGGATCTGAGGTTACGATTTGGAATATAAGGTGTCAGACATTCCGATATATAAGATGGGGCGAGATTATTTAAGGCTTTATAAACCATAAGCAGAATTTTAAAGTCAATTCTGAATGACACAGGTAACCAGTGTAGTGACATCAAAACTGGAGTAATGTGTTCTGATTTTCTTTTCCTAGTTTTCCTACACCTTCATGTAACCCTAACCCTAACCTTAACTTCATGTCATCAGCACCAAGGAGAAGGTGGAACTCATTATAAGAAATCATCAAATGGTAGCCTACAGCTGTCCAGGTCACAAGTTCCAGAGTTTGTTATAAAAAATTGAAAATGGTCATCACTTCATTGCAATGAATACCATGAGTAGAATGTGCTCAATGCAATTGCAGTCATGTGTGTAAGACACATGCAAATGTAATCATGTTTTGTCTTGGAGTGTAACATTAAAATCAAAATTAGTCCCAACATAATGTCTTTGAAAATAGTTTTGATAAATTTCATTTAAAATTAAAATAATTTCATTTTGATGAAATACTGAAACTATGAAGCATATTTTTTATAGTTAGAATTATGTGCTAAACACCTGGAGGGGTGAGGTACTTTGTATTCTTTTTCTTCTTCTTTTGGCTGCTACCATTAGTGGTCTTCACAGTGGATCATCTTGTTCCATGTCTTCCTGTCCTCTGCATCTTGCTCTGTTACACCCATCACTCTTAGCATCCTACTCCCAATATACTGAGCATCTCTCCTCTGCACATGTCCAAACCAACGTAAACTCGCCTCTCTGACTTTGTCTCCTAACTGTCCAACCTGAGCTAACCTACATAACATAGCTGGCTCATTGCCGTCTTGAACATCTTCCCTTCCACTCTTGCTGATATCCGTCTGTCACAAATTAAACCTGACGCTCTTCTCCACCTACTCCTACCCTGACTGCACTCTCTTCTTCACATCTCTTCCACAATCCCTGTTACTCTGTACTGTTGATCCCAAGTATTTAAACACCTCCACCATTGTCAACTGTATTCCCTGCATCCTCACCATTTTGACTCGCACATGTATTCTGGTTGTTCCTACTGACCTTCATTCCTCTCCTCTCTAGAGCAGATCTCCACCTTTCCAGGGTCTCCTCAGCCTGCTCCCCACTATCGCTACAGATCATAATGTCATCAGCAAACATCACAGTCCACAGGGACTCCTGTCTAATCTCATCTAGCAACCTGTCCCTCACCATTGCGAACAGGAAAAGGCTCAGAGCTGATCCCTGATGTAATCCCACCTCCATCATTCCTACTGCAGACCTCACCACGGTCACACTTCCCTCATAAATATCCTGTACAACACTTACATACTTCTCTGCCACACCCGACTTCCTCATACAATACCACAGCTCCCTGTCATATGCTTTCTCCAGGTCCAATGCAACTCCTTCTGGCCTTCTCTATCCTTCTCCATCAACATCCTCACAGCAAACCTCACAGGGGTGCTCTTTCCTGGCATGAAACCAAACTGCTGCTTACTAATCATCACCTCCATTCTTAACCGAGCAAGCATTTGAAAGTGTGGTTTTTATATGGCCTCGTAATATCAAAAATTTTTAATAACTTTGTGCATTAAAGCTTCTAGTTTTTAATTTATTTCCAAAGAATTGAGTCATGACAGATTTACTTGTCCATCCTTCCTTCCATATTAATCCAGTTTCAGTGCTTGTTCCACACAGGTGATTTAGGCTCACACTACCAGTGCCACTCAAATTATTAGCAGTTTTTTAAAATATTGCTTCTCATAGGAATTTAAGGATTTTTAATTACTTGAGTTTTTATTCAAATTATTACTTAACTATAAAATGACAAAGAACCGTATCTCAAATTTTGTATCTGTTTGAAAATAATTTTGCACTGTTTATTGCCATTTTCCCATTTATTATGGCACCACGTTAGATTTGCACATTGTTAGATCGTTTACCCTTGTTTGATTTATTTTTTAGTGCTTGATGTGTAACTCATTAATGATTTAATTGAACACATTGCAGGTCATTATTGCAGGAACGATTTTGCATGTCAGCACATGTAAAGCACAGCATGGTCCCAGATAAAGAAAAGACGGAAGATTTCTTTTCTTTTTATGGACAACTTAGAATGTTTTAAAGGGGAATCCCTCATCACTTGTGGAACTGGTTGAAAAAAAAATCTGTAGGAGTCTGTCATGATATGGAGTTCCAAACATAGCAAAAGAAGTGTAAAGGCTTTATAAATGAGCCACCCAGGCAGGCCAGGACCACCACTGGCCCATTTAAGAATAGCCTCACCCTAACTCAGCCAGTTCCCAACTACTGCCCACTGGCTTTGGCCTACACAGGCCCAAACAAATGAGGAGCCAACTTTCAAAATTGCAAAAATAGCAAAGGGGTCCAAAATATCTCAAAAATGTTCTCATAAGGGAGGGTGATGGAAAGAACACTTGTTTATAAAGACAGTCAGAACAAATAATTTTTATAAATAAAAATGTTAATTTGAAAATCACAAAAGACATACATATTGACAAAAGGGGAAAGTAGGGGCAAACAGATTTGCCTAAAAAGAAAATCCAAAGTAAACAAATCAAGTTAATAAACCATCAACTAGTATTTCAAAAAATAAAAGCAAGCAATCCTAAAACCAGAATAATCAAAGAAAAACAATACTTTAACTTGAATGAACCACTGAAGAATCTGCTCCTTAGCTTCTGAAAATATAAGCTGACTCGCCTCTTGGCATTCAACCCGAAAATACAGGAAACAAATGAGAGAGCATGTCCTATGTAGCAAATTAATAATTAATAAATCAAACAAATCAAACATAAAAAAATAATAATTAAAAATAAATAAAGAACACCACAAAAAAGGAAAAAGAAACAAAAGGCAGGGAACACAACAAAGACATTAAGTTTAAGTTTAGCCATTTAATTATGAATACTTTTCTTTGGTAAAATGCATTAAAGATACAAGTTTTACTTTTGAAGTTAAATTTATTATCTTCAGTAACTGTAAACTTGACATGAAGTCAAGGAAGTTTCCTTCCAAAAATGTGTTGTTTTTTTTTTTTTTTAAATCTGTTAATTACGATATATTCTTTGTAGATATGGCCAAGAAATATTTTAATGTCATGTTTTCATAAAGAATGGAGATACAACGAATGTTGTGACCATAAGACTGGATAATTGATATGTGGATTATGCAACACCAATGACTTGACGTTTTCATGGCTATTTTAGTATTATTTGCTGCTGTAACGGCCCCTATTGAAACCTACTGCCTCATAAATTTATGTTTGTTGTTTAATTAATTGATTACATTTTTTTTTTTTTTTTGCTAAAACTGCAAACAACTTGGGGTAAACAACAGGTTAAAAATATATTTTTTAGGGTGAACTATTAATTTAAGAATTATTGTTCATTTATTTATATACTGTATGTCATATATTATTCTGGATTCCATTTTTATAAAGTCCTTTGAAAGCTGATTTCTCAAATTGAGTCATTTTAGATTAATAAATGTACTTCCTTACGTTTTTGAGCAGTTTTAAAAATATTGCTACTAGAGAAAAATTTTATTATATAATCAGAGTGAATCCTGAAAGGAAAGTGCAAGTAATTAGTTATTTAACATGAATAATATCCATTTCAAAAATTGTGGTCTTCATATGGTCTCTCAGAATCACTGAAGTCAATTCCTTTGAAATACTGTATTTACAAGGTGAGATGGTACTCTGGGCTGTAGGCCAGTTCTTCACATGGCTATTTTACATACTGTATGTTATGTATTACCTAATTGTATTTTGCTGACTGCTCTGACCTATATATGCAGCATCTGAAGATCTTAAAATAGCAATTGACCTCTAACACATCATCAACTGTATGTGCAAAGCAAGATTAAATGATAATATGATGGTGCTGACCTCAGCGTCCATCTGTGCAGAAACAAGAAGCAGAGAATAACTTTATATGCAAAGCGTTACATTTTTTTTTGAGAAAACGATGACTAGATGGTATGTGTAGCCTCAAATATGAAGCTACTGTATACTGTGCTTTGCGGTGGGCTGGCGCCCTGCCTTGCGCCCTGTGTTGCCTGGGATTGGCTCCAGCAGACCCCAGTGACCCTGTAGTTAGGATATAGCGGGTTGGATAATGGATGGATGGATGGATACTATCCACCAAACACAAATTAAGAAACAACTACAAAAAAAACAAATTCAGGTGGCAGCCTGCCACACAAAATCCTTTTTAAAAAAAACAGTACCACACTGGTGCAGAGGGCAGAATTGACATAATACAGTGCTAGGATTGTCCAAATTGATTTAATTTGTTGTAGAGGCTGCTTGCTTTTGACATTTTCCAAACTTTATTCTTTTTTTCTTTCTCATAGTCTTTACAAATGACTTTGACCTAGTATGAATGTGTATATGTGCCCCCCAAACTCTCCAATCGCCCCTCACTGCATCCATTGAATTAGTATTTCTTATAACAGCTTAATTTGAACAATAAATATTTAAATAAATAAATAAAGCACAGATCACAAATTCAATTGTAATTTTTGGATATTTTTTATTAATGAAGTGCTCATTTTTGATAAAATGAATATTAATAATTACAGTCCCGGGTATCAATGCACTGTTACTTTTTATTACTTGATATAACCAGCAGTATCACGTGATACCACAACAAAAACAACAACCTTAATACTATTACTACTACTACTAATAATAATATAAAATGTAACAAATAGAACTAGAAATAGCAATAAAATAAAAACTACGAATACTAAACATATAACAAAATTGTAGTGACATGAAGGTCTTTGAGAGACTGGTGTGTGGTAGATCACCTGGACCCACAGCAGTTTGCCTATTGGACAAAGATTGGAGTGGCTGATGCAGTTATCTATCTGCTCCACGAGGCCTTTTGTCATCTGGACAGCACTGTGAGGATTGTGTTGAGGGGTAAACTCAGAGATATTTAGGTGGATGAGCCTCTGGTGTCCTACATAATGGACTACCTATCGGGCAGACTGCAGTTTGTGAGGCTCAAGGACTGTGTTTCTGATACAGATGTGAGCAGCACTGGAGCAACACAAGGAAAAGTCCTGTCTCCTTTTCTCTTCACTCTGTATGCCTCATGATTATAAATACAACACCAGGGCATGTCACTTGCAGACATTCTCAGAGGATTTTTTACTTATGGTGTGTGTTGATAAAAGGAATGAGACAGAGTATAGGAGTCAGGTGGAGAACTTTGTTTCTTGGCGTAAAGACAATCGCCTGCATCTTAACATCAATAAAATCAAGGAGCTGCTTATTGGCTTTCACTGCACCAAAGAACCTCAATGTCCGGTCACTGTTCAGGGAGTGGATGTAAAGGTGGTCCACTCCTACAACTGGTTTTGTAAGACAGAGAAACTATACAAGAAAGGGCAGAGCAGGCTCTTTTTCCTTAGAAGACTGTGTTCCTTTAATGTCACATGTGACATCCTTCACATCTTCTATAACTCTGTGATGGCCGGTGCAATTTTCTATGCTATGGTTTGCTTGGCTGATAACAATAACAAGTTAATTTACAGGGCAGGCACAGTTATGGGACACACTGTGGGCACCCCGGAGATAGTAGCAGAGGACTGAATTAAAAGAAAACTGAGTGTCATTATGAACAATGCTGCACATCCTCTCTCTGACACACTAACACTGAGGACTTTCAGCCAACAAACCATTCAGCAGGACTGGGTCAAGAAACTCGCCAGGGACTCCTTTATACCAACAGCAGTATGTCTATATTATGCCTCACTGGGACTCTCACTACCCAGTCAGACATTTTCTTGCTTTTCATTCTGGTGCATTTTCAGACCATAGTGTATGTATATATTTATTTATTTGGCTAATATGCATTTGTGTATTTATTTATTTAAAGAGCTTCTGTAAAAAAACAAACTTTACCCTGGGGCAAAGTAAAGATCTATCTATCTATCTATCTATCTAAATAAAATGTCAAATCTACGCCAACCAACATTTGTAGCCTTTAACAATGTTTTTCTGTTCTCCTGACTGGTGTTGACTTGAAGCCGTCTCTCTGCTCTTCAATGGAAAATTATCGTAACATGTAACTGTCAATTACATTATTGTGACAATTCATAAAACAGCAATATCTCCATTAGATGTGTGAATTTGGTCCTTCAATCATGCTTAGTGTGTGACGTGTGTACAGGAAGGGGCAGATCTGCATGCTGCAGAAAATTAATAAGTGAGTCTTGATTTATTTCTATTTCTCACAATAATCAGATCCGAGTCCACAATCCAGGAAACAGAAACGAAACACAGAAGCAATAAGTCTAGAACCAAAAAAAATCATTCTTACCTGACAGAGGTGGCAATCTGACAGTCTGATGGGTGACTCACAAACGATTGATTCTTTGTGAACGACTCATTTTAATGAACCAAAAACAAGCAAAAACAAATCAATACAGTGAAGCTCAAGAGGAGTGCTAAAGCACATGCATGTCTTGCTTAGTGAAGTGTTGTTCAAGTAAAAGTAGAATAGAATTGCCTATGAGAAAACTACTCAAGTAAAAGTTTTAAAGCATCTGATATCAAGTTTAATTAAGCACAAGTAAAGGGAGAATTTTTCCCCATTTTATATCCATCTGTCCATTTTCAAAACCCACTTATCCAAAGCTGGGACACAGGGAACCTAGAGTCTAGCCCAGTAAGCATCTGGTACACACACACATACACATTAGGAGCCACTTTAGGATCACTAATCCACCTAACACACATGTCTTTGGACTGTGAGAGGAACCTAGAGTACCCAGATCACACTCCAAACAGGTAGCACTCAGGATATCAACTCTGTCTCCTGGTTGTCCCACTTTAAAGAAGAAGGAGATCATCTGTTCCGGAAAACTCCTCCATAAAGTGAATTTCTATTATGTGAACACCTAATTTACAATTAATGTTAATCAAAACCATTTTTAAGCGTTCCCTGGACTTAAAATGACACCCATTTTTGTTCAAATAACACTGAACTACATTAAAATTGTCAGAATTAATTTGATAATAACATTAGTCATCAAAACAAACCCTAATAAGGCATTGCCCATTACTAAATGCTCAATAAAGAGCTTTACTTAGACTTTCTCACCTCTAGTATCACATTTGATGAAATGGCCTTTTGGTTTTCTTACAGCATTGTCTGAACATGGAACTCAACATCCAGCCCAGCTCCAAACATCCAGCTCTGCCCCATCTGCAGGCTGTGATGAGGACAGTATTTGAATTGACTGAGGCTGGAACTTCACATCACCAAAGTCCAGCCCCTCCCCATATGTCTAGCCCAGCCCTGATCTTCTGGCTGCAGCAATCAATCAATCAATCAATCAACATTTATTTATATAGCACATATTCATACAAAAAAATGTAGCTCAAAGTGCTTTACAAAATGACTAGAGAAATAGAAGACACAATAAAAGATAAACATAAGTCAACATTAATTAACATAGAATAAGAGTAAGGTCCGATGGCCAGGGTGGACAGAAAAAACAAAAAACTCCAGAGGCTGGAGAAAAAAAATAAAATCTGTAGGGGTTCCAGACCACGAGACCACCAGTCCAGTCCCCTCTGGACAATCTAACTAACATAAGTCAAACAGTCCTCTTTGTATTTAGGGTTTTCATGGAAGGGCCTGATGATGATTGTCACGTAGACTTCTGGCTTTCAGTCCATTCAATGTTGGTGCATCAGGATGCTTTGAGTAGGTGGTGGTGGCGCAGGCCGCCACCACAAAGAAACCGGAAAAAGAAACAGAAGAGAGAGTAGGGGTCAGTATGGATTTTAGAGCAACTGTGAATAGGTGTACCTGGAATGACAACATAGATAATCGAGTGTTAGCTCCAGCTGTGCAAATTTGAAAATCGTCCCAATTCTTCACATATGCCAATTTTCTGAAAGCAGTTGCTCCTAATGTGGGAAAGGCCTGTATTTTAGATAACTGACTGAAAAACATTTTGTGTATTTGTGTAGCCGATTTGTTTTCTGGCTAATATTTCAGTAACGTGTGTAGCAAAATATATTAGACTAAAAATAGCCATTTTCATTGAAAATGTAGTAAAGTAAAAGTGAATGTAGACAGAAATTTGTATGCTCAAGTAAATATTCTCAAAACAAACTCAAGTACAGTAATACAGTATTTCTACTTAATTAATAGACAACACTGCCCCTATTCATTCAAAATCATTTTTTAGATATCTAATAAAAAATCTGATTTATTTTGCTCTTAACCGTTAAAGGCTTTAATCTAGAAATACATCACTGAAAACGATAATAATGTAAAAATCATTAATGAGTTGGAAGAGGCCAGAGCTCTGAGGAGCAATGAGATCAAACACATTGGCAAGCAGAAGAAGATAACATAATCTTCAAGCAGGAGAAGACTGGATATCATTTTATTAGTACTTTTCTACTTTACTTTTAGGAAAACTGTAACAATTGCCAATTAATTCAAATGTATGGTGACAAGTGTTGCTACAGCTCTACTTCCTGGTTATTTGCCTGCCTATGGAAAAGTTAGTTCAGATAAAGGAACACTGGAATCATCAAGTAGATTGGCTGGCCCAGCACTAACTCAGATGTCCCCCAGTCAGAGTGGAGGTGGCTACTTGGCTGTGACCTCCAGGACTCTGACTGTGTCTGGCTTCTCTTACTCCTTTTCTACAGTTTGGCCACAGTTCTACAGTTAGCTGTTGGTTGCCATTTATGTTAATTAGCTTCTACATTGTTTTTGATGTATTTAGTGAATGGTGTCATTTATTCATGCATTTTGCTTTGAGAGTTGTCGCTGTGCTGTGCACCTGCACTTGGTGCGGAGTGCTGAGAAGGACAAAGTACTTTATGTGATCGTATGTCCTGTGAAGAGGATTACTTCTGTTCTGGTTTGTGTGTTGCATTTACTCCTTTTTTGACACCCATTGCATGCTCAAATTACCTGAAATGGGCTCTCTCGGAATTGTCTTTCCCAAGATTTCTTCCATTTTTTTCCTAAAAAGGTTTTATCTTGTCTTTTTAGAGAGCCAAGGTTGGAGTCTGTCAAAAAACAGGACCTGTCAAAGCCCATTGAGGTTTTTCTTTTGTGATTTTAGGCTGTACAAGAAATAAATTGTTGTTGTTGTACCAGCTATAAGCTCAGGAGATCTTAGCGCGCTTCCAGGAATAGTTATGGGCTATGTGGAGGTTGCATGTTTTCTTCCTCAGTTCTTTGGGATTTTCTCTTGAAGATGCCCAGGTTAGGTTACTTGGTTGCCTTTCAATCAGTCAGTGTGAATGTGTGTGCAAGTGTACAGCATGATAAGCTCATCACGTGCTTGGTTTCTTCTTACCTTGCACCTGATATACCTGCATACTCTCCTCCGGCTCCAGTACCCTTTTTAATAAAAAAGAAGTATTACATTTTGTTAAATTTAAAAAAGTAACTTCTCTCAAAACAAACTGTTTTTGGTGACAGACATTTGATCCATAAAATTTCTAAAAATCAGAGAACGGTGTGTCAGTAGTGATTTGTTTAAAATGAAAACAAAAGGGTAAAACTAATTGAAAGTACAAAAGCTAATTCAAAAACAGTTCTGTCCAATTCATTTTAAAAGAATCTACAAAATGAAATTTGTTATCTCACTAAAATAAAGCTGTTATTTGGGGCTTTCTCTAGGGTCTTCAGTATTAAGGTTATACTGTATATAATGTAAACCTTTAATGAGAATCTGAATGTTGTTTTAAAAAAGACGTTTTTTTCTAAAGAGATATACTCAGTTCATAGCTTGCTATCTTGCCATCACTCAGTGGGTACTTCAATAAGAGCTGTATCCCAAACACACTCTGTGGTATTCATACCCGACAGTCAAGATGGAATCATTTAAACACTTGTCATGCTTATAATTGATGTAGGGATGTTCACAAATAAACTTAATAATTGCATTTCTTTTTACATCAATCTAAATATTGTGAATCAATCATTGTGCGATACCAATAAAGTCAAAAAGAAGGTGTGTAACAAAGAATCCACAATATGTTCTTTCCCTATAAAAGTCTTTGTGACCTTTTCCTCAAAGAAGCAAAAAACTGTGAAAATTGAGACTTAAAGGTCACACATGCTATATCATTTGGAGACGTAAGCACTAGCACCAACCTTTTCCATATTGATTTTAGCATGTGCTTGATGGATGTGAGAAGAAAATCCACACGATCTTAATATTAACTAAAAGGGCCATAGGATATCCATCTTAATACATCTTTTCTGGTGCCCACATTTGTTTTAAAATGCTTTTGGTATTTCAATTTATCTGCAGCTTTACCAATAATTGCTGTATATACTGACACAGAGGAAATCAGAAAGCAATGTTTCTTGAAAGAAATACCGTAATAAAATTGAAAAATCATGTTTTTGTAAGCAGCCAGTTAGGCATATTATGCCATATACCACAAGTACATAAAACCCATAATGTCTAAAATAATCTTCTGTTGTTTTCTTAGACTGTGAATGTTTCATCTTTATTAGTACACTACACCCTGGGTCCATTGTGGAGGAATGTCTAGTGTCAATTGACAGAGTATGTAGATACTGTTGGAGGAGCCTCAATAACTCTAGCTTCATGGATCTTATATATATATACTAGGGGGCTCTGCCCTTGCTTGCTTGCTTGCTCGCCCAGCCCCATGTTTGGTTTTATCGCTTATACAATTTAAAGAGATTGTTATTTTCTTGGGAATTGTTACATATGCATTATTTTCACTTTTACTTTAAAAACTTTTGTAAAAACAATACTGTGCATGGTTACATCTCTTTCTCGCAAGACGTATCATCTGCTGTCTTTCTGCTGCTGGCGAGCTGCCTGTTCTGCTTGTCGCATGTTGTTGTTTTAAGAGCTGGGAGCACATGATGCATGTCTGCCAAAGGCAATCCAACAACTGCTAGATTAGACGTCTGTGGACTTGTTTTAAATGATGGCTCACTGCCTTGTCTCACGTGATGTTGTAAAAATAATAATAATTGTCCTTTATTGGTTACATCTCTTTCTGGCAGGATGTATAACGCTGTGCGCGTTGTTGGGGGGGACTGCTGTCGCGCTGCTTTTCGATCATTTTAAAGCCTGTACAGCCGCTGTCCTTTTTGCCACTTCTTGTCTCTGCTGCTCGCATTGTGATTGCTTCTCCATGATCATAAATATACACCTGACCAAATTGTGTTTTCTTTGAAATGAAACTTGTCGTTGCTTTAACTGTTGTGGGACCACAGAATCTCATAGCGTATGGTCCATTATTGTGTAAATCTACGTTTTGTGCATTGAATGATGCGAAGGCGAAAAGACTTTGTTTTCTGCTCTTTGCCTTTTATTTCTGACCTTGCTTTGTCCTGCTATTTTTTCAATTATATCTGGTCCTGATGATTAATTTCCTTTTGTTTGCGCTAATGCGATCTTTTAGTCGTTGATGTTTCATTTATAACGTATTGTCCTTAATACGCTTTATATGCATTAAGACCCCTGGGTCAGTGTGTGCTGCATGTCTTTACACTACTGATTTTTTTTGCCAGCCGTGCTCTGATATTGCTTGTAAGTAGTGCGTGTCTTGCAAGAATCTCATGTTCTACCGTGGCCATTCTCTTTCGTCTCGCGGGTCTTTTATTTGTCTTCCGTGATCTTAATGTGATGATCACATATCGTCTCCTAGTCATTCCCTCCCACAGGATTTTTTTTATAATAGATATATATATAGATATAGATATAGATATAGATATATATATATATATATATATATATATATGTATATATAGATATAGATATAGATATAGATATAGATATAGATATAGATATAGATATATATAGATATATAGATATATATAGATATATAGATATAGATATAGATATATATAGATATATATATATATATATTTTTTTTTTTTTTTCTTCCATTCAGTCAGACCCATTGTTCCTGGATTATATACCATCAAATTGTGGCTTTCCTGAAAAATGAAGCTGTCATTACATATCTGTGGCATTTCTGCATTCAGTTCAAGTAGGACACTGCCCCCATCTTCCATTGTTGTTCTGTAGAAATTAAACAAGTAATAAATACATTTTATATTTTTTGACATGTTTTAATTTACAATATGTATATCAAACTCAATGCAGTCATCATAATAATTCTTCCAATTTTTCATTTTATACTCAATGCAATTTGTTAATCTAAAAAAATAATTGTTTTTGGAGAATGTTAAGTTTTCTTTCTGCTAGGTTGCTTGGATCCTTCCATGCTGCGGTGTCCTCACAAAGTTTTGCTCAGTGTTCACATCTGCAACCTGAACATTTCATTTCTGCCTTGGGGGGACCAATTTATACAGTCTTTTAAAGCATTATTTTGTGACACAATTTAAAGTGTGTGAGCTTCAACAACTCACTGTTTTGATGTAGTCTCCATCATTATCATGCATCATTTACAATTACTTTTGTACAATACAGTTTCTCAGTTTAACATAAATATAAGAATATTCACTTGCATCTCTGTGCGTTGATTATTTGATGTTGAGATGTCATTTAAAACTGTCCTTTGGTGGTTATACCTGATGAGAGCCATTTGCTAGTTATTTAAGTTATATCAATGTCTGCTGTGGTCTATACCCCCAGGCCGCCAGATGGAGCCCTCCCTGCAGCATGGAGGGGCCCCGAAGACCAGCAGGGAATCCTGGACAATGGAGTTTTCATCCACAGCCCTGCTGGACACCCCAGGGGCTGCTAGATGGAGCTGCAGGGAGAAGCAAAGAATATTATTTGCCCTACGCCCCGGAAGTACGTTTGAGTCACATGGACAAGGGGAATGACGTGCTTCCGGGGTGAAGAAAAAGAAGAGTTTTGATCTGATCCGGAAGTGCTAAAAAGTCACATGGACTGAGGGTTCAGAAGCACTTCCGGGTCACGGACTATGAAAGGAATGTGGCAGCTCCCAGACGGGAAGCTGAGCTGGGTGGAAGGGTGGCAACGTGTCTGGGAGTGGTGGAGAATTTATTGTAGTAATTATTGGTTTATTGTATGAGTATTGTGGAGAGTAGGGTGCTTTGTGCACTGTTGGTGAAGAATAAAGTCATCTTTGGAGTTTTATCTGGTGTCTGGAGTCGTGGACAAGGGTTCAAGGGAGCGATAGCGCACCCTATCTGTCACATTTCCTAAATATTAGTGCATAATCAATGGTTCATACAACACCCACAAGTTGAATTGTATATTCTAACTATTTCTAGCCTTTCTGACTGTACATTATATTCAGTTAGTGACCTGCCTTGCCATGTGTAAGGCCTTGAGGGCACACTGTTTTAAACCGTGCCTTACGTGCCAAGTAACATGAAAGACAATGTACTCTATTGAATGTGCAGCACCATACATTTAAAGCGTACAGAAGAAGTAAAGAAAGCATCCTTAAGTATAGAAACAACTAAGGTTTGACAAGCAAAGTTAAGTTTAGAGAAGATACATTTTTCTAATATTTTGCTTTTTATTCTACGTGTGTTATTTATTCTTGTATAGACTATTTGCTTTAAATTTTCACTAAATATTTTAAAATTAACTTTTGGACTGAGAGATTTATTTCGTCATGTATTTTACCCGTGCTTGAACCCGCCTTACACAAATGCAGCAACATACCATATGACAAAATAAAATCTCGATAGACTTGAGTTTGCTTGACTTTTGAATGGCATTATTTGAGCTGACATTTTAACATCACTTCTGTTGGTAGCCTACTATATTGTGAAATGCAGCGTGTGTGATTTACTAATTGCTGTCCCCTTGATTTGCCACCCTCCACCGTTTCTGTCTTTCATAGCTCCATGGCGCCCCAATGATGTATTCTCTTCCGATGACAGCCATATTCCTTGGTTGATGGCTTTAAACAGTGAAGTGCTCAGAGCAAATGTTATCTGATCCAGCCAAATTTTTTTCGATCAAACCCAAGGAGATGTGTCATATTGTGGTGCACATCTCATTCTTCAAATCTTTATGAATGAATGAATGATCTTTATTGTCATTGTCACAGGTACAACGAAATTGGAAGATGTCTCTGGTCAGTGCATTATCACATATATAAAAAAACGAGTAGAATATAAACAAACATTTTTAAACAAACATTCAGTAGTCCAAATTATCACATCTATAAAAAAAAAGAGTGAATCTAAACAAACATTATAGACAAACATTCAGTAGTGCAAATTGCATAAGTCAGTACATAATTCATATAGCTGTTATGTGACCATTATCTGCTTTTAGTGGCATTGAGACGTGCTATTGCAGTTGGGTAAAAACTATGTTTGAGTCTATTTGTCCTTGCATGTATTGCTCTATACCATTTGCCTGACGGCAGCAGTTCGAATAGGGAGTGTCCAGGGTGTGAGGTGTCC